>NW_012101477.1:2618116-2673643 GCF_000951045.1 Mandrillus leucophaeus
AAAAAAAAAAAAAAAAATTTAACTCCATCTATGCCCACCAAGAACAGGGTCAGGCATCATCACAGTTCAGGAGAAGTGACCTTGGTTTATTAATCTGGGGACAGGAAACCTACCCTGTCTCCCTAGAAGCTGAGTTCCCACGACCCCATCACCCCATCTGGATCAGGAAATCGCCCCAGAATCTGTCCTCCTTCTGAGTCTGCAACAGAAGTCGGGAAGACCGAGGGCGATTTAGAACACCCTTCTCCAAGCAATGGAAAGCTTGGAGTAAGACTTACATTGAACAAGTTCCCTGGTGGCCTCTTCCAGTTTGCATACTGCCTCACTAACCTGGCCCAGATTTCTGCCTCCTACCAGGCTATCTTTGGAAAACCATATACCAGTGCTAATTAAACTGGTTCTAAATGATCAGCAAGCCCCAGAGAGGAGGGAGCCACATCTGGGTGTAGCAAACACAGCTGAAGTCTACATGTTCCTCAGATGGCAAAAGCTCATCGAAGGATCTTTAAAGCCTTGGCGTACCCAGTTCTCTTTCGCCTCCTGAAGGCCAAAGGCTCAGAAGCACAGGGCCAAGTGCCGAAGTGGAGGGAACAAGAGTCCCTACGGACTGAGAGCATAAATTCCATCCTAAGGATACTGATCAGCAGGAAGGACTTAAATGATGCCATCTGTCCTACTGGTTCCTGCCTTGGAAGTATGAAGGCGCTCTGCCCAGATAAATCCCATAAGCTACCATCCATTTTAGTAGCCTATTTAATCATAAACTGGGGAGGGCTTCTCCAGTGAGTTCCTTCGCCTCTACTGAAAGGGGCCACAGGGCTGCATGCCTTTGACTCCTTGGTGATTAGACAAGCTCTGTGGCTGTTGCTGGCTTTCAGACTGCCGGTGAAAATTAACTGTACCGTGGGGCATGTAAAATAAACATGAGTTAAAAGCGTGTCCCAAGGAGATCATGTATGAGTAAAAAAGCGCTGTGACAGGGAAAGCAAGCATCAAAATGTCTCATGTTGCTGGCCGACTCACTCCATCCAGGGTAGAAATGGTTCCTGCCAGGATATGAGCTTGGAGGTGGGAGGCAGGCTCCTGAAGCCAACTCTACAACCTCCTGCCTCCCGGGGCCACTGGTGAGCAGGTCTAAAACCTTAGACAAGAAGGGCTATGTGTCCTAAAATCCACATCTCTTCCAGATGAACACGTGAGGCTCCTTCTCCCCATCTTGTTTTATTTCATTTTACTTTTTCTTTTACTGCCAATCCTTGTGTCCTACCCCCACACCCACAGGCAACACTTCCAATGCACATCTTATTTGTACGTATTTTTGCAATCGTATTGGTTTTGTGTGCATGCAGTTTTAGTTTCTGTGAACAGGACTATCACATCAGTTTTGTTTTTTTTTTTTTTTTTTTTGATACGGACTCTCACTCTTTCACCAGGCTGGAGTGCAGGGGCACAATCTCGGCTCACTGTAACCTCAGCCTCCCGGGTTCAAGTGATTCTCCTGCCTCGGCCTCCTGAGTAGCTGGGACTACAGGTGCACACCACCAAGTCCAGCTAATTTTTGTATTTTTAGTAGGGACGGGGTTTCACCATGTTGGCCAGGATGGTCTCAATCTCTTGACCTTGTGATCTGCCTGCCTCGGCCTCCCAAAGTGCTGGGATTACAGCAGTTTCTTAATTCTTCCACTCAGCTATTTCTCAGGTGTGTGTTCTATGAACCTGCTCTGTACTTATCCACAGTGTCATCCAATATTGTCGCTGCACACCTCCCAGGGATGGACATTAGTCCCCACCCCATCCATCACACCAGTAAGCATCCTTACATGTGTCTCCTAAGGACCCAGGTGAGAATTTTGTTGGGAACACACCCCCAGAAGCAGAGTTTCTGGGCTGTGGGGCAGGAACACACTTTATTGGATAAGTAGTCCCAGGTGGCTCTCAGGACTGCCGCACCAGCTGTGCACAGAGGCTGCCGCACCTCCATCCACCACTTTTCCAGTTTGTTGGTAATCTCCTGAGTGCAGAGTGATGTCTAATTGTTGCTTTAGCGTGTGTTTTTCTGTTGACTAACTCTGAATATCTCTTCGGTGGCTTGGTGGAGTTTTGGGTCTGCCTCTATATACTGCTTTCCATTCCCTTTGCCCATTTTTTTCTGCTGGGGTTGTCTTTTCACTGGTGATTTATAGGAGCTCCTTGTGCATTCTTTACATTTAATCCTTTGTTTGAAATACCTTCCCCCAGCTCCCACACCTACAGGTAGGCCTTTTGCCAACCACTAAAGCAAATTAAGCATAATAAGAAATGAAGAGGCCGGGCGCGGTGGCTCACGCCTGTAATCCCAGCACTTTGGGAGGCCGAGGCAGGCAGATCACGAGGTCAGGAGATTGAGACCATGATGAAACCCCGTCTCTACTAAAAAATACAAAAAATCAGCTGGGCACGGTGGTGGGCGCCTGTAGTCCCAGCTACTCAGGAGGCTGAGGCAGGAGAATGGCATGAACCTGGGAGGCAGAGCTTGCAGTGAGCCGAGATCACGCCACTGCACTCCAGCCTGGGTGACAAAGCAAGACTCTGTCTCAAAAAAAAAAAAAAAAAAAAAGGAAATGAAGAGAAGGGGGCAAAGGAAGTAAAATAAAATGGGAAGTCAACTGTTGAGTTTTAAACTAATACACTAAAGTGGAAGATGAAAATCACAGAAAAGGCTATAGTGGCTCACACGGTAATCTCAGCTCTTTGGGTGGCCTAGGTGGGTGGATCACTAGAGCTCAGGAGTTCGAGACCAGCCGGTGCAACACCAAGAAACTCCATCTTTACAAAAATACAAAAATTAGCCAGGCGTGGTGGCGCACGCCTGTGGTCCCAGCTACCAGGGAAGCTGAGGTGGGAGGATCACTTAAGCCCAAGAGGCCGAGGTGGCAGTGAGCCCATATTGCACCACTGCACTCCAGCCTGGGTGACAGAGCTAGACTCTGTATCAAAACAAAACAAAAAGAAACAAAAGAAGATCACAGAAGAAAATATTCATAGAACCACAACAACGAAACTAAGTAAGACTTTTTGTACCTAAATGTCCAAAATGTAAGTTAAGCAAGCAGAGCATAAAAAAAGACCAAGACGTTAACATAAATGTCGAGGAAAAAATACTTTTGAAGAACATTAAAAATCAACACAACTGCATTCTTTTTAAAACTTCACGGCAAAAAGGAAAATAATGCAGAGGTCAGAGAGGTGGAGGTTAAAGGGGCGAGGCACACCCATGAGGAAAAACAAAGAACAGCAAAGAAAAAACACAGGGACAGCAGACACCAGGCAAACTGAAGACCGCACCTGAAAACAGAACAATCCTAAACTGCGGGGAAGAAAAGTAACCAAGAGAAAGAGGCTAAAATAAACAGCCTGAGGGTGAGCTGGTAAGGCCTTATCAGCCAGCTCCTGCTCTCCTGGGGTCTGGGGCGATGCAGAGGCTCATGGCAGTGGTGGGGACACACGAAGGATCTCAGGTGACTTTTGGGTCCTATATGGGTCCGCCCATCAGGCTGAGGCCAGCAAAGAGCCCAGCTAGGACATTCGTACTTGGAGCCACTGATGAGGCTATGGTCAAGAAGCCATGGGCTGGGTGTTCACCTGGCTACGGAGATCCTGGGGTATTAAATCCTGTACCTGCGCCACTCCTCCCTTGTGAACCTCCCAGCCTCCATAGCCTGCTCATTGCCTTCAGGAGAGCCCACAAGTGGGAGTGGTGGCCACGTGTGCCAGAGGGCCTGGAGGAACGCTGCGCTGGGAATCTCTTTGGCCACACTTAAGCAGACAAGGAGACACCCTGTTCCAGCAAGTCCAATGCCACCCAAGAGTACAAAAGGGAACATCGCCAGGATTCACCAGAGACGTCATCCTTGCTTGCTGGAGGGAGCAATGACTGTGAGGACCCAGGGACAAGCCCTCTCCAGACCGCCTGCCACGCAAACTCCACCTGCTCATCCACAGTAGCCAGCTGTTGGTACAATTATTTGATTGGCTATTTCCAGTTCCAATGACTCAGAAAAAAAGAAGGAAAAAAAAAAAAAAAACAGATTTAACTGACAAGAAATCCAGAGTTCCATCATCCTATTTCATCACAAATTAGAAGGCTGAGGAGAAAATCCAGATGAATCATCGCAGAGCGGAAAATATCTGATCTTATCTTGAGGTGAAGAAGGGATATGGGGCTGAGACCTGCCAACTCGAATTCTTCCAGGGGATAGAAATGTCCCCCAGCACTGCCAAAGTTCACTTGAAACCCAGGTGGGTGCTTGGCAGTTCAGATCCACTTCCCAGAACGATGATCTTGGTGCTGATGCTGCCAGATGCCCTGCCTGGCCCACTCAGCCACAACCCAGTAGTTCCCAGACTTGAGGATTACATCAGTTTTTGTTTCATCATTTTGAATTGGTTTTTAATTGGGTGACAGATGAACAACTGTTGATTCCAAAGAAAACATTAAAAAATAAAACCACCATCTACCATCACCATCATTTCCTAAAAGCATCTTAGCACCAAGAAGACTAAAGGATGGCCGGGTACGGTGGCTCACGCCTGTAATCCCAGCACTTTGGGAGGCCAAGGCGGGCGGATCACTTGAGGTCAGAGTTTGAGACCAGCCTGGACAACACAGTGAAACCCCGTCTCCACTAAAAATACAAAAATTAGCTGGGTGTGGTGGCAGGTGCTTGTAATCCCAGCTACTCGGGAGACTGAGGCAGGAGAATCACTTGAACCCGGGAGGTGGAGGTTGCAGTGAGCCAAGATCATGTCATTGCACTCTAGACCGGGTGACAGAGCAAGACTCTGACTCAAAATAAATAAATAAATAAATAAAAAACACTAAAGGATGGTCTTAGAGAATAAACTTAAGCTTTATAAAATGCTCATTACTACAGATTACTCATTTTTGCAGGACTCAAGAAAATTCACAGTGGGCTGACATTGATGCCTGCTGCCACAACCTGCCTGGGGTCGAATCCCAAGCCCGCGGATCTGTGTTCTGGGGAAACACATGAGGGGGATTGGGCTGGGGTCTAAGCACACTTGTGAAGAAACAATTTATCAGCTTTCACTCAGACCTGACGCTCTGATCTCCCCGGCGGGGGCTACCTGTCCACTGGGCTGCATGTCTTCACATCTTCAACTCCTGTCCCCAGGATTCCCAAGCCCACCACTTCATCAGAACCACCCCAGATGGGGCTTTTACAACTTACAGCTTCCCCGGCCTCACTGCCAGACATCCAGGCTTGTGGCTCCAGGATGGAGTCTCATGGTTTTCCAGATTTAGGCCCCTTGGCCTGAGCTTCCCTCCCCCAGCCACCCAACGCTCTGTCTGGTCAGCAGCAGACGTCCTTGCTCAGACTAGATGTGTCAGCCACACGCTGTCAGCGCCGGGCCCCGCAAAACAGAGCTGAGGGCAGGCAAGGAAACACCCTGTTCCAGCAAGTCCCTGGAAAACAGAGCTGAGGGCAGGGCTGGGGTGCTGGGGACAATCCAGGACTGAATGGCAGGGCCTGGCCCATGAAACTCGAGCAGCACTGGTAGCAGGCTGTGCTGACACCAGGACAAAACAGTGGAGATGGGAGCATGGAGCTGAGGCACTCAGCAGCTCTCCAAGTTCATGGCCCACATGAAATGCTCAGCAGTGAGGTATAGCCAGGCAAGAACATGAGAGCGGTCTGTCCTTTCACCAGGAAAGCATCTTATCATGGGGCAGTCTCTGTGGATACAGCCCTGGCCTTAACAACCCCTACTGGACCTGTGCCATCTCCTGCCACCCTGTCCTCCTCGCGCGCCCAGCTCCATCCTGGTCCACTCATCTGGTTATTTGTTGTCAAGCGTCTCCACCTCATTCCTGTGCCATGCACATGGCCTGAGGGCTCAACATTTGCAGGCTGGACTGAGCGGTGCGCTGGCTGAACCAGGGGCTCCCCATGACAACAATGTCCAACCCCTGGGGAAACCAGCTGTGGCAGAGAACTGGCAGGGTCTCTGCAAGCCACCAACACAGAAAGCTGCCATCTCTGGGCCTACAGGGCACCACCGCCTCCATGCTTTCCAGTGCCAGCTTCTCTCTGCCCTCTCACTTGCTCCAAAGGGAAGACACAGCAATGCTGTGGGTAATTGCACTAGCAGTATCTGAAGACCTGTGTGGAGCCCAAAGGGACGAATTCTGTGGAACTACTAGTACTGTGAGGTACTAGGCCCTGCTGTCACATCTGTGGGCTGACAATGGGAATAGGGATACAGATCTGCAACAAACAAAGTCAAAAGCTCTCATCTCTCTCACCCAGGCCGGGCCCCACTCCCTGGTGAGTTGTGTGGTCCCAGCCTGGTGTTCACCACTACTGTAAAGGGGACTCCCCATGGGCCCAGGATTTCGCAGTTGCTTCGGACAGCGAGGACCTGTCCCACCCATTGCAGACTGTGATATAACACAGGACACAACAATGGGAGGTGTCCCCGGGGGAGCGCTGCCCTCTGAGAAGTGGAGGGACAGAGGGGAGGCATGTGCTCAGGATCAGGGGCCCAGGGGTAGGGGCAGCATGCAGGGACGGGCTTGCCTCTGGGTGCTCCCTCCAGACTGTCCAGGCTCCCGGTGGACTCTGGTCTCCAACCTGAGGGTGTGAACCCTGTACCTCCCCTTCCACCACCACATAAGCTTTGTAGGATCAGCCCCAGTCCTAAAGCCAAGCTTGAAAAATAATGTTTCTGACCTCTCTACAGGGACATCCCAATTGGAAATGGCAAGAATTAGCACCTCTTTGGGACTTCTTTTAATGTCCCACAGTTTACTCTAATCAGGTCTTGAGGTCATTCAGTCACATCATCTTGCTTTAGGGGGCTTCCTGTGTCCCTGAGATCCCAAAGCTGCTGTATGCCACAGCATTAAGTTTCTTAGCTAATGTCAGGCCCTCACTCCGAACAATTCATTAGAACATCTTCACATATAGACCATGAGAACCAGCTGTGGGAGGGAATACATTTACTTTAGGTATAAAGGTTTACTATTATTAACAAGTTATCACTATTATTTACATGTTTATAAAATGGAAATAAAAATGACATACACATTTGGTGCCAAAAGTGGCACATCCAAACTAATATCAGTACAAAAATAAATTTTCAAGCTATGTGTTTTTAAAATAAAGGTCATTGAAACAGTAAGGGGGAAAAAATCTACATCTGGCATGTGTTGAAATGCAATCATCATCACAGCAAAGCAGCCCTGGGGCAACAAAACCAGTGCCTGCTGGAAGAACCACCCCCGCGTGCTTTTGCAAGACGCCAAGCAAACAAACAAAAAAACAAATATACCAGTTATGTTCCTGAGCTACAGAACTTTAGGGCGTCTAAACTGTTGTGAATTCCTGCTAAAGAGAAGACCCTGTGGGATCGGAGCTGATGAACTCCCCTGAGTGCTCAGCTAGTGTGGCACCAGGACCTGGCACTGCACTGAGAAGACGCGAAGCCCACTTGTGAAACAGAAATCCTCAGCTAACACAAAACAGCGCACGAGTCCTCTCTGTCAATCACCAATCCCTTGCAAATCTCCTGGCTGCAGATAAACAGGGACAAGGGCTGAGGACAGACAGAAGCCACTGGGTTTGGGAGCCCCTGTGCCCATCAGACATGCCTCTTGGTGGTTTCGGCAGAGATGCCCGATGTTTCGTTCCTTTGTAGATACACGCTTGTTCACAAACTTGGCAGCGGACCTCATTGGTTAACACAGCCGTGGCCCCAGCAAACCATTCCTCTGTCCACCCCACATGGTATTTCAGCCTTCACTTTCCTCCTTGTTTCCCACAGAGCTGGGCCAGGACTGCGTGCCTGCTGGAAGTGGCATGCTGGGTTAGTGAGCGTGCTGAGTGAGCCAACTCCCACTCTGCCCGCTGCAGCACAGAAGGATGTCTGCCCATGCAGAGTCCTCCAGGATCCCAGCAAGGATGCAAATGCTGAAGAAAGGGATAATGAACAGGCCGCAGCCCCCTTCAGAGCAACCAAACATTCTACAGGAGCTGGTGCCAGCTCACCCCACCTGGGGCCAGGGGCAGCAGCATGGAGGAGAGGACACCAGCAGTCCCTGCAGCTGCGGCTGTGGGCTCCTCTCACTGGTCCTGGACCTTGGCCCTTTTGGCTTTCAGGGACAGGTGCTGCAAGAGAAGAGAAGACACTCCAGTTGGGGTTGATTAGACAAAGAAAGCAGACTGCAACATACTCCCCATATGAATGACCACATCAAATCTTCCATCTGGTCCACACCTTCCCAGTAAATGCTGTTCATGAAAGAGCGTGGAAGGAAAAAGCCCAAGTGGCCAATGAAGAAGCAGACCTTAAGTCAGCCGCCAGCAACCCGAGGCCCAAGCCACAGTGGCTGAAACTGGTTATATAGGGCTCTGCAGAAGCTGTCAAGGCAAGGTTTTCTTTTTGAGACACGGCTCTCCTTCTGCCCCAGTCTAGAGGACAGCACCGCAGCCAGACACCTGTGCTCAGGAGACTGGGCTCAGGCTGGAAGTGACCTCAAATTTCCAGGAAGTTCCTGACAACAGTCAAGAAAAAGTATCCTCTCTTTAGGAACAAGGAAGTCAATTTACCAAGTGTCTCAACACGCCAGGTACCCATGGAGTACCTGGCTCAAGGATGGAGATAAAGACACGGCCTCTGCCCACAGGGAGGGTACAAGCTTGCTGGGAAGACAGAAAGGACACCTCCTAGTGACGCTTTTTTTTCCCCCAGAAATGTCACTTTCTACCATTATGAATAACATGAAGCACAACATTATAATCATAGGCATCAGATAATAGGATTGGAAGATGAAGTATTTTTTACATTCTAAAGCAAAGCTGAAAGTGGCAGAAATCCTTAAATATGCCTTTGAGGCAGGGTGTGTGAATATAAGCTTTTAACGAAAGACCTCCCTCCACTCATCAACTGGGATACCCCAACAGCCCATTACTAATCATCAATAACCAAGAGATCCCTGAGCCGTGCCACCTAACACATAGTGAGAGCCTCACACGAGAGTGCCCACCCCGCCTGCGCCGGGGCCGGTGTGCCCACTCCTTAGCATATCCATACGGCCTCACAACATCAAGCCGCATCGCCCCCAGAGAGAACTGCAGGCCCTGACAAAATGGAGGGCGTGAACGGAGGCACAGCGCACCACCAGGTGTGACGTGAGAGACAACAGAACGAACAGGACCCAGGTCTAAATGAGCTACGAGAACTCAGACTTTCTATCTGCTTACACCTGAGGGAGGACCACTACAGACTCTTGCAAAGGCCACGTTAAAGGAGTTTTCCCTAATAATGAAGATATCTCTGAAAATAAGGAAAAATAATTTAAAAGCCAGAAAGCAAATCTCTGAATAGGCCACCCCATTCTTCCCCTGTCTAGCTGTAGGTCTTGCTGAATTTCTCTGAATTCTCTCCTCTCTACACATCACCTGATATAACCCCTACAGCTAATGTTAGACATCCACGGCCTTAGCTTGGGGATGGGAGATGACGCCATTTTGCCTGTGGGGCCATTTTTGGTGCTTGTTTCTGGGAAGAATGTTGAATATAAACAAAGCTGACTCTGAACCATTTCAGGCCTCCACACAGGGTGAGAGCAACATTCCGAAAAACAGCAGTGATGGAAAGTCTCCAAAGGTGCCAGGAACAGAGCTGCAAATGATCTGTGGGCTGTGGATGGTTGCGAGGCGCTGCACTGTGTTCAACAACAAAGGAACATCTACCGTACATGGGCAACCCCTGCAGATCTGGAGACTCTCTGAGAAATCAATCTGCTTTGGACAAGTTTACAGTAGAAGTGCCCTTGGACTATACAGTTAAGAAATAACACAAGTTTCTCTGTGGTTTGGGGACCATCGCTATACAATGAGGTTGTTGTACTAGGTGATTTCTGTTTTTTTAGACAGAGTCTCGCTCTGTCGCCCAGGCTGGAGTGCAGTGGCGTGATCTCGGCTCACTGCAGCCTCCACCTCCTGGGTTCAAGTTATTCTCCTGCCTCAGCCTCCCAAGTAGCTGGGATTACAGGCACATGCCACCATGCCCGGCTAATTTTTGTATTTTTAGTAGAGACAGGGTTTCACCATGTTGGCCAGGCTGGTTTCGAACTCCTGGCCTCATGTGATCCGCCCACCTCAGCCTCCCAAAGTGCTGGGATTACAGGCATGAGCCACTGTGCTCAGCCGCACTAGGTGATTTTGAAAGGTCTGTCACAGCCTCTCTAAAAATACTCTGATGACAGTGGAGGTGATGGGCTTAAAAAAAAAAAGCCATTTGGAGAGAAGAGACAAATGTAGAAATCTGGGCTTGTCATTTTCTTCAAACTTCTGAAGCTATTTGCTCTTTAATTTTGTGGGTTTGACCTAAAGAAACTGGAATTTTGAGCTGAGAAGGGAAAATGACTCAGCTTCTGGGCTAATTCTGTTTCCAAGAGTCTAAATGAATCCAAGACGATTTCAGGCTTATCCTTCTCTGGCTGTCTGCATCTTCTGACTCGAACAGGCACTTTGACCACTGCACCATTCCTCTTTCAACCACTAGTTTACCTTTCTAATCCCTTCTCTTGGACTCCTGAAGTCTGCTGCTTTCCACCTGAGAGGTTTTGAAGGAAGACTTTCTTTCACCAGGTTTATTCTTATCAACCTAATTCAGCAAAGACAACACTCTGCATTTTTATCAGTCCCTGCAGGCTGATGTGCTTTCTAGCTGAAATATCTGAATTGGGATGTGTGAAGAACTATAAAGGTGTGAAATGGTTTTTGTTTGATTAGATAAAAATTAAATATTATAAAATTTTGAGAGGGCAATTTCCCTTGACTTTGCTGGAGTGGGAGAGATGGAGATTCTTCCATTTACAGGGTCACAAATTCAAATGTCTCCAAGAGTGGAGCAGGCAAGTAAGCAAGTGGGGCTGTGGCACCTGGCGATGTCACTGACGGCAGGCAGCCACCCCTAAGCCCGTGATGCCACCACGCAGGAACTCAGGCCTAGTATTACCAGACTAACCATGTCTTTCAAGATAAACCAGCAATTCATGTTTAATATGAAATCTCCCAATTTTTAAATGTGGCAATCAATTCAAATAACGCTTTGAAAACACTGTGTAGTCCAGTTCTGGCCCTCATGGAGAAAAAGGTTTCAGACTTTCCCTTCTGCTGTAAACAACAGTAAACTTGGGCAAAATATGTAAAGCAAGTATTTTCAGGCAACAAACAGCACAGGGCTGTAACTCTTTTTAAAAAGGAGCTGGGCGTGGTGGCTCACACCTGTAATCCCAGCACCTTGGGAGACCCAGGCGGGCGGATCACCTGAGGTCAGAGTTCAAGACCAGCCTGGCCAATATGGCGAAACCCTGTCTATACTAAAAATACAAAAATTAGCCAGGCATGGTGGCGCACACTTGTAATCCCAGCTATTAGGGAGGTTGAGGTGGGAGAATCACTTGAACCCAGGAAGCAGAGGTTGCAGTGAGCTGAGACTATGTCACTGCATTCCAGCCAGGATGACAGAGCAAGACTCTGTCTCAAAAATAAATAGATAAAAATAAAAAAGGAACTGGTGGGCATGGTGGCTCACACCTGTAATCCCAGCAATTTGGGAGACCAAGGCAGGAGGACCACTTGAGCCCAGGCATTCCAGACTAGCCTGGGCAACATAGTGAAACCCCATCCCTAAAAAAAATTTTTTTAATTAGCTCAGGCCAGGCCTGTTGGCTCATACCTGTAACCCCAGCACTTTGGGAGGCTCAGGTGGGTGGATCACTTGAGGCCACGAGTTTGAAACCAGCCTGGCCAACATGGTGAAACCATGTCTCTACTAAAAATACAAAAAAAAAAAAAAAAAGAAAGAAAGAAATGAGCCAGGCATGGTGGCACACACCTGTAATCCCAGCTACACGGGGGCTAAGGCAGGAGAATCGCTTGAATCCAGGAAACGGAGGTTGCAGTAAACCATGATCGCGCCATTGCACTCCAGCCTGGGCGACAGAGTGAGACTCTGTCTCAAAAAAATATAAAAATAAAAATAAAAGAGAAATAGTTTGGAAGAACAAAAGGAGAAAAAGCGATACCTTTTCTTTTTTCTTATGAGGTTAGGGGGATTTATTTTTAATTGCACTTCACTATGAATTAAACGCTAGAGTGCTTTCTCAGAATGTTTTGGGGATATGGTAATAGCCTTTCCACCCTATGCACCACTAGGAGGAACACACATAGGGCATTAAATTGGAGAAAAAGAGTACATTTAAAAACATGGAGAGGCTGCTAACAGGTGGCTGGGACACAGGCTCTGTTCATTCCTACCGTTCCTTGTTGATAAAAGTGTGGAGCCAGCTCCAACAGCCAGGCCGATTCAATGGCAGTCACATCTCTCATGTAATACTTGGAGGTCTGTATAACTTCGTTATAGATAACCCTGAAATGAGAAAGAAGCATGAGCTAATTTCCCCCTCTTGTGATGACAGTCAGGAACCACCCTCTTTTGATGACAGTCAGGATCCACAGTTAGACATGCTGTTTCCTTTAACAGGTTCTACTCTGTGTGCCAGACTCTGTGTGCCAGACACTGTGCTAAACACATACATTTATGTTGCTCACCAAAGCCTCAAGACCTAAGTGCTGGGTAATGGTGTGTCCATTTTTCAGATGAGACTCTAAATCCTAAATGACTTCTGGGACATCTCAGTTATCCGTGAAGGACCTTTCTGGATCCTGCATCTGCATTTACAGAACTCTGAACTGAGCCTAATGACTTTATTAGAAAATGCAGAAATAGAGGCAAAGGCTTGCCTGATTCTGAAAGAGGCTGGGAACTGACTGTAAAGAGACACAAAGGAATTTTCTAAAATGATAAAAACATTGTATAACTTATGTGGGTCCAGGTTACATGTATACACATTTGTCGAAACTCATCTTGCATTGTAAATAAATTATAAAAAATGTTTCTGAGGCTCAGGTAATAGACAACCAAAGAGCCAAGAGCATAATATCCAGTCCCCAGATTTTAGGTGTGCATATGAGTAGACACTAGTTTCCGAAACATCCCAAGTGCTGATTCAGGGCTTCCCGCGTAACTATTAACACACCACCACACTGCGGTTCCCTACTCCTCAAAAACCAGTAAATGAATCTCAGCTGACGAAAGGAAAAAGGAGGACCCCCTGCAAAGCAGCCGTGATGGGGGAGCCCTTTCTTTGCCACCTGAATGGTGTGGCGCTGCTTCAGGCTGGCTCTATTTCCCCAACCTTTCTTTGCCCTTCAGAGCTCCTTAGGAATGAAGCAAGAAAAAGAAAAGCCTTTCTCTTTTAAGCAACTCCCAAATTTAACCACCCAAAAGTCAGCAAAAAAAGGATCTAAAACTGAGGTTTTGCATCTCTC
This sequence comes from Mandrillus leucophaeus, assembly GCF_000951045.1. Lineage (NCBI taxonomy): Eukaryota > Metazoa > Chordata > Mammalia > Primates > Cercopithecidae > Mandrillus > Mandrillus leucophaeus. The sequence continues at coordinate 2,631,523 of NW_012101477.1, forward strand.
TTGATTTAAAAAAGTAATTTTTTTTTTTTAAAGGCTGGGTCTCGCTGTCACCCAGGCTAGATTGTAGTGGTGCAATCATGGCTCACTGAAGCCTCAACCTCCTGGGTTCAAGCGATCCTCCTGTCTCAGTCTCCTGAGCAGCTGGTACTGCAGCCATGTGCCACCATGCCTGGCTAATTTTTTTTTTTTTTTTGAGAGTTGACGTCTGGCTACGGTGCCCAGGCTGGGACTGAACTCCCGACCTCAAGCAATCCTCTGGCCTCAGCCTCCCAAAGTGCTGAGATTACAGATGTGGGCACTCTTGAAATTCTCCTGCACACACGAGTGTGCATATCCTGGCCACATTAGTGTGGTCACTGGGTAACATTTCTAAACCCAGAATTGACCAAGGTGCTCTCAACCTAAGAAACTTCTAGGTCTGCACTGGCTACAGGATAAATCTGATTCCTTGGTCTAAGGAAATAGAACTCAAACTTTACTGCCCAACAGAAACATCTGGAGGGCTTGTTAAAATGGAGTCCTGGGCCCTAGTCCAGTTTCTGACTGAATGGAACTTGGCATGGCCTGAGAAGCTGCATTTCATACAAGTTTCCAGGTGATACTGATGCTGGGCTGGAGACCACACTTTGAAAGCTGCAGTTCTAGGGTACAAAGTGTTTGACCACAGACCTTCTTGCCTTCAAATCTACCGCCAGCTTCTCTCCCTCTCTTCACACATGCCCCACCCTTTTTCCCAGGGCTTCTCCATCTTCCAACTGGAGAAGGACAAATTGTTGTTGTCTGTAAAATTTCCAACCTGGGCAGGGCATGACGGCTCATGCCTGTGATCCCAGCTCTTTGGGAGGCCAAGGCAGGCGGATCACCTGAGGTCAGGAGTTTGAGACCAGCCTGGTCAACGTGGCAAAACCCTGTCTCTACTAAAAATACAAAAATTAGTTGGGCGTGGTGGCACACACCTGTAATCCCAACTGCTCAGGCGGCTGAGGCAGGAGAATCACTTGAACCCCGGAAGTGGAGGTTGAAGTGAGCCAAGATTACACCACCGTACTCCAGCCTGGGTAACAGAGTGCGACTGTCTCAAAAAAGCAAAATCCAATCCATGGTTGATCAGTACTTTTAATCAATACTTTTTATTGGTAAAATACAATATAAATGAATTCTAGAAAAATGAAATTGTAAACAAGAAAAATGTAAGTCCCCAATTTTTATTATTAAATTGGACAAATCTAAACTTAACTACTGAAATGCCATAAAGATGTCTAAAGACAAACCTAAACTTAACCATTGAAATGCTATAAAGATGACTCTAGACTTCTGTGCTTACCTCTCTCTTCCCAGGCAGTGTTACAGAGCAGCACCATTTCATAGGCCACCCATACTAATGATTCTCCATTTTCCAAACACAAGAGGCTCCTTTATGTTCCATGGTTCTGGCCCTGCTACTTCTCTACCTGGAATGCCCTCCAGGTCCTTTCTGCCTGAACACTCTTGTTTCCAGGTTCAGATGAATGTTATCTCCTCCATGAAGCCTGCCCTGATTCTCACTGGCACATGATGTGCCAAAGCCCAGCACTTCATCCACGCCACTAGTAAAGCCCTTCCCCCAAGGTAGCTGACTCTGTGTCTGTCTCTATGTCAAAACTGTAGGCTGGGGCCGGGTGCGGTTGCTCACGCCTGTAATCCCAGCACTTTGGGAGGCCGAGGTGGGTGGATCACCTGAGGTCAGGAGTTGGAGACCAGCCTGGCCAACACAGTGAAACCCCATCTCTACTAAAAATACAAAAATTAGCCAGATGTGATTGCACACATCTATAGTCTCAGTCACTCAGGTGGCTGAGGCAGAAGAATCACTTGAACCTGGGAGGCAGAGGTTGCAGTGAGCCAAGACAGCATCACTGCACTCCAGTCTGAGCAACAGAATGAAACTCTGTCTCAAAAAAAAAAAACAAACCGTGAGCTGGGATCCCAATTCATCTCTGCATAGCTGTGCCTCGTGCAGGGCTAAGCATCTAGTCAGTGGGTGAAAATGAACGTTTGCTTAGTGGATGAGTGAGTAGACAAATATCACTGTTTGCTTAAGGAGATCTTTGCCAGAGCAGAAATTCTTTTTTTTTTTTTTTTTTTTTTTTTTGACATGGAGTCTCGCTCTGTCACCCAGGCTACAGTGCAGTGGTGTGATCTTGGCTCACTGCAACCTCTGCCTCCCAGGTTCAAGCGATTCTCCTGCCTCAGCCTCCCGAGCAGCTGGGATTACAGGCGTGCCCATCACGACCGGCTAATTTTTGTATTTGTAGTAGAGATGACGTTTCACCATGTTGGCCAGGCTAGTCTTGAACTCCTGACCTCAGGTGATCTGCCCGCATTGGCCTACCAAAGTGCTGGGATTACAGGCATGAGCCACCACGACCGGCCCAGAGCAGAAATTCTAGAGGCAATGTCAAGAAACACGTATAGGAGAAAACCAAGAACATGGCCCTGCTCAAAGCAGGCACAGGCTAAGCAGCAGGACATGCTTACCAGCGAGGCGGTTTCTCTGCATAGAGGACTGACGCAGGGTGTATGTGCAGCTCATGGTCATCACGGATGGTCCTTGGAACATAGAAGAACTTTGTCTGAAGCACATTTTAAATACTTATAGCAAGACTTTCCCACAGATATTTTTAATACTACCAAAAAAAGCATGCAGACTGAACTTGTCAAAAGCAAAACAATTATCTCCATCTTCTCTTATAATCTTTCTCGATCCCTCCCCGGCTGCCACCCCAGAAGTCAACAATAAACCATGTGGAAAAGAGAAGAGGAGAAAAGCAACATCTGGACACTCAGAGAAAACATTTGGGAATAAAATGCTCTGCCTATGTTTATGTGTATCTTCTGCAGGTGCTCTTTCAAAACAATTTCCTTTGGAATGGAAATAACACGTGATTTCTTCTATAATCTAAAAAGCAAAGTTAAATACTAAAGATAATGACTATAGGGGGACGTAATGATAATGAAAAAAGAAAGCTCACAGCCAGGCGCGGTGGCTCATTACTACAATCCCAGCACTTTGGGAGGCCAAGGTGGGCAGATCACCTGAGGTCGGGAGTTCAAGACCAGCCTGGCCAACATGGAGAAACCCTGTCTCTACTAAAAATACAAAATTAGCTGGGTGTGGTGGCGCATGCCTGTAATCCCAGCTACTCGGGAGGCTGAGGCAGGAGAATCACTTGAATCTGGGAGGCAAAGGTTACGATGAGCCGAGATCACCCCATTGCGCTCCAGCCTAGGCAATAAGAGCAAAACTCTGTCTCAAAAAAAAAAAAGGAAGTTCAATACTGGACTATTAATTTCTCTGAAATAGTACTTCCAATTCCAACTCAGTAGAATGATCTGTTTCTTGGGGGAAGAGCTTCAAGTGCTGTGAGAGCGCCTCGTCGGCGCTGTAATAAAGCCAGTGTCCTGGGGTCCTGGGCTGTCCTACCAGGTGGTGGTGAGCTGATCAATACTAAATGTTGTCTCAAAGGAATGACTAGCCTGGAACCTCTTAGGCAGCCCACACTGTTGCTGAGGACACTGATAAAAGAATTTTCTAAACACTAGTCGAAATTGCTAACTCTCCAGGAGAGTGGGAGCAATCAAGATGACAAGCTGGCAGCACTCCTTGGGGAAGATCTCAGGCCACTGCAGGGATCACCTCCACATGCACGAGTTGCCTCAAATACAGACAACTCAGAGTGGGGAGGTGAGCTCATATAATGGGCAACTGAATCATGATACTGACAGGCTACAACACGCCTGGAGTAACAAAGAGAACAGACTAGAGATCAACGTAAAGTGCTATCCTGCAGTTCAAACAGTCGGCTACTAGGATACTAAATGGAGCAGATCCAGCTGCCAAAATTAAAAAAGGCTCAGTGCAATTCTGGACTCATTAACAGGAGCCCAGGACAAGGAATCTCTTGGCTGACCTCAAGATAACAGGGCAGTAGTATTTTCTGAGGGAAAAAAAATTAATGACAAAATAACACATAGGAAGAAGAGCTGGGGAGAAATTCTTTGGAGTGTGCTCTTATTAAAGAACAGAAAATGATAACAGCTATACTTTAAACAGGCTACAGTGAGGTTATGAAACTAAAATGAGCCAAAAGACAGACTAAAAGTAACAATTCAAAGCACTGGAATGATTAGTCTGGAGAAAGGAAAGCGAAGCTATGCTGAGTTTTCACTGCATTTGAATATACTAAAGACCATTAGGAAGGCATCAACGATCACTGGTTTTCTGTGCCCAGAAAATGGAACTGGAAGAATCAGGTTATGTAGCAGGAGGCACACCGAGCACATGAGAAACACCTGGCTACCTCCAAAGACACCAGACGTGGCCACACTGCACCAGGGTGGGTGGGGACTTCAGTCCTGCAGATCTCTCAAGACATAATAAACTAGCCAACTGTAAAAGTAACTTATCTGGGAAAGATTACTTTTAATGGTTTCTTCAGGTCACGTTAGTCTATCATTAGAATTGAATTATTACCAGCCTCAAGATGTAAAATTGTCATCCTTCTAAAACATACAACATATAGATGAGCTGAATGTGTGAGAATCATTTTTAGAAAGTCAAGATATTTTGCTTAAAGCTATGTCGCTAACCTCAACTCAGTTTTGGAAGGAGACATGGTAGAAATTAAAAATAATTATGTAATTACTATCTCTGCACAGCTTTCTGTGGGGTCTGGGTCATTTGTAAGACTGTTCCTTTAACAAATGACTTCACCAAGTATCGTGTTACCTATAAGCTCCAGTAGAATGAAACCTCGCTGCATTGGCGAAGAAGCCGGAGACAATGCACCTCAGAACCGGATCCGGATCACCTACACAGGCAGCCAACAGACAGGCGGGTGAGACCCTTGCCTGCCCTATGCTCCGTGTGCTCTAAGGCACAGGATCCACTCCCAGCACCACCCCAGGCTGCTTCAAGCCACCTCGAAACCCTCTCCTGAACTGGCTCCAGCCCTGCCCTTCCAGCACTGTCTAAGGAGGTCCCACTCCCCACAACCACTACTGAGAACTATGCTGGTCTGCTCCTTGAACCTGGAACCCCTCCAACCTCCCCTAAGCCACACATGGCTGGACCATGGCTGGGCACTAGAACCTAAGAGTGCTGCTCTGCAGGCTGGTCAGTGACCTCAGGACTCCTTTGTAAAAGAGTGTGATATGGCAATGACGCTCTTTCTATAAAACACAAACCGGAAATACTATACAATGTGACTTCTGTGGTTGTGAGCTAGTGTTTGAAAATCGAAGTAACTCTTCAAATTTTTCAAATGTTCCATTTTAACTGTTGTTTCTATCGCTACAGCTAACATCTTCCATGAATAAAGCTTCCCCACTATTAGATGATGTCCATGAGATACATTCCAAATTGTTGTGCAAAAGGCTAATGTTATTTTTTGGTTAGTGGCATACCATATCTCATCAATTTTAAGACTGCCTCTTTTTCTAACTGTAATTCACTGAAATAAGGATAGCATTTTACAATTATAACTGGTAGCATTTTTTTCCCTTGGTGATACATAAAATGATGTTTCTTACACATGATGGTATCTTAGATCCAATGGAATATAGCATGTTGGGAAGTAAGTTCCCTAATGGTGGTACTATTTCCAAAGCCATCAACAATATATAAAAATGGCAGTTTCACTGCATTCTTACTAGCAATGTTTTGGCAAAAAGGGTTACCTTCTTTTATGTTACATTTATTTGATTACTCTTGGCATATTTCTTCTTTTGTGAATTTTTTGTTCTAATCCTTAGCCCATTTATCAACCTGAAAACTGTTTTTTCTTAAATATATTAAATAATTCTATAACATAGTTTTTAATTTTCATCTCATGACTGCTGAAAGTATCTTTCACTAATTGCTTTCAATTTTTTAACACTTAGATGGTTTAAATTTGCATGTAATTTATTTAGTCTCCATGATTTTCTGTATTGTTCCTAAGCACTGAGCTGATAAATCTCAAATCTATATGTATAACTATGATCTAATCCGATGCCCAGTCTCTTCTCTCCCATTGTCCATAAGAAATTTCCATGTAAAATATGCACTCTAATCGGGTGATACCACTTCCAAAGGGGTGAAAACTGGTTCTTGGAGGCAGGGGAAGGGAAGTATCTTAGATACTACAATGGCCTGTGGCCCTCCAAAGCTCAATCTTACCCTACAAAATCTTATTCCTTAGTATTTAAGTATTTAATTTCTCAGGCTGGGTAGAATTTAAATTTAACTTTTCTCCTGGGCAGGGAGGGGTCTGATAATGAAACACAGGTGAAGAACACCAATTACTAAAGTAAAGTAAGGCTGTCATCTACCTGCTGGGTGACAGGCATTTGACCAGCTGTCTCCAACTGCGTGCTCCTTGTAAGCTTCCTGTTTCTATCAATGACTCCAACATGGCTCAATGGCCCAGGTTTCAACTCTTCCCTCCCTTGTGAGCATATTCACCCATCAAATATTCTCTGAGCATCTAATACACTCCTCAGTCCAAGCACTTGTCTCCAGTCCTCCGTCCCTGGAGTGCTCTTTGCCACCATTTTCTGATTCAACCAGACCCCAAAGCTTGACAGGACTCCCACCACACCTCAAGGAAACTGCAAGACTTCCCAAGCCAGCCCCCTCTGGATTCCTTCTTCCTGGCATTCCTTCCACATTTGCCAGCACATCTTCTATGATTACTAAAGTATCTACTACTTTAACTTCTAAGAGGACTGATAATCTTAGTACTTTGTCTATTCGTATGAATCTCTCCCTTCATTGCACTGTTCCCTTAGAGTAAAAGCCAAGACTCAGTCATTGTTTAATCACTTACTCTTAGTATAAAGACAAAATAAGACTGAAATGGAACCACCTGGGCTCAAGTTCTGACTCCACCATACCCTCACTGTGTAACTTCAGCAAGTTATATTTTACCTCTTAGCCATGCTTTTCTCACCTATAAGATGGGGAAAAGAGCACACATTTCACAGCGCTGTTGTGAGCATTAAATTAATAAACACATGGAACACTCAGAGTGCTGAGTACTTGGCCACTTATAAGTTACCAAGTACTAATGGTGCTGAGGATATAGCTGAGTACCTGAGGATATAGCTGAGTACACACAGTAGGCTTTCAAGCTGACTGCTGAGGCGGGTGTGTCACTTCCTTAAAAGCGCAGACTTCTGAGCCACATACAGGTCTGGCTCTCCTCCTTACCAGCTGCATTGTCCTGAATTTAATCTAACTTCTCCCTAGGATCTTATGACTAATTGTAAAATGAGGATAATACTGCCGACACCTCACAGAGTGGGAGATTGAGCAAGATTTGGAGAACCCCTGCCACAGTGTAACCTACCGTGTCCCTGATTAACAGCAGTCACTGTCACTGCTAGAGGCCATGTCTTACATAGTACTAAGACTATGTCTTACATAGTACTTTTCTGTCTTACCCTTAGTGACTGCATAGGCTAAACACCCAGCACTTGCTCTAATAATGCTTGTTGTTGAAAATAAAATTTAATTTTTATGTAATAGCTACTAATATCATCAACCAAAAGGTAATTTTTCTTGCAAAGCCTACATGGGAAAATCAATGACATGATGTGCACTGATGTGACTGTTAATGATTCTTAAGTATTGTCATGGGCTATGAAATTCCCTTAGTAAGAATGTCTATCAGAAAGAAAAATGGACCTCCTTGGAAAAAATATGTAACTTGACCTTTAGATTTTCATAGACGCAGGCAACTCAAAATATAAAACCCAGCGTTGTTACAGAGCACGCCATGCTGCTTCGCACCAGCCCAGCACGAAAACTTTAGGAAGACAACTCAACAGAATGAAGCAAGGGGAGTCACCAGCTGGGGCAGTTTCTTCTCACCTTCACTAGACTTCTTGGGCACTTGAAACTTGACAAGAAGCTTTTTCAATTGTTCTCTTACAGTCGCAGCTCTGACAAGACCCTTGTAATTCAGGAAATGTTCCTGACACCATTGAGAGTTCTTATTGTGCTAAAGAACAACCCAGAAAGAGGGAGTTAGAAAACAAACGTGTTCTCGACTAAGTCTACGTTGTAAAGATCATTCTTCTCGCTTCCCCCATGTGCTGTTCAATGGCATGAGATCTAAAGATTGGAACTGGTCCTTTTTTGCCCCATCTCTCAAAACAGATGTTAACAACCTTGCACACATCTGACTGCTCTGCAACCTCACTCTTTGCACTAAAGGGCAAATGAGAACTTAATGACACGTAGAGATGGTTTTGATCTTAAATACTTTCATTAGATGTAAACTATCAGAAAGAACCACTTCTCCATGGGGTTCTTTGTAAATCAATTTTTCTTCTCTGGCATGCTTGAATTTATCACTTTATTATATTAGAGGCCAACAATATGACACTTGCAAATGTAGAAATAATTTACAAATTACTAATGTTTGTCCCCAAAGCATGATTTTTCTATCAATAGTATTCAATTTTTTCTGCATTCGTAAGTATGATCATTATGTCTTAGAGTAAATTATTGCTGTGGAAATGTACCTCTGAAATTATATTGTAAGTTAAAGTGCTTTTAAAAAGAAAATGTAATTAAAGATATTCCAAGAAGGCAACCATAGAATAATATAATGTAGACCTATACCCACTTTCTACTGGTAGAGAAAGCTTCAGATTGCAGATGATACATTGTGCCTGTACAAATGAATTTTAACTGATTTAAGCCATAAGTCTCAATAAGAGGTGAATTTCTTTTTTCTGAAAATGTTTCACCAACTGAATCATCTCCTCAAATCACTGGTAAACAAAAATTCAGTATTTCTTCACTTCTAAAAGAGTATTTAAGAATATTAAAAATCTGAAATACTATACCCTTTCTTTTATGTAAGGTTTCTTTTTTCATCATTTTCATCACCTTTATTAACAATTTTTTATGAGAACTGTAAGCTGTATTATTTGCTTAGTTTTAAAGAATATTAACAATAAAAAATTAACATCACTTATAGCTAAATATAGGTGGGATATGTGAATATGCACAGATCTCAACTAAATGTCTTCTCATGGCATCTGGCATAACTTTGAAGAGTCAACCCAGGACTACAAGTTGCTCTCAGAAAATGTAACAGAACTTCCTATTCAAATGTTGCCTTTCTGTCTACTACGCGGTGGATATGAGATGACGTGAGGCTGGGCCACTGGCCTGCCACTAGTGTACCGTATCTCCAAGCAAGGGAAAGCAGTGAATGATTCCCGTGTTCTTCTCAGCAATACAGCACCACAAACTCAGGCAGAAAGCCCGACCCACCAGTTAGAAGTACTGGCAATAAATCTAAAAGGAAAATCAAGTGCTCTCTTGGCCATTCCTTTACAAACTGAACTTCTGGGATCCTCCTTCCTAGATCACCTCCAGAGGGTGGTGTGTTGAGGTGGCGCTTCGAGCAGTTGTGCTTACTTTGATAAATGCTTCATATACATTGAGCATAGTGAGGTGGTCGCCCTCCTCCACAGCAAATTTACGGTGCACTCGAATCTGGAAAGAATAAAGCAACATTCAGAATTTGACTCTTGGCTGGGTGTGGTGGCTCATGCCTGTAATCCCAGCATTTGGGGAGGCTAAGGTGGGAGGATTGCTTGAGCCCAGGAGTTTGAGACCAGCCTGGGCAACATAGGTAAACCCCATGACTACAAAAACTAAAAAAACAAACAAAATTAGCAGGGCATGGTGGTGTGTGACTCCAAGTCCCAGCTAGTAGGCTGAGGTGGGAGGATCACTTGAGCCCAGGAGCCATGTTTGCACCACTGCACTCCACCCAAAGGAAACAGAGCAAGACCCTGTCTCAAAAGAGAAAGAAAGAAATTGACTCCTGTAAGCCTTTTGCACTGGGAAATAATATTGCACGGTGAATAGCGTGTGGGTTATGGATTCAGAAAGAACTGGTTTGCAGCATTCTAGCTCTGCCATATCCTGAAAGAACGCAGCTTGGTTACTTAACCTTTCTCAGCCTTGACTTCCTTATCTGTAAAATCAGGAAACTAAACCTATCAAGATTGCTGTAGATTAAGATAATTTACTATAAAGTATCTGGCAAAGAAATTTGATAAAATGTTAGTGTTCTCGTCCCTCTCCTCCTCCAGGTTAATTAAAAACAAAACTAAACAAAAACAGACATAAGCATCTGGGCATAGAGGCAGAAAAACTTTGTAATCTATAGTTACACAACTGACAAGGAGGATTCCAACAATCCCTAAGAAAGTCTCTCTCTTCCTCATTACACATACAAATTCAGTCCCTCCATGCATAAGGGTCCTGATTCTCTGACTCTCAAACAGGAGCTGACTTTGAACTCATCTTTGACCTAACTCTATCAGCACACCTTACGTCTGAGTATCTAACTCTTCAGTATCAAAACTTCTCCTTCCACCTTTCCAGTGTTCACTCAATTAGTCATTGCTGATGCCTGCGCCTTAGGTGGGGATTGGATCTCTCTAGCTTATAATGATCCACCTGCAATATCACCATGATGCCGTGTGGTGCCCAGAATTAGCCTGCTATACCCTGGCACCTAACTTTTTATGTCACTAATGTGCCCACCGAGATTTCTAGCAGAGCAGTCTGAATGACAATTTCCCTGACAGAAACTAGAAGTTGATATTTCCATGGTTAAGGTGTGGGGCTCTGGACTGTGAATCCAGAGCCAACAATTCTGGCTGTGCAACTGTAAATGAGTTATCTAACCTCTCTGTGCCTCCATCTTTAAAACATGATAATAGGCTGGGCACAGTGGCTCACACCTGTAATACCAACACTTTGGGAGGTCAAGGCGGGCAGATCACCTGAGGTCAGGAGTTTGAGACCAGCCTGGCCAATATGGTGAAACCCCGTCTCTACTAAAAATACAAAAATTAGCCAGGCGTGGTGGAGCACACCTGTAATCCCAGCTATATGGGAGGCAGGAGAATTGCTTGAACCCGGGAGGCAGAGTGCAGTTGCAGTGAGCTGAGATCATGTCACTACACTCCAGCCTGAGCGACAGAGTGAGACTCCCTCTCAATAAATAAATAAATAAAATATGATAATAATATCTACTTCCCAGGTTTACGATGAAGATAAAGTGGAATGACGCCTGCAAAACGCCTGACACAACATCAAGCACACAATAAACACTCAAAACATGAGCAGATCACATTTGTACAGCTCTGTCTTCAGCAGTTCCTGGGTACAGTTTTGACAAGGAAAGCTCAAAGCGAAAGAGACTGGTACAGACAGCCTGGGGACAGAGCTGACTTACTGCCTGAGACTTCTGGTTTGGGGGGACCACAAAGATATTCTGGATCTGCATCATGGCAGCGATGCTTAGAATTTCCTGAGAACAGCCAAAGTTTCCTGTAAAACAAAAAGCATGTTTGGTTTCAACCATATAATGTGTCAACAAGAAGTGAAAGACATTTTATGATACTTTCTTTGCACCACACTGAAGACTAAGAACATATTTTTTTCTATGGCTTAATTTTTTAAAGTTTATAGTATATAAGCCTGTGCAACATGGCAAAACCCCATCTCCACAAAAAATTAAACAATTAGCCAGGCATGGTGGTATGTGCCTGTGGCCCAGCTACTCAGGAGGATTGCTTAAAGCCGGGAGGTCAAGGCTGCAGTGAGTCAAGTTCACGCCACTGCACTCCAGCCAGGGTGACAGAGCAAGACCCTCTCTCAGAAAAATAAAAACAAAAAAAAATAAAGTTTATAGTATATAAATATTTCACTCAGCCAAATGTGAAGTCCCATATGTAGCCCAGATGAACAGTAGCCTTGAAGGACTCCAAAAAAGAAGGTGTTACTGCCCTCTGCAGCTGAAATATGAGGGACTCTGACTGTAAGCCAAGCTCAAGACTGGCCCCATCACTAAGGGCAGGTCAGCTCCACACCTGCTCCCTACCCTCCTGTGGGAATATCTGGAATCCTGGCAGGAAGTCCGAGAGGGGAAGGGGACAGGGAATGAGAGGCTTGTGCCCCTACTGCTGTTTCTCTGCTCCTGACCACTTCTATGAAGTGGCTTCCTTCTCAAAAGGGTTCATCTCAGCTGGGAAGCCCAAGGCACAACTAGACCAGCAAAGCATGCTGCGGGGCTGCTGGAGCACCTGGAAACAGAGTCGGCAGCAATCACCACTCCAGGGCACAAGGCAAAGCACACTGCACTGCCCGTGTCCCATCTCCCCACTGACTCCCACCTCATGAATGATGCACTTCCCAGTCCACACTTAGAATCCTGTTTCTCGGCCAGGTGCGGTAGCTCACACCTGTAATCCCAGCACTTTGGGAGGCCAAGGCGGGCAGATCACCTGAGGTCAGGAGTTTAAGACCAGCCTGGCCAACATGGTGAAACCCCGTCTCTACTAAAAATACAAAATTAGCTGGGCATGGTGGCACACGCCTGTAATCCCAGCTACTCAGGAGGCTGAGGCACGAGAATCGCTTGAACTGAACCCGGGAGGCAGAGGTTGCAATGAGCTGAGATTGCGCCACTGCCCTCCAGCCTGGGCAACAGAGTGAGATACTATCTCAAAAAAAAAAAAAAAAAAAAAAAAATCCTGTTTCTAAATGGAAGCCTGAGGACAAGTGGTTGTTTCAAAACATAATTAGTTAGCTTTCCCCATACTGGGTCTGACTCTTCATAAATTGCCAGTTGATATAAAAGTTAGACAAAAGCAAGAAAAAATTAAACTATCTTTCCCAGGGGTAAAAAAAAAAATTATACTTTCTAGATGATTTTGATTTCTAATTATGAGAAGACTTCCAGATCTTTTATCCTAGAACTCATGTCCTCACAAAAATCTGAAGAAGTCAAAGAAATTGGAACCCTCGTGTACTGCTGACAGAAATGCAAAATGGTACACCCCTTAATGGAAAATCATATGGCACTACCTCAAAAAACTAAAAATGGACTTATATGCTCTAACAATCGCACTTCTAGGTATATATCCAAAGGAACTGAAACTGATATTTCAAGGAGATAACTGCATTCCCATATTCATTTCAGCATTATTTACAAAAGCGAAAATTTGGAAGCAATCCAAGTGTCCATTCATTGGATGAATGAATAAAGAAAATGTGGTATATATAAATATGTACACACCCAATGAAATAACATGCAGCCTTAAAAAAAGAAGAAAACAATGTCATTCACAACAGCATAAACGGAACTGGAGGACATTATGCCAAGTGAAATAAGGCAGGCACAGAAAGACAAACACCGTATGATCTCACTTCTATATGGAATCTAAAAAAGTCAATCTCATAGAAACAGAGAGTAGAAAGGTGATCACCAGAGGCTGGGAGATCCCCTAACTGAAACTAACAAAGTTTCAGTTAGACTGGAGGAATAGGTTTTGCACTGCATGGTGACCACAGTTAATAATAATGTATTGTATATTTCAAAATTGCTAAAAGAATAGAATTTTAACATTCTTAGCACAAATTCTTAGCACAAAAAAATGATAAGTTGGTGAGTTGGTGAATATGTTAATTTGCTTGGTTGAATCTACAATGTGTACATAGATTAAAACATCACACTGTATCTCATAAATATATACAATTATTATTTGTTAATTAAAAACAAATTTTTAAAAATTAAAGAATTATCATGATCTAGTAATTCCACTTCTGGCTATATACCCAAAAAACGTAAAAACAGGGACTCAAAAAGATATTTGTGTATCCATGTTCATAGCAGCATTATTCACAACAGCCAAAAGTTAGAAGCAACCAAAGTGTCTGTCAACAGATAAACAAAACATAGTGTAGATATACAATAAAATACTATTCCGCCTTAAAAATGAAGAAAACTTTAACACATACTACGACATGGATGAACCTTGTCGAAGACATTATGCTAACAGACACAAGAGAGTCACAAAGGACAAATACTGTGTGATTGCACTTCTGAGGGTTCTTAGAGTAGTCAAATTCATAGAGACAGAAAGTAGTGGTGGTTGCCAGGGGTTGGGTAAGGGAGAGAATAGGAAATTTGTGTTTACCAAATATGGAGTTTCAACGGAGAAGATGGAAGAAGTTCTAGAAATGGATGGTGCTGATGGTTGCACAACAATGTGAACGTACTTTGTATCACAGAACTACACATTTAAAATGGTTAAAACAATAAATGTTATGTTACAGATACATATATACTTTTTCACCATATTGCACCCTCTTCCCCAGGGTGCTCAGAATTCAGGCAAACAACACCTCTGACAGTCCAAATAAAATCAATTCAAGCTATCAGGCTCTACCCACCTGATTCAAGCAGCATTTTGGCAAACATGGGATTCAAAGGAAACTCTGCAATTCTCATGCCAAGCGGTTCAGTCAGGCGACAGTCTTTGTCCAGACCTGCCATAAGAACAACAAAAGAAATCAGAAGGCAGGTACCATTGTGTTGGAAGGCACGTAGTTGTTGAGAGAATAAAAGGAAATATATGCTAAAAAGAAGAAAGTATCCAAAAGGTGATTCATGCACTACCAAACTCCATGACACTAGAGTGCTATTACATTAAAAGAAAAGATCTCCACTGAACTCTTGAATACCCTGTTTTTAAACACTGATACTTTTAAAGACTTCTATTCAAGGACTTAATTATAAGGAAATGCCCTGCAGCCTTCTGCTTGTACCCTCTCCCCAAGCCACAACAGCCTCGCCTGTTCCCACTACTCCAAAGAGACCACTCTTCCCAACAACCTAACAACCGGGTAGTGCCAAACGCAAGGCATCTTCCTGACAGCCTCGGCAGCACTCAGCTCTGCTGGCCGCTGCTTCTTGGAACTACCCTTCGCCAGCTTCTGGCCCCCCACTCTCCTGGTTCTCTGCCATCTCCCTTGTCCCCTCACTGTCTGGACTTTCTTCCACCTCCAGGACAGGACTGGCCACAGATGTGCCAGGATGGCATTGATGGCATCCCATGTCCTGTGCCCTTCTCATACTACATGAGTGATATGGTTTGGCTGTGTCCCCACCCAAATCTCACCTTGAATTGTAAACATGTCAAGGGCGGGGCCAGGAGGAGATAACTGAAACACAGGGGCAGTCTCCCCGTACTGTTCTCATAATAATGAGTAAGTCTCGCAAGATCTGATGGTTTTATAAATGGGAGTTCCCCTGCATAAGTTGTCTTGCCTGTTGCCATGTAAGACATGCCTTTGCTCTTCCATGATTATGAGGCCTCCCCAGTCATGTGGAACTGAATTCATTAAACCTCTTTCCTTTATAAATTACCCAGTCTTGGGTGTCTCTTTATTAGCAGCATGAGAACAACAATGAGCAACTACGAGGCCAGCAACCTGGAATCTAAACACTAACCCAGATCCCTCTGGTGCCAACACCAGCCCTGTTCATGTGACTGCCTCCTGAGCATTTTGCTGAACTGGGCTGACTCCTTCAACTCCCCAACTGCCCTCCTTGCGCTCTAACACTCGCCAACATCCAGGTATTGGATTCCCAAGACCCCCAAGATACAGACTACTGTTTTACTACTTAAATGCTGCAAGACCTCAGAGTAAGGCAGAGTTCAGTAAGACATCTCTTTAAAGGTGATAATTCAGCTTGAAATTAAATGAAGCTGGGGGGCTCCCTCTACCTTTTCCAGCTTATTTAGGCTATTGAAGAAATAGGAAATATTTTAAATTTCATTGTTTGACCAGAGAAAAACCATCCCAAATAAAAATTCCTATGCTGTCAATATTCTCTCATCCTCACTACAGATCAGCCCAGGAAACATGCTTTCGGTTCCTATTACATGCTGGAGAAGAGGGTGTGGAAACCTCCAACACACATTCACTCCAGGTTGATCTTATGTAAATCCAGCTGAAGGTCTTTTAAATCACTGGAGCTCTTTTAAATCAGTAACTGGCTATTCACAGAGAAGTAAAATCAACATTATGAATGAAGATGGACCCCTACCTCACTCCACACCGAAAAAGTAACTCAAAATGGATCAGACCTAATGTAAGGGCCAAAACTATAAAACCCAGGAGAAGATCTTAATGACTACAGGTTAAGCAAGTTTCTTAGACATGACACCAAGGGCACACGTAACAAAAGAAAAATATAGATAAACTGAACCACACAAAAACTTAAAATTTTTGTACTGCAAACAATACTAATAAGTAAAAAGTAAGTACATGTAAGTAAAAAGCCAAACCACAGAAATGGAAGAAATATTTACAAACCACATATCTGATAAGAATACGTGCCCAGAATATATAAAGAACTTCAATTCAATTTAAAAACACAATAGCACAAATAAAAATGGGCAAAGGATTTGAACAGACTTTTCTCCAAAGAAGATTTACAAATGGGCAGCAAGCACATGAAACGGTGCTCAACATCATGACTCATCAGGGAAACGCAAATCAAAACCGAGATACCACTTCATACCCACTAGGATGGCTACAACACAAAAGACAATCACAAGCATTGGCAACAATGTGGAAAAACTGGAACTCTCATACATTGCTGGTGGGAATGTTCACCAAAACCATATTTACATGCTAATATTCATAGCAGCATTATTTATATTAGCCAAAAAATGGAAACAACCCAAATATCCATCAACCAATGAATGGATAAAAAATATGTGGTATATCCATACAACAGAATATTATTCAGCGAGAAAAAGGGATAAAGTACGAATATATGCTACAACATGAAGGAACCTGGGAAACATCTTACTAAATGAAAGAAGCTGCTATGGTTTGGATGTAGTTTGTCCCCACCAAAGCTCATGTTGCAATTTGATGCCCAACGTGACAGTGTTGGGAGATGGGGCCTAGTGGGAGGTGTATGGGTCATGAGGGTGATCCCTCATGAACAGGTTAATGCCCTTACCCAGGGTGAGTAATGGATTAGTTCCCACGACAGCAGGTTCTTAAAAGAGCCTGGCTTCCTCTGTTTCTCTTTCTGGCTTCCTCTCTTGCCATGTGATCTCTGCACCTGCCCACTCTCCTTTTGCTTTCCACTTTGAGTGGAAGCAGGCTGAGGCCCTCCTCAAATATAGCTGCCTAATCTTGGAGCTTTCAGCCACCTGAATCGTGAGCCAAATAAACCTCTTTAGAAATTACCCAGCCTCCGGCATTCTGTTACAGCAACAGAAGACAGACTGAGACAGAAGCCAATCACAAAAGTCCACATATTATACAAATTCATTTATATGAAATGTCCAGAAAAGGCGCACCTGTAGAGATAAAAAGTCTCTATAGAGATGGAACCAGATAGTGGTTGCCCTGGGCTAGGGGACTAGGGGGAAAGAGAATGAGAAGTTCGGCGCTAATGGGTAAAGATTTCTTTTTTGGGTGATGAATATGTTCTACAATTAGACTGTGGTGATGGTTGCACAACCATGAAAATATGCTGAAAGCCTCTGAATTTGTACACTGTAAACGAGTGAACATACATAAACTATACTTCAATACAGCTATTTAAAAAAAAGTAACACTCAAAATAAATCTCAAAAAGCAAAATCTCCACTAAAACTTAATTCCAAATTGGAAATTATATTCATTTGTGGTACCAGTCACAGAAAAGACAGTACTCCCCGAAGAGGTGAATTCAGACTATGATTTTCTCTATGTCAAGATAAATGCTATTAAGGTTGGTACAAAAGCAATTGTAATAACATCTTTAATCAACAAGTGAATAGAAGTTCCCCCATAACATCGTGTTTCCTTGCCCAAACAATACTAGAAGCTGATAATGTCCCCAATTCTCCACAAGTAACTCCAGGAATGAAATGAAGAGGATTTAGGGAGAGAATACTGAGCCATGATTAAGGATGTGGTCGTTAGCTGGAGAAAAAAGGTCTGGGGAGGTAAGATCTGACATCCTGGTTGGGAACTGCTGATCTCTAGATGTCTCTTAGGAGTGTGGCTCTGGTGATTCTTTTTAATAGCTTCTGACGAACTGGCATGTTTTATATACTGGCTGTCACAATCAGCTTTCATCTGTCTAATTATGGTCCCAACTTTCTATTTCAATAAAGTATCATTAAGGGGATTATATATAAGGGGAGAACCAACCCCATTCCTGAAGATACTAAGAGCCCTAAAGTGAATACGACCTCACTTTTAATATCGCAAAAGAGAACACATAATAACAAGAGAGAATGATGAAAAAAACTGGCATACCTCCCAGAGCATACAGTAACTCCAAGGCTTGAACCATCGACTGTGCTGGAGGGGGCTGGAAAAAACATTTAAAAATCTTTCTAAATCAATTTATTTGAGCAACAAACATTAAAATGTGGCTGTTTCCTTTTCAAATCCACTCACCCCTCTACCATGCCCCATTCTTCCCAGCCTCCATGTTTCTGTTCATGCTGTTGGCACTTCTCAAAATGTCCTTCCTGTTCTTCCAGGCACCCTTGTACCGCTCGGCCTTTACGGCTCAGCTTGATGAAACACTTCCCTTCAAAGCGCTCCCTCTTCCTCCCCTCCATCAGATGTGACAGGTCCCTATCTTAAACTACCTCTTCATCCCCCAGAGACCCACTTCAGGCCCCATGGTGGGTAAATAACATACGCTAAATTTGTTTTTTCTTAATCCCTGTCTGGAAACTGCAACATATGTTGAATTTGAATTTCAAAAAATAATAGTTCTAGAGAACCTAAAGTTCATAAGCAAAGCTGATGTAGTCAGCCTCAGTCTGATTTTCCAGATCTTTACCTCCTTTTCTTCTACAAATCTTGACTGAGCACCTAAGTGCCAGGCATCATATTTTTTTCTCTCTAAATTATGTGGTTTCTAATAACCCAGGTAATAAAATTATAGTACGTTTTTAAACTGCATAGCATGTTTTCTAAATGCATTTTTTTTCTAAATTCACATAGCATTTTTTTATAATTGCATTCACATAGCAAATGTATTTTAATCATCACGTTGTTTTAGCTCAGTTTTACAGATGTGTAAAGTGAACTGTAAAAAGGAAAAGACATCTGAACAAGGTCATATAGGCAGTTGGTGGCAAAGCTGAACTCAGGCCTCATTTTTCCCAGTCTACCTCCCCTACTTTGTTTGCCAAAGACCAAAGTTAAACTATTTTAAACGTTGTAGTGACTGAACACACAGGTGAACACACTCACAAGGGCAGGAACTAAACCTATTGGATTCATTACACAGAGAGGATTCAACAAATCAACATTGAGCAAATCATGTAAATGATCCACTAGCCCTTCCTTGGTGCCTACAACATCTTTCTCTACAAAGAGGCAAAACGGACAACACCTAAATGAAGGAGTTTAAACCCTCTGGGATCTTTTATACTGAGAGTGGATGAGATAACAGGAATAGCAATCTCTGAACTAGGCTTTTAACAATTACAGAAAAAACTAACAAGGTCATCTCTGACTCAATTCCTGGCCCGATTTCCAGTCAATTAACAAAAAAAACTTATCCCCCTCCCCACAAAAATCTTATCCATAGTATTTTCATCTAATCACATTCACTAGTATTTCTCTATGACCTCAACTGATTTGGGATAATACAGAAACACTGTTTTAACATATCTGGAATTACTGTGTATGTATAGTTTTAGTGTGGTCTTCTCACTACATGTTTTTCTGTTTTCATTGTTTCTTGCACCCATACAAACTTCACAGTAACTACTTGGGATGGCTGCATAATACTCGATGACGATCATACTCCATAAAGAAGTCAATTTTCTTATTGCTGGGCAATTAAGTTGTTTCTAGTTTTTCACCATTGTAAATAACATTGCTAAATATACAAAATTATATGTACTCTGTAATTTCAACCATAAAAACCACAATTTCAGGGGATAATAACCACAAGGAAATATGTGAAGATAAACTTGTATGTATTTTTTTTCATTTTTCAACTGTTCTAAATCATTATTTATTTTTTAAATTTAATATAAATGCTATAAGCATTATCATATATGTAAGCTTTTTTTCTTCTTCTGAATTATTTTTTCAGCAGAAATTTTTATGAGAAGAAATAGCAGGCATTTCTACAGTTCATTAAATGCCGTCAGAAAGCCCTCCATGGGGACAGAAACAGTGTAACATGGGAGGAATTTACTTTCCCAAATTGTGGCAGTTTTGGATTTCACCATTTTTCTTTATACTTAATCATTTAATTAGTGTAAAGTCAACTGCCCATGGTGGCTCACACCTGTAATCCCAGCACTTTGGGAGGCCAAGATGGGCAGATCACCTGAGGTCAGGCATTCAAGACCATCCTGGCCAACGTGGCAAAAACCCGTTTCTACCAAAAATACAAAAAATTAGCCGAGCCTCGTCTACTTGGGAGGCCGAGACACGAGAATCGCTTGAACCCATGAGGCAGAGGTTGCAGTGAGCTGAGATCACACAACTGCACTCCAGCCTGGGTGACACAGTGAGACTCTATTTCCAAAAAAAAAGAAAAAAATAGTGTAAAGTCATCCTTTATAGCTATATCAACGTGCAGTCACCTCTCTCCTAGAGAAGCTCAACATGTCCTAATGATAGTTACAATTTGAATTTGTGCTGTTTTTTTCCTTTAGCTTTATTTATTGAATATTTACTGTGAATGATGTACATATAAGAACTCTTCGTATTTTTTGAGATACTGATCTGTCATTTCTGTCACTGCATGTTTTTCTTTAATTTTACATGTGGGGCTTCTCATAAGCTTTTAAATTGGCACATACTGTTCATCTTTTCTTTTTTTTTTTTTTTAAGAAGGAGTCTTGCCCTATTGCCCAGGCTGGAGCGCAGTGGCACAATCTAGGCTCACTGCAACCTCCGCCTCCCAGGTTCAAGCGTTTCTCCTGCCTCCAGCCTCCCAAGTACCTGGGACTACTGGCGCATGCCACCATGCCTGGCTAATTTTTGTATTTTTAGTAAAGACAGGGTATCACCACGTTGGCCAGGCTGGTCTTGAACTCCGGACCTCAAGTGATCCACCTGCCTCGGCCTCCCAAAGTGCTGGGATTACAGGCATAAGCCATCACGCTCAGCCTGTTTATCTTTTCTTTATAATATCTTCTACTCTACACCAATAAACAAAGGGTCCATTTTCCCTATACTTATGGTAAGGTAAGTACACAATTTTCTTTGGGAGAGTTGATATTTGTATGTTCTAGTCTTTCATTCACCTATTTTACCATCACATATGACATTAGGGACTTTACGATCCAAGAATCCAGACTTGTCATACCATATACAGTTGGGAAAAAACAAAGTTCCCAAATCATAAAAATTCTAGAAGAAAGTATGAGTGAATATGTATTAACTGACCCAAATATAAGAAGTATTTCATAAGCACAAGAATAACCAAAGAGGCCGGGGGTGGTGGCTCACGCCTGTAATCCCAATACTTTGGGAGGCCCAGATGTGTGGATTACCTGACCTCAGGAGTTCAAGACCAGCCTGGGCAACAAGGCAAAACCCTGTCTCTACTAAAAATACAAAAAATTAGCCAGGCGTGGTGGCACACACCTGTAATCCCAGCTACTCACGAGGCTGAAGCACAAGAATCACTTGAGCATGGGAGGCAGAGGTTGCAGTGAGCCAAGATGGCACCATTGCACTCCAGCCTGGGCTACAGAGTGAGACTGTCTCAGAAAAAAAAAAAGAAAAAAGAATAACCAAAGAAATCATAAAGGCAAAAATAGATTACTGTGAATATGTTTAGAATGTCCACACATTAAAAAAAAAAATAAAATACAAATAGAAAATATTTGTAAGAAATATTATAGACAAAGATTAATGTCTTTAATATTCAAAGGACTCTTGAAAATCACTAATAGACACAAATTCTAACAGATAAATAGCTTAACAATTCAGAAAAAATACAAACTGACTAATAAATGTTTTTATAAAAAGCTACCTTATGAGAAATTTAAAAATAATTATAATAAAGGTAATTTCCCCCCTCTCTCTCTCTGGCCAATCAAGTCAGCGAAACTAAAAGAAGATAACATAGCACAACGGAAGTATCACAAGGTGGGCATTCATGCACTGCTAGAGTTGACATTGGTAAAGCAATCTGGCCACGTAACAGGACCCTCAACAGGACTATGGCTCTTTGACCTAGTCATTTCACTCCTAGAAATCATCTCAAGAAGCAATCAGATACAAGGGTCTTCCTGCAGCTCTATCTAAACCCTCCAGGATCCCCTAGTCATGGTACTCCTGCATCTAGGCCTGTACAAAGACTAGCTGTCCTGAACTCTCCACTCCTCCCAACCTGGTGAGATCCTATTTGGGTTTCAGGTTTCACCTGGGACACGACTGACTAAGGTGGGGGCACTTCCTCTGTCTCTCAGAGCCCTGGGCACACTGCTCTGTAATTACCCACTTACTTGTCTCTATTCCCCAGCAGACAAGAACAGGAACTATATAAGAACAGGAATTGAGGCTACCTTGTCTGGCTGTTTTCCCCTACGTCCTGCACAGGGCCTGGTTGCAAAGCAGACACACAACACATGACCTGAGTAGGGAAAAAGAAGAAAGACAGCATGCCCTACGACAGTGTCCTGACATTCCCCTGTGAGCTCCCTAGCCTCCCTATGGCCCCAGACAGCAGGCAGGACTTACCGACATGAAGTGGAACCTGAGGACATTGTCAATTCCTAGCGCTTTCAGCTGCAGGATGACAGGTGCCAAATTACTACGCTGCATCTCAGGAACCGTAGACTGAGGCAACTTGTCAAAGGCTTCCTCTGAGGATAGGAAATCAGAACTGTTTGGGACCAAATGTCACAATCAAATGCAATCACTATACCAAGGGACAAATTTTCTTCTCTATCTTGAAAAAGAAGCTCTAGGATTCTAGGAGCAGATGCACATGATAACATGATATAAAGTTATTTTTATACTTAGGAAAGACCATTCTATTTTAAAATGCCTTAGATAAATATATTTGAATACACCTTTATAAAACTTTTTCTTTTTGCTTTAAAATGCTATTTTTTTAATGTTTTTTGTCAGCAAAACATTAAATCAAACCAATAAGTATTTGCTGAACAACTCTATCAGTTCCCAGTTGCCACCATCTCTGTCTGGAATAAGTCAAGGAAGCAAGAGCTTCACATACAAGCAAAGAATAACCTCAAGATAAATCACCAAAATATAACGAATGACCAAATCTTATAAAGAGCAAAAATTGTCCAAATCAAAGTTTTTAAATCAACGAAGCAGGTACACAATATCGTTCCCAGAATCCAATGCTGCCCCAAACCAAGAAATGAATATTTACATGCCCTGCCAGGAAAAAAAGGTGACCTTACACAGGAAAAATCATCCTCAGACACAGAGATCCCAAGACAGGAAGGGCAGAAAAGGAGGGGGAAGGAGAATAGACTTTGGAAGAAGGCCTTTTTATAAAAGCTAGGCAGGAAGGGTGGGGAAAAAAGAGGAAGAGTTTAAATCATTTTCATGTATATTCAGAAAGCTTAAGGATTACATAGAGAATGCTCCACCCACCAAAATCTCCCACATCAGTCAACATTTTAACTGATGCACACCCTTCGTAAACAATACAAGGGTGACCCAACTTCCATTTAGATCTTAAAGCTTTAGTTAACCAGAAAAAAAAAAGTGCCTTGAAGAAATACCACTGTCCCTGAAGAACTTCAAAAAGGTTTTCTTTGAGAAAATAGACAACCAATATTCTGTGGACTAACTGATACAAATTGGGTCTAACTGGAAGGTTCTGGATGACAGCCAACAGCAAGAAGTTCCAAACGAGATACTTCAACAGCATTTGGGGTACAGCTTCTTGATAATATAACCCCATTTTCCAAGCACTCTACTGACCAAGGAGAAACAAAGTTATCACATAAGAGGACCACTCTGCCGAAAAGCTCACAGGAAGTGGGTGTTTCCTGAAAGTTCAATGACATGCAAGTTCTCCTGAGGACTCAAGTGTGTGAGGCATAGGGCCAGAAGCTGTAGGAGTCGCAGGCAATCCCCTTGAAAAGCTTCAGTGATATGCAGGGGTCTGGGACCTGGACCAGAAACAGTTGACCCTCAAGGAGAAATAGGAAAAGTCCCAAGGAGTGGTCTTCCCAAAGAGAAATGGAAGCTCAGGGAAGGAGGAAGCAGGGTGGCCAGAAGAAAGCCTCCAGGGAAGCTGCATGTTGCCATTTGAGGGAGGATTTGAAGGACAAAGAGGATCTGTTGGGCAAAGAGGAAACAGCCCAAGGAAAAGATATCAAAGTGTTTCTCATGCAGAGAGCATGTCGTGTAGTTCAGCTGGGAAGCAATGTGTAGTGGTTAATAGGAGAAGTAAGCTGAGGAAAATTCCTGCATGGCTTGAGAAACTGTGGAGGGTCTGAGCATGTGGCACCCTGTTCAAAGCAACACTTTCTGGAGGCTCCTGTGGAAGCCTAGAGGCTGGATACCAATGCATTCACTACAGCCAGGGGCCCTCCCTAACCCAACTTCCACTAAAACTGCTCATGCAAAGAGATTCAACGACTTTTCACCCAAACCCACCTGCCTATCTTTAGTCTGTGATTTCTTGGTGCATGAGATAATGCTGGCCTCTATAAAAGTAACTTGAGCTCCTTAAAAGTTAAACAAAATTACATATAACCTTGTAATAGCCAAACGAATTAAAAACACCTACTCAAGTACATGTACATGCAGGTTCATACCAGCACTGTTCACAGTAGCCAAAAGGCAAAAACAGCCCAAATATCTACAACTAATAAATGAATAAACAAAGTGTGGTTTATCTGTACAACAGAATATTAGTCAGTAATAAAAAGGAATTAAGTACATGTTACAATGTAGATAAACCTCAAAAACATTATGCTAAAAGAAGCCAGACACAAAAGGTCACATATTGTATGACTCTTCACATGAAATATCCAAAAGAGAGAAATCCATTGAGAAGAACACAGGTTGGTGATTTCCAGGCACTCGCAGCCAGAAAGAATGGGAAGAAACTGCTTAATGCATAAGGGATTTTACTCTGGAGTGGCTGAAATGTTCTGAAACTAGATGGAGGTGGTGGTCACACAACATTGTGAATTTAATAAATTGTTCACTTTAATTTGGTTAATGTTGTGTTACATAAATTTCACCTCAATAAATAATTTTTGAAGAGAAAAATGTCTTGAAATCTTCTCTGCATGTCAGAATCCCTTTCAGTCCTGGCTCTCCCTTTTCTACTGTAGTCATTTCTTCTTAGCATCTTCAGTGGTTACCCTTGGTCCTCTGGTCCTGGGTTCTGCCTATTCTCTCCCTTCCATGAATGTTCCAAACCCA
Organism: Mandrillus leucophaeus; assembly: GCF_000951045.1. Lineage (NCBI taxonomy): Eukaryota > Metazoa > Chordata > Mammalia > Primates > Cercopithecidae > Mandrillus > Mandrillus leucophaeus. Next base: position 2,656,796 of record NW_012101477.1, read on the forward strand.
CTTCCTTCCCTGCAAGTACTTGTACATTCCATTCCCTCTGACTGGTATGCTGACACTGAATCTCCCCAATCACCTCTTCACCTAGATAAGGACTGTACTGCCAATAAGATCAGGCTCAAGCACCACCCTGGTTGTGAAGCACTCCCCAAATCCCCAGAAGGATAACACCAGCTTCTAGGAGAAGGCATCTAAGGTAGCTTCATGAGGGAATTGCCATCTGAGAGAGGATCTGAAAGATAAGGAGGATCTGCTGGGCAGAGAAAACAGCCCAAGGAAAAGCCTCTGCTCTCTGCTTCCAAGGCTCCCGATTCTTTATTGCTCCCTATCATACCATAGTATGCTGATCTGTTTTGAGGTCTACCTCCACCACCAGACTGTCAGCCACTGTGGCCACAGACCGTGGTTACTAGCCCCAGATCTCCAAGCTCTAGCATCATGGCCAGCATACAGTAGATGCTCTACAAACACTGCTAAAAGAAAGATCAACATCAAAGACTGAACAAGGACAATGATAACCAGAAAGGAAAAGAAGAGACAAATGGCAGAGCTAAAACCCCTGGACCTTCTTCAGGGGTAGCGACGCCAGAAGAAACAAAACAAAATAAAACAGAAAACCCTGGGCCTGGTTAAGTGAATGCAGACGGATACTGGATAGAGAAGGGAATTAACAATGACTTGGAAATTGAGTTTGGACAACTGGGGAAAATCTCAGCAGCATTCCCCACAAAAGAGAAGTGCAGAGAGAGAAAGGGCAGCTCTGGGTCCATCACTGTCTGTAGGTAAGGCTCTCTTCAAGCTGGATAAAAAGCTCCAGAAGGGCTGAGACAGTATTAAAATTGCCTTCTGTTCCCTCAGAGCCTACCTAGCATGATGCACAGCACAGAGCAGGAGTTCATCAACTATTTGTTTTCTATGAATGAGTCTCGGGACAGACCTTCCATTTTCACTTGGCAAAGATGCACTGAACCAGAAGTAAAAGTGGAACCCAATGTGAGGCTCCACAAGACTCAGGGATCTCGGAATACGAAAACAGTACATTAAGTCAAGAAAGAAAGGCAAGAAAGGATCCAGGACACACAGCCCATGCCCTAGGGGCACATGGCTACACAGGCCTGTGCCCAGATGTTAGGTTAGAACAGGATAGCAAATAGGCGGTCACTCACAGGCCAGCTTTGGCCAATGGGGACTAGTAACAAAGAAACACCATATTTAAAGTGAGGAAGGTGGTGGGGGGCAGATTACACAGGGCCTTGTGAGGAAGGCCTGTATTTTATGTTAAGTTCTACCATTAGGAGTAAACATTTGCTATACTCTGATGCCCAGGTTGACTACGAGAAAGTCAAAAACCCTTAGGGAAAGCCACACTAACCTGTATAAAGGCGATAACATTTTCCCGAGCGACTACGACCACCACGTCCTGCTCGCTGGTTAGCTGATGCCTGGGAGACTGGCACCACCACCAAGCATTCAATAGCTGTCCTGGGATTGTAGGCTCGGAGTTTGACAAAGCCACAGTCAATCACATACACAATGCCACTGATTGTGATAGAGGTTTCTGCCACATTGGTGGCCACTATCACCTAAGTTCCGCACAGAAAGAAGAACAAAAGTCATTTTACTCTTTTTGCTTTTAATAAACTCCTAAAAATCCTAAAAGATTTAACATTTCCAACATTGCAGAATCTGTGAGAGGCAGTTTAATATACTAGAAAGAGTGTGAGTTTCGATGTCGGGGGGGTGCCCTGGATTTGAATTCTCCCTAATCATGTGACCCTGGATAAGTTACTCAACCTCCTGAACCTGTTTCCTCATCTACATCATAAGATTTACCACTTCCCTTAGGGCTACTGAAGGGACTATATACAATTAATGTATAAAGTGATCAGAGCCTAGTATTTGTTAGTTTTTCCCTTTGGCATAACCAAAATAAATCACGACCACCTTGCGCAGGTATAGTCATTTATTCATTCATATCGTGATTACTTCCTGAGGGTATGCACTTTGTCAAACACTGTTCAAGGTGACGGGATGTAGGATAAACAAGACAGACAAGGCCCCTGCTCTGCCAGAGTTTACATTCTAGTGTGAGTGGGCTGAAGACTTGCTGAACATAAACAAGAAGATAATTTCAGAGTACAACAAATACTATAAAGAAAATATTAATACAATGAGGCAATATGATATGATATAGTATATAACATGTATATTATATATTATTATAATAATAGGGCATGCTACTTTACATTTGTTGGCCAGGGAGAGCCTCTGTGAAAGATTTTGAGCAGAGACCTGAGTAACAAGAAGCAGCCAATCCTACAGAGATTCAAGAAGAAGGAACAGTTCAAAGGAAGGAGAAACAGCCAGTGCAGCCAAAATACAGAGTAAGTACAAGATGAGGTTGCAGAGGGAGGCAGAGATGCGATTATATGTGGCCTCTGGGTCACCATGAGGTATTTGCATTTTATTCCCAGTACATCGGGAGCTGCCCCTGGAGGGTTTAAGTAGCAGGGGACACATACATATAGCAGTTACAACTTTTTTCAGGCACTTTACATTTTATAAATCATTTTATAAAAATTATTTTATAAAGGATGATTTTATAAAATAATCTTTCTAATATTTTTAAGTAGTTGGGATTAAGATATTATGCTATTAAACCATCTATCTGAAAGTTATTATTATTTATGTTTTACAGCTGCAAAAACTCAGATTCAAGGTTAAGTCAGTCGTCCCAAGGCACACAGTAGCTCAGGGGCAGAATCCAGGTCTCCTGATTGACTGGCTGCAATTAATGTTTGATGCGGCAGACTCAAGTTGCTCCATCCCAATGGTCAAGAAGCTGAGCGCCCTCTTCCAGGTGATCTGAAATTGGGAGTGGATCCTCAGACCATCCCTCACCTGCTCTATTCTCTGCCACCTGTTCATAAATAGCTACTACAGTAAAAGTTGTCCTCAGGCTGGTTCTGCGCGGTCCTCATCTAATGAAAGGAAAAGGCAGAGTCAGGCCCAGGGGGACCATGAACAGTGGGCGGACTGGCTGCCTACCGGCTCCTTTAAACCAGTGCTTTCCACCACACCCTTCCCCACTCTCACTTCAAGGCTAAACATTTTTAAGCCACACCTTGAATTAACTGATTTAAATTTGGCCCTTTAAAATAGGCAAGCTGATACTTAAATTATTTAGAAACCATGTGTACCAACCTTTCTATTGCTCCTGACAGATGACCTAAATCCCTGCAAATAATCCCTTCAGCCAAAGTAAGCACGTGTCGTGGGAAATATTAGGAAGGCAGAGGAGAAGAAAAGGGAAGTCACCTGATCTGATAACTACTGTCAGAGTGACCCTTCAGTGGGATGGGTTTAGAATCTTCACAACGGGCCAGGCGCAGTGGCTGACGCCCGTAATCCTGACACTTTGGGAGGCCAAGGCAGGCGGATCACAAGGTCAGGAGATCGAGACCATCGTGGCTAACAAGTGAAATCCAGTCTCTACTAAAAATACAAAAAAAATTAGCCGGGTGAGGTGGCGGGCACCTGTAGTCCCAGCTACTCAGGAGGCTGAGGCAGGAGAATGGCGTGAACCCGGTAGGCGGAGCTTGCAGTGAGCTGAGATTGCGCCACTACACTCCAGCCTGGGGCGACAGAGCGAGGCTCCGTCTCAAAAAAAACAAAAAAAAGAAAGAAATCTTCACAATGTATTGTGTGCTTTTAGATCTACTACACAGAAATACAGACCTAGAAGTCTGCCTTGTATTTAGCAAGTTTCAAAACAAGTAAATGAGCATCATTATGATTTATAGACGGCTGCCAACACCCTTGGTCATCAGGATAGTCTCACCTTTCTGACACTGCGTGACACCCTTTCAAACACTTTCATTTGCTCAAAGGAAGGCAGTCCTGCATACATGGGGAGAACTCGGAGGTGTCTCTTCATCCCAGTGCGAGCTAACGCCCGAGCCTGCTCGATGAGCATCGACACAACAGTTTCTACCTCTTCCTAAAGACATTGAACCAGGAACCAAAGAAACTGAGATCACTTTAAAGCATGCTATTTTATCATACTGAAAGAAAATCAAAGTCAGAACCTGGATTTTAATTTTGGTCAGATGCAATAATTTCAGTGCCATCATGTTCCACTCTGGGATGATATTTAATTAAATGCTAATAAACAATGAAGACAATGGGTGAAATTTTGCAACTACACTATTAGTTACTAAAAAATCAATATGATCTGCAATGAATGGACGAGTTCCCAATAAATAAAAACAATGACTATTTTACCCAGCATACATATACAGTGTCAAACAAGCATCGCATGCATATGGACAAGTTGTAGCATATAAAATCACTAGAAGCTTTCTCCAAAAAAGATTACTGAACCATGGAAAGTGTTTGGCAGTGGAAAAGATTACAGTTGGAGGGTAGGTCTGAATAGTGCTGCCACCTTCAGTGAGCACTTGGGTCTGTTCAGTTGTTTTACCAGTAATATGACCACTTATCACCTTCAGGATGAGCTGTAAAGGTGTCACTGGAAAAAGAGGTACACAGCAGCAACATGTGTGCAGGACCATGGACCCAATGTAGTATCCAATTCTGGCAAACAAAACAGCCCTCACTCAACTACTTAGTTTATTTGGAATCAGTTAATACATTTAAAAAACATTTAACCCTCTGCAGACAGAACAGGCAGAGGCTAACGACTCCCCTGACAATCTAGATGGTAGGTGAATGACATCAAATCAATTTTTTACATAATTATGGAACCACAAAATATAACAAAACATGAAATAAACGGCTGAGTAAAGTAACAAGGCTCTGTATTAATTTTGGTGCTGTCTTAACATGTCTGTTCATCAGAGAAGTACAATGGCATTACCTGGCCAGTAAGAAATGCTAAAATGTCTCCGTCTCCCTCTGTCTGGTGAATTTTCACCACAGTTTCCACAGTTGATTTGATATAATCTGGAACAGGACTGAAAAGACAAATGGGATGAATTCATCACTAGAATATGCTCGTTAATTACAGATCAATTACCCTAATAATCTGGCAGCAAAGCTCATAAAAGTGAGTTTGGGCCTGCCCAGTAGGTAATTAGTACATTGATAAATAAAATAAATATTCATTTTTTTCAAATCTAATATTCAAGAATAATCCATAATTATATGTCAACTATGATTTTTAGATTTGCAAAGAAATAAAATGATATACCCATACAAACAGATGTGCTATCTTTAGTATGCAAAGACATCGGACCAATGAAAATCGGGAGCTGTGGTCCCAGTGCTAAAGCCCATGCTCTTCCCAGCCCGTTTTCCCTCCTAATCAATAGCAGCATTTATGGGTCGGCTGGATGGCCCTGATGGATGTGCTCTCCAACAAAACGATTCAGAAATCAAGTCCACAACTCTGGATTTATCAGCCACTGGAACAGGCTCCTGGTCTTTGCTTGTGCAGTGACTAGTACAGGATTTAGGATGGCCCCTTGCTTGTCCAAGTAGGCTACTCCCAAAAGTGCCAACTGGGCCTTCTAGCTAGGGATGTAGAGAACTGAGAGCCAAATGATTCAAATCACCAATACTGCCCCTGCTGACATGCAGCCTTGTAAACCCCAGTTCTGAAAACTATCAAGCTTCCCTCCCCAAAACCTTTTACCACTTTTGCTCTCTCTGGCTGAGCTACTAGCCACAGACTCACGGAAACTTGCGTGTCAGTGTGAAGAGTTTAAAGTAAATTCAGCAGTGATGCAGAGCAGGTTAAAAACATTCTAGACCAATGACAAGGGACACAAAACATGCTCCTCCCCATCCTTTAGAGTTGCGAGCAAATGCAGTTCTAACATTCTACATCAGAGGCCGATGGTGATTTTCTAATCAACATCATCAAGAATTCAAGCATCATCAAACCTTTGTAGATAAAAGACATCCACCGGAAATGTTCGCCCTTCCACTGTAAGGATCACACTTGTATCCCTTGCTGGATCACTGGTTTCATTTTGATTAAAGAAATCCCGGAATTTCTAAAAAGAAAAAAATTAATTCTTCATTTCTCTTAGAGAAAAAGGTTCATAGCAATTCATGGAGGGAAAAAAATAATATAAAACTGGCCAAACACAGGTGGGTAGCAAGGATTACATATACGCAATACAGATTACGGGTTGTAACACATATTTTTTAAACTCACATTTTTCTAACTGCAATTGTGGGGAATCACATCTCAATGACAGTCTTTACTAAAGTTTTCATAAAAATAATAAAGGTTAGATTGCAAAAGTGCATTCAGTATAGCATCTGAGTTAACATGTAGCTGTAGTACTATTTATCTTATTCCTATCCTCTGTATTTCATTTAAGCAAAAATTAGGTCAAAGGTGTGATTCAAGTTCAGTACAGGTTAGATCACGTTGGTGCGTAACTCTATCTGGAAAACATAGATATGATCATTCGAGTTATCAATTTATAAGGAAACTTTTCCTTCTGTGAACAGTAGGTGTGTTTCTGGCCCCATTGTTAATGGTTTTAGGTCACTTGATGGCAGGGATAGTGTCTTCTCCATCTTTACACGCCCTACAGTAGTGAGTGCGAGGCTTTGCATGGGGTAGGCCATCAATCATGTACTTCCCCGACACTCGTGCAGCACTGCTGGGAGAAGTGTCTCTTGGCAGTTTCTCCCAAACAGGTGGCCACATCCTATTTAATGGTACTTGACTACCACTTGCAGCCCACAAGGAGACCGGTCTTAAGGGCTCTGGCCAATGATGGAGGAAGGAAACACCACCAAAGATCCTCTCTTGGGGAATATGACCCTAAGGTACAAAGAGAAGCTGCAACTGAGAAGAGTTAAGTGACTATGCAGGCAGGCAAGTGAGCACCAGATGGGAAGCAGCTAGTATCCACTGCAGAGGGGGCACGGATGTCCCGTCGGGTGGAGTGCTCCACGATTTGAATCTGGGTCCCCTTTCCATTCCCCACCTCTACTCATTTCCCCAAGGCCTGGCTACGTAACTGCAAAGCTTGTCTTTATTTCCCTGTGTACCTTTATAAACCATGTCCATCCTGCTCCAGGAAACCCAAAAGCCCAGGAGCTCTGCTAATGAACAGCATCAAACACTAAGTGAAGGGGCTCCGAGGGGTATTTTTAAAAGAGTAAACTCGATTTAACTACAAAGTACAGGGATGTTATACATTAACCTCAAAATTGAGAATAAGCACAGACATAAAAGTGCCTCATGCCAACAAAACTATGTTTTGCTATGCAGAATTCCACACAGTACCCCTGTTCACTTTCTTTTGGGTAAATTCCCTTCAAGTTGCTTCAGCCTTCCTGCATCCCTATGACATGCACAGCACAGGTACACTAGAAGTAACACACAAACAAGTGGGAACAGAGACCCCATGCCCCAAAAGAGTAAACAGTTCACAGAAGGCAGATGTGCAAAGAGCTGATAAAATAAACCCTAAGGCAGACTGACCCTGTGACCAGGAAAGAGCTGCAGATTACAATCTGACAGAATGAAAAGTTAAGAACTACTGGCTTTCAGGGAGAGCTTCACGGAAGCGGCAATATCCCTCGCCTGCACCGTAAAGGCTAAGGAGGATTATTACTGGCTGGGAAGGGGGAGACATCCCTTACCAGGACAACAGCACAGTGTGGACTAAAATGTAAAGGGGTCCCTAAGGGAGGACAGAGGCAAGGTCTAGGGCAGGCCTCCCTCGTCTCTGAGTCAGCCGTCTCATCTGCAAAATGGACAAACTGCTATCCACCCTGCAAGGTTGCTGTGAGGTTCAAATAAAGTGTGTGGGACAGCTGTGGCACACGTCTAGCCTAGAATGGCACTCAATAAGTGATGTTAGCCATAACTCTGAAGGGACCCAAGTGCTGAGCTGCACTGACACTTTATCCAATGGGCAAGACAAGGGCAGTGACGATGGGCATGATATTATCAGACCTGCGAGCTGGATCCTGGACTCCAGTGGCCATTTTGGAGAAGGGCAGAGGAACTAAAAGATTCGAGGCAAACAAACTAATTAATGAAGCTATCATAACAGTGCAGGGGAGACAAAGTGTGAACCTGGGCAAATCATTTCAGAGATACAACTGGTAGGAACTAGCAATCAGTGAGTGAGTGTGCACACACGTGCACATTGGAAAGATTGGAAAGAAGGCTGGAGTGACTTCTTACTCAACCGGGGATAAAAACTTCTTAAAGAAATGGAGGTCTTGGTCTGAATGATCACGAGAAAGAGACTGAGATGGAGAATCCGAGAGTCACAAGTTTATGAGTTTAGGATGTCCACAGCTAGCCAGCTGCCAGACAGCTAAGGCTAGTGTGCAGGCACACAGTCAAGACTGCCACAAGCATGAAGGCTCAGCTGAACTAGGGGCCACAGGGGTGTGCAGCCTTGAGGGGGAAGAGCAGACAGAGAAGGAGCCCAAGAGGAAGCCAACAAGGAGGTGGGAGAAGGGAGTTGGCAGGGCTCCAGGAGCTCTGGAAGGAGGAGGAGGAGGAAGATTTTACCAAAGGGCTTGGACAGGGGTGAATGTTACCAAAAAGGCAAGCAGAACAAGGAAGAAGATGATGCCTTGACAATTTTATTAGAGTGGATGCCTAAACCTTACCATTAAGGAATACATGGTACTGAAAAGTAAAGATAGGGAGTTACTCTTTCAAGAATTAAGTCTCGGCCAGATGCGGTGGCCCATGCCTGTAATCCCAGCACTTTGGGAGGCCAAGGCGGGTGGATCGCCTGAGGTCAGGAGTTCAAAACCAGCCTGGCCAACATAGTGAAATCCCATCTCTACTAAAAATGCCAAAAAAAAATGGCTGGGCATGGTGGCGGGCGCCTGTAATCCCAGCTACTAGGAAGGCTGAGACAGAGAATCGTTTGAACCTGGGAGGCAGAGGTTGCAGTGAGCCAAGATCGCGACATTGCACACGAACCTAGGCAACAAGAGCAAAACTCCGTCTCAAAAAAAAAAAAGAATTAAGACTCAGCATTTACTGAGAAGGCACAAGACCTTTAAGATCTTTATCTTGTATCTTTATTTAGAAATACAAAATACACTAAAAAAGTAAATAAATATAGGACCAACAATGCAAGAATCTTGAGGCAGGATCAAGGAACAAGAAGAGTAAAATGAGTTCAACACACCCAGAAAAGAGGAGTTTGAGTCAGGTTTGAAAGAGGTGGGGTCACATTGACATACAGATACGGTAAGAAGCGTACATCATATAAAGGCAGGGGACAGTCTATGAAATGGAATGTAAATGATGTGGCCATCTGCAGGGTTGTCTTCTAGCTCACCATAGGCTCCTTCCCTGGTAGCTGCTCCTTCCTGATCCACCGGAGTGGCCGCCAAGCAGCCATGTCTACCCAAGACACCCGTCCCTTGGCCAACAGCCCTTGGCCCATGTAGACAGGTCCAGGGCGGGGACCTGACCCCAGCTGATCCTAAGTTCCTTCTCTAAGAACCTGGAAAGAGAAATTAGTCTCTCTTCAAGTAGCTGGACTTACAACAAAAAAACTATGGGAGCAGTAACCACATATTCTGCCATGTAGTTGGACGCAAATAAAAGAAAAGCAATATCATAATATCATGTGATACAGGATCAATCAATACTTCATAATTAGATCCAGTCATGTTACATAATTGTTCGTTTAAATGGGCTTACATTAAGAAAGCAGCTAAAGCAACCAAAGCAGCTATTTGATCAGCCCCATCGTGCTCTGCTGGTCTCTGCCTCCCGGCTGCAGCCGCCGCTGTCTTCATCTGCAGGCTGGGCCACCCCAGTCGCTGAGAGAAACCACTAGCTCTAGGAGGTGTGAAATTAGTCTATCACCCACAGACCGAGCCACTGGGGGCGGGGATGAGTTCTGGACTTCCCTGGGTCTCCAGATCAAAATGTTTCCTAAGCCACACCCAACCCCACTGCCACTCCCACATGGTCCTCCTCGTTCTTGCCCTCTTTCGCCCACTCATATCCTCTTTCTTTCTTTCACTCACATACAAACTCACATCCCATACCTCACATAGGCCGCTCACACACGGACCCACAACCCACACAGAGATGACTCACACACACAGATCCCCCATTCAGAGACACATAGAAACCACCGTCCTCTTCACACAGGAGGTACCGGCTGAGCAGTGAGGATGGGATAAGAAGGAATGGCCCAGCTCACCAGGGTCCAGCATGTCCTGTACCACAGCAGAGCAAGGCAGGACAAAGCTCCTACATGCTGCCTTCCTGCTTACAAAACTGCTTCCAGAAAGTCATCTATATCAACTACCATAGACAGAACTGAAAGAAGCTATTTTTTTCATCTCTGTGTCACACCAAGACAATAAAAGGCAATTGTGAACAATTAGTATTAATTAACAATGAATCTGGCCGGGCGTGGTGGTTCACGCCTGTAAATCCAGTACTTTGGTAGCCCAAGGCAGGAGGATCACCTGAGGTCCGGAATTCGAGACCAGCCTGGCCAACATGATGAAACCCCATCTCTACTAAAAATACAAAAATTAGCCAGGCATAGTGGCTCACACCTGTGGTCCCAGCTACTCGGGACATGGAAGCACGAGAATCACTTGAACCTGGGAGTTTGCAGTGAGCTGAGATCACACCACTGCACTCCAGCCTGGGCAAGAGAGACTCGGTCTCAATAAATAAATAAATAAATAAATAAATAAATAAATAAATAAATAAAATGCATCTAAGAAAAGACTTGGACATTACAGTTTTGAACATAATAAAAACTGGAATAATTTTTAACTTAATTTAATAATTTTTAAGGAAGGGGTGAAAAAGAGATAGAGATGTTCTGAGTAACGTGGCCACAGAGGAGCTAACTAGAGGTGAAGTCAGCCATAGTCCACAAAATAGCATGCCAGCAGATACCATGGGTGAGAGAGATGACAATTAAACAGGGCAAGAGAGGAGCTTTAACCCAAAAGTTGCCATGGGCAGACCTAAGACAACAGACTCCTACAGCCTGTGGAAAGGTCTGAGAAACCAGTCTCCAGACACACTGGACATTCACCTTCGCCATGCTGCGCTTTCTCTCTCTCCAAGTTGTTCTGTTTCCCAGGAGCCAGGAGCCAGGAGCCAGGGACCACATCTCACTTGGATTTCAGAACTGGCCTCCATATCTACTGGAGACTCCGTATCTACTCTTGTCTCCCATACACAGCACTCAGAATGATCTTTCTAGAGCCCAAACACGATGAAGTCACTGCCCTCTCTCACATGTTCCCATGGCTCCCAACCAGACATAGGATGGAGTTCATCCTCTCTGGCTGAGCATGTAAGGCCTTCCGTCATCTGACCCTAACCTCCCCATTTTAATCTTCCATTGCTTTCCATTCAATCAAAATTCATTCAACCCAAGTGCCTATTCTGTGCCAGACATTGTTTTAGGTAGAAGGGACAAAATGAGACAAAGTCCTGATCTTAATGGAGCTCATGTTTTAGTGACAGGAGACACACAATAAACAATGCATATAATGTTAAGTAGTGATAGACAAGTGAGAAACATAAAAAAATCAGAATAAGGGAATAAAGAGCTTTTGGGGTGCTGTTTTAGATAGCGCCTCTCTGAGGAAATAAATACTCAAAACTGGAATGAAATTAGGAGAGAACCTTAGACTGTCTGGGGAAGAATGATCTAAAAAGAGGGTTCCTCCAGAGCATAAGCATGCCTGGGTTGTTTTGAGGAACAGCAAGGGGACCAGTGAGGCTGGAATGTAGGGAGCACTGGAGAAAGTGGAAGAAAATAAAGTCAGAGAGGAAGTTCGGGGGTAATTCACCCATAAGGGTCTGGCAGGTAAGATAAGACTCGAAGCTCCGTGAACTCATGGTCATGTCCCTGTGATTTCATTTATGCTTACGGTGCCCTTCCCCACCTTCATTCATCTGGAAGACGGCTGTCCATCTTTCAAGCACAGCTGGTACGTCACCACCTTTATGAAAGTTTCTGGGCACCCCCCGGCTGGCTGGAGTTAAGGGCTCCCTCCTTGGCTGCCTCAGTACTTTGAACACACTGAACTGCAAACATCTATTTCTGCATGTATATACAGCAAGTGGTCAAAAGTATTTGTTGAGTCGAGCTGCTGTTCAAACTATCGGTCATCAAGAGAGAAAAATAAGTAAACCTAGCCATAAAAAACTTCAACATGGAAATTATTATACATACAGGAGAAACTTTTTTTTTTTTTTTGAGATGAAGTTTCGCTCTTGTTGCCCAAGCTGGAGTGCAATGGAGCGATCTCGGCTCAGTACAACCTATGCCTCTCAGGTTCAAGCGATTCTCCTGCCTCAGCCTCCCAAGTAGCTGGGATTATAGGGATGCGCCACTACGCCCAGTTAATTTTGTATTTTTAGTAGAGACTGGGTTTCACCATGTTGGCTGGGGTGGCCTCAAACTCCTGACCTCAAGTGATCCGCCTGCCTCAGCTTCCCAAAGTGCTGGGATTACAGGTGTGAGCCACCGTGCCCAGCCCAGGAGAAACTTCAATTGCACAGAAAAATCTAAATATATATGGTATAGTCATAAATAAATTCAAGAAATACAGACTCATACTGAAAAGATAATAAAAAGAAGCTGCCTAAGTGGGGAGAAAGACAGAATGTAGATAAACAAGACAGGTAGGTAATTATGAACTTAATTAATTACAGGCTAATTTCCACCCACAAGCTGAAAAGGAGTATCCTCTGACTCTATGAAATCTAGGACATCAGATGGTCCCATAAAGAAGGTAGGCCATTCTGCCAAAGATAAGCTCTTGCTAGAGGTAACTTCCCAAGGATATATAGGACGAAAGTGTTCGTGAGGAGAGGAGGAAAGGGGAGGAAAGGCTCTTACGTCCGCATCCAGAGTGGCTGAAGCCACAATCAGTCGAAGATCCCCTCGCTTTTTCTGAATCTAAAAAAAGAAGACATTAAGAAATAATAATAGTGCAACACTTATGGGTGAGATCATTTGATATCTGAAATGTATTTCAAAATTCAGTGTTTTGTTTTTGTTTTTTTTGCCTGAGGAGGAGGTAGGGGAGCTTACAGATGAAAGGACTGACTACAAATTAATAATTGTCAAAGGTAAAGCAGGGGGGTCATTACACTATTATTTCTAATTTGTAAATGTATGGAATTTTCCAAAGTAAATTTTTTAAATTATAAAAACTATAAAGAAGCTTTAAGACCCAAATCTGAATTTACTGCAAATAAAACCATTTTTTCCTGAAACCCAGGTCTCAAGATAGTTTGAATCTATGCATGAAAAAGTATATTAAAAGCAAACAAACAATAAATGATAACACCAAGACAGAAATATGGCAAAAAAAAAAAAAGAGATAAAAGATATTAAGTTACTCAAAGAAACACATAATCAACAGGCATTAGAATGAGATACAGCTAAGATATATAATAACAATGAGATTTTTTTCCCCATCTATCCCATTGGCAAGCATTTATTTTTTAAAGGCTAACACTCAGTGTTGGCAAAAATTCAGTGAAATCGGCCCTCTTATTATACTGTTCCTGAAAAAGGTAATAACATGGTACAATAATTCCCTCAAAGTATCAAAAAATCTAAATCTTTGGCAATGGAATAAAATCATAATGAAAGTAGTAATAACAACAACTAATACAGACTAACTTATGTGCCAGCCCAAAGGCCCTGCATACAGGTACACAGTATACCCACTGTGCAAAGATGCCTGGCTGAGGGGGCTAGGGGCATCAGCAATCCAGCCCACTTGCCTCCTACCTAGCTCTAGACATCTTCCCAGAGGGGATAGCTTTTTCTAATTTGCACAAAAGAACCTCACAGTCTAGCTGTGACCCTATGCCAGGCACTAACCTAGAAGTTTTTTGCAATCTTACTTAAGCTTCAAAACAAATCACAATATACAGCACCTACATCTAACAGAACTCTCTGCAATGACGAAAACTTTATTTGTACTGTCTGATGCATAAGCCACTAGCCACCTGTGGCTATAGAGCCCATGAAAAATAGCCAAAGTGGCCGGGCACAGTGGCTCACGCCCGTAAACCCAAGACTTTGGGAGGCCGAGGCAGGCGGAGTTCGAGACCAGCCTGACCAACGTGGAGGAACCAAACCCCACCTCTACTAAAAATACAAAATTAGCAGGGCATGGTGCACATGCCTGTAATCCCAGCTATTCGGGAAGGCTGAGGCAGGAGAATCGCTTGAACCTGAGAGGCGGAGGTTGCAGTGAGCCAAGATCACGCCACCGTACTCCAGCCTGGGCAACAAGAGAAAAACTCCGTCTCAAAAAAAAAAAAGAAAAGAAAAATAGCCAATGTGACTGAGAACCTGAATTTTTTTACTTTCTTCTATTTTAATTAACTTTTATCTCAATAGCCACAGGTGGCTAGTGGCTACCATAGAGGAAAGTACACCAGCACAGATATAGAGACTCCTATTATCCCATTTTAGAGATGAGTAAACTCAGCAAAGTCAGAATTTGAACCCAGGTAGTCTGACTCAATGCCTATGCTTTTAATCACCCTGTTCTACCACTTCTTTCTAGACTCTAATTGGGAATCTGTCCAAAGAAAACAATCAGAAAATATGGGAAGGGAGGAGAGAGTGGAGGTAAGATTGAAAAAATTGGCTGTGAGTTGTAATTGTTGAATCCAGATGATGGGTACAAGGGGGTCATTATACACTTCTTTGGGATATGTTTGAAACCTTAATAATAAAGAAAGAAACAGAAATGTAGCAGATTTAATTACAAGGGTGCTCGCTGCAACAGTATTTATAATATTTAAAATCTGCAAGCTATATAAATTGCTTACAGTAGGGGAAGTTAAATACTTTATGATAGAGATGTGATTAAATAACCATTAAAAATAGTATCTTCAGAGAATATTTAAATGACACAGAAAAATGATCCTAATGTAATGTTAAGGGAAATATGAAAGATACAAATTAGTATATATAATTCAATCAATCTCTAGTACGCCAAAACAGATCCAAGTACACACACACACATACACATACAGAAAAGAGAAGAAAACATACCAACATTTTACTGCTGATATTCTCTGAATGGGTAGGATTATGGATGATTTTAATCTTCTTCCTTGGTATTTTGTTTTATTTTCCAAGTTGCTACTACAACTGTTTTTGTAATGGGGCAATAAAATAAACACACACAATAAAAAGCTAGCAGTAAAGTCATACCTTTTTTAGCAAGCCAATGGCAATATCAGTGTACAACGTCCTCTCGTGGGCTTCATCCAGCATGATGACACTGAGAATCAAAGAGAAGCTCTCAGTGAGCCTCTAAAAAAACCACACATCATCTCATCTAGACCATCAAAGAGCCAGCCTCTGGGTATTTAGTCCTCATACAATCACTCTGCATCAAAAGTAAACCTAAGCTACTCTCTTTGACAAAGAGGCAATTCTTAGGTTAATAAAAACGGTGACAATAACATATCTGAATTTTAAAAAGTGTACTATTGTTATCTTTAAGCGTTTTACCATTCACACTGAATTCCAACTGAATTTAATATCTGATTTTAAATGAAAACATAACCTATAACCCCACAGAACACATAAAAATCAGAACAAAGCCCAACCACCTGAAGACTGTTAAGCTATAACAACAGTCAAAGAGGTAGTTGACTATAGTTGTGACATACGTGGAACAGGGGGTCAAATGTGACACCCTCCTCGAGAATACCAGAGCCTGGGTGGGACAGCTTTAATGCTATGAGTGACAGACAGATATACAAGGAGGGGGAAAGTGATAAAAAATTATTTGGACTCTGTAAATTACATTTAACATGGGCCAGTTAGTTCTCTGCAGTCACCATCAATACTGGAGTGTGACAAGGCAAAATAAAAAGGACAAGTTACCAGACTAAGTAATGACAGGAATTTTAATGTGCCCATTTTTTACTGTCTGTAAAGGGCCATACTATTTAAATTCTGAGAAAAACACCAAGGGTCCCAACAGCCAAGGTCAAGAGAAAAGCTTTGGGGAAGCTTAAAACAGACATGAATCCCAGCTACTAACACACCTGCTTCTCCATCTCCCTGGGGACTTTGGAAACTAGGAAAGCTATCATAAGAAAAACACATTTACCTATATTTTGTTAACAACGGATCAACCATCATTTCCCTGACCAGCATTCCATCAGTAAGAAACTAAAAAATAAAAACACAAAGCTTTAGAAATAATTCACTTACACTAAATATTAATGGTACTTTTTAAGTTCAAGTGCAATCTCTTTGCCAGGATGTGTACAAGTAAATTTCCACAAAGGACTGTGAGAAAATGCCTCCATATTTTCATTATCAAGCAATGTAATTGTTCACAAAAGGCTTTAAACATAGGGTCCTCGGCTGGAGTTGCAAATCTTTGAGCAGAATTTCACTTGCATTTATTATGGAAACATCAGCTAAGCCCCATTTCCTTGGGCTTGCACCACTAGTACTATTGATAAAGAGGCAGTGAAGACCAATTGGTATCTGCCCAAAGAAACACCCTAAGTCTAAGATAAATTGCTCTTCAAATGTCCCAAAGACTACAGATTGCAGTTCTTGATGTTATTAACTTAAACTTCAACTAATATTATTTCACAGAATCTAGACAGGATCATGGTTAAGCACATGGGCTATGGTGTCAGACTGCTGGGAGTTCAGATCCTGGCTCTACCTCTTACTAAGCTGTGTGAACCTTGGGCAAGTTACTCATCTTCTCTGTCCCTGATTGCTCATTTGTAAAATGAGGTAAACAAAGTATTTACCTCACCAAGTTAATGTGAAAAATAAAAAAGATAGTATAGTAGTTCCTGGGTATCCTTGGGGGTTGGTT
>NW_012101477.1:2679338-2680756 GCF_000951045.1 Mandrillus leucophaeus
ATTAAAACTCAGTAAGAACAAAAATAACTTGGGGAAATAGAATTAATTTCTTGTCCAGGTAAAGACTGCAAACTAAAGGCCCTACTTCCTTAAGCTTTTTTTTTTTTTTTTGGAGATAGGGTAAAGGTTGGAGTACAACTCACTGCAGCCTTAAAACTCCTGGGCTCAAGTGATCCTCCTGCCTCAGCCTCCCAAGTAGCTGGGACCACAGGCAGGTGCCAGCATGCCCAGCTAATTTTTTAAAAAATTGTTTTGTAGAGACAGGGTCTTGCTATGTTGCCCAGGCTGTTCTCAAACTCCGAGGCTCAAGCAATCCTTTTGCCTCAGCCTCCCAATGTGCTGGGAATACAGGCGTTAGCCACCACACCCAATCTCTCAGAGCTAATTCAAAAACGACAAAATAATTTAAACATACTATCAACGAAAAACTTATGGTGGCTCCGACTTCTACACAGTGATCCTCAATTGCCAAAAGGCAGTGAGCAAAGTCTGCACAGTTCGCAGGGACAGCGTGAATCAAGAATTTTATATCAACAAAAACCACAACTGAACATTCTCAAGCATATTTAAAAAAAAAAAAAAAAAAAAAAAAGCTGAACGATAAAATTCAGCCAATACAAGAAATGAAAGCAAAACAAGCAATTAAAGGTTGGCAAAACCATGGAAAATAACTAATGATGAGTACTGAATCCATTTAAGCTAGAATTAAGGTTAAACACCTGTGAGAATTATGATTAAGAACATGTACGTTATAAATATTAAAATGAAAATGACAGGACTGTATCTACGACAAATGGAGAAAGCAAAGGTGGAAAG
This sequence comes from Mandrillus leucophaeus, assembly GCF_000951045.1. Classification (NCBI taxonomy): domain Eukaryota; kingdom Metazoa; phylum Chordata; class Mammalia; order Primates; family Cercopithecidae; genus Mandrillus; species Mandrillus leucophaeus. The sequence continues at coordinate 2,680,155 of NW_012101477.1, forward strand.
AAGAATACATGGTAATTTCCTCTTCTTTCATAACAGGAAACTATAAGGTATAATTTGAAATATAGGTAACATCCTGAGGTTTTTTGTACTCTTTCTTCTTACTTTTCAAGCTTTAATAAAGTATCTTGTGGTGAACATTTATCCAAAGTACAGTCGCTACTCCTATTTCACTAAAGTTTCCTATTTTGTTAAATTCAACAAAAAATAAATATTAAATATGATCTCATTTTTATAAAATTATTTCTATCCAGCCAGTCAACCATTCATCTTCACCTTTAAGATAAGCTTGGAATGATGTTCACAAATGTTTACACTGTTTATGTTGGATGGTGAAATATGGGGCTTAAAAAATATTTTGTTTTTTTATTTCCTCAGCACTTTATTACTTAAAATGTTCACAATGTGCAGGATCAATTTAACAAAAATATTCAAAGCATAATTCTTTTAAAACTGAAGACCTGGCCAGGCATGGTGGATCATGTCTGTAATCCCAGCACTTTGGGAGGCCAAGGCGGGCAGATCACAAGGTCAGGAGTTTGAGACCAGCCTGGCCAACATGGTGAAACCCCATCTCTACTAAAAATACAAAAAAATTAGCCGGG
>NW_012101477.1:2680806-2686067 GCF_000951045.1 Mandrillus leucophaeus
GGATGCGGAGGACTGACTGTACATGTAAAGCATTTAGCATAGGATCTAGGACAGAGTAGTGCTCAAGAAAAGTCAGCTAATATTATTTAAGATTAATGAATCTATAATGCTTCAGAAACATACAGTAACAGCCTTCTTAACGTACTGAATTTGTTTTCAGGTTAAACCATCTCCCTTGCATGCTGTATCTTAGTGTTTTTTGCTTTTTTTGTTTTAAGAGCAGGATGCATTACCATCATATTTTTCTTGGACCTGGTACTAACTGCCACATACATATGTAAGAGCCAAAGTGAGAACTTGCCACCAATGACAAATCACCAGTCAAGAACTGAGCACCTTGAAATTGTGACCAAATGGAATACAAAAGGTTTTTATGGATGGCTCAAAGGTTTTTATGGTTATGCAAACCACTGAAAATTAGCTAGTTCAAATATATTTGATGATACAGAAAAATATTCCCTTCACCTAGCAAAATGAATGTAACAAAATATAGTAATCCGGAAAGTAAGGTCCATATTTTTATAAATTGCTACATTGGTCATTCAGTTCATCTGATTTTCAATTTTTCCTCTGTTGCAAATTAAGAGGTAACTGAGATTCTAATAACCAATTTTCATTTCCTCAGATTATTTTCATTCACTGTTTTACTGCACTGACTGATTAGACTTTGATTCTAGCACAGTGGTAGGTAGTAGGCAGACACCCTGTTGAGTTGATTATAGACTGATTACTATTGATACTAATTAATATTAGCAAGGAGGCCAAAGAACACACATATAAAATCCACTTTCACATGTAAATGGAAAATTACTAATTAGTGAAACAACATTCATGAATTCTACACTTCATCAACTTATACTACTTGGTCTCTATTTTTAAGTCTTTTACAGGCTTGTTTCTATATTTCGATAGCTATTTGAGTCAGTGAAAATACAATAAAATACACATAAGAAAAGACAGCTTTGAGTCTTGGTCCTATCACTGATTAGCATATAATATCAGGCAAGTCATTCAACCTTCCAAGCCCTTAACCTCTTCATCTTTGGAACCAAGGACTAAACCTTACTTCCAATCTCCTTTCTGGGCTAAGACTGCAGGACTCTTTGAAAGAGCTCTGTGTCGCTGGGTGCGGTGGCTCACACCTGTAATCCCAGCACTTTGGGAGGCCAAGGTGGGCGGATCGCGAGGTCAGGAGATCGAGACCATCCTGGCTAACACGGTGAAACCCCGTCTCTACTAAAAATAGAAAAAAAAAAAATTAGCCGGGCATGGTGGCGGTTGCCTGTAGTCCCAGCTACTTGGGAGGCTGAGGCAGGAGAATGGCATGATCCCGGGAGGCAGAGCTTGCGGTGAGCTGAGATCGTGCCACTGTACTCCAGCCTAAGTGACAGAGCAAGACTCCGTCTCAAAAAAAAAAAAGAAAGAAAGAAACAGCTCTGTGTCTCCCAGCTGACTAAAGTCTCTGAATGTCAGGATAATTTTCTTCACTTTCTGCCATGGTATCAATGTCCTGTATAGCAGCAAGGGCTACATGTTTTTAATTCTCCCAAAATAATCTTCTTCCTTATTTCTACTAGGAAAAGCAGCTTGAGCACTTTACCTTAATTCTCGTGGCCAGCTGGTCGGTGCAGTCATCAAAGCGGATGCAGTAGCCCACCTCGTGGCCCAGCACTGCACCCCTTTCTTCAGCTACTCTCCCTGCAACCTTTGGGAAGAAAGATCATGCTGAAAATAGAGACATAGAAATTACTGCACAGAGCACATACTATGGAAAATCTAAAGGTCATTTATATTTTAAATAGTATGTGAACACAATGAAAAATGAAAGACAAGTTATTAGAGAACAAGCATAATAACTTTTACAATTATTATTATTATTATTATTATTATTACTGAGACGGAGTCTTACTCTGTCACCCATGCTGGAGTGCAATGGCACAATCTCGGCTCACTGCAACCTCCACCTTCCAGGTTCAAGCAATCCTCCTGCCTCAACCTCCTAAGTAGCTGGGATTACAGGTAAGCGCCACCAGGCCCAGCTAATTTTTGTATTTTTAGTGGAGACAGGGTTTCGCCATGTTGGCCAGGCTGATCTCGAACTCCTGACCTCAAGCAATTTGCCCACCTCAGTCTCTCAAAGTGCTAGGATTACAGGTGTGAGCCACCATGCCCAGCCAATTATTAACTTATATATCTCACTTCATTCTATAAAGGTCTTGGGGCAACTTACAAGAACATACACAACGAAAAACAAAATCACATAAAAATGTTATAGATCAAGATCCAAAAAATGACAGAAAAAAATTCAAAAGATCAAAGCCAATGAGAAAATGTTAAACATAGATATGCCAAAGTTATTCAAGTTGAGCCACAAATTCAGCTCTAAATTTGGTGGCCAAAGCAAAAAGGAAAGTAAAAGAAACGACAAGATTCACCCTGTTCCTAAAGAAAGGGCACACCGACCAGGGACAGCGTTTCATCTCCACGCTCGAAAAGAAAACCCATCCCCCTGGACCATGAGGGCAGAACAGGAATTACCATATTCAATGCCAGGTCAGTTTCATTTTCTCATTGAAGGCAAAAAGGTAAGTTTCAACAGCTCACAACTGTGTTCCAGCTGCCAAAGCCATTGAGAGGGGAAATACAGACTAGAATTCGGGTTTAAAATAAAGAGGGCAGATGAGTGGATGAGAAGATTCACAAAAAATCCAAGGTAGCATAATAAAGTGAAAGACAAAATATGTAATACATTATGAAGACCATAAACTAGAGACACAATTTCACCCATCAAAACGTAACAAATAAAAAGTGAATGCAGGAAAGAGAAAAATGAATCCAACAGCAAGATCTCTGCATTCCCCCCAAGAAGGCTATTCAAAAGTTACCTTATTAATAGAAAATATTTAAAAGAATGAATAAGCATAAAAGTAGAAAAGCAATAATGAATATCATTTAGTTTAATTTAAAAGAAAATAGGACCGAATACAGTGGTTCACACCTATAATTCCAGCAATTTGGGAGGTCGAGGCAGGCAAATCACCTGAGGTCAGGAGTTCAAGACCAGCCTAGCCAACATGGTGAAACCCCATCTCTACCAAAAAATACAAAAAGTTAGTTGGGTATGGTGGCATGCGCCTGTAATCCCAGCTACTCGCAGGAGGCTGAGGCAGGAGACGCCTGAACCCAGGAGGTGGAGGTTGCAACGAGCTGAGATCACCCCACTGCACTCCAGCCTGGGTGACAAAGAGAGGCTGTGTTGGGAAAAAAAAAAAAAAAAGAAAGAAAAGAAAGTTTAGTATTCACCACCACATAAACTACCTAAATGAAAAGAACCAAAGGGAAGCAATATTAATAGGTTTCCCAGGGACCCAGCACACCAATCCCCACAGAAGGAAGGAGTTCAGCTCCCTCTTTCACAGGTGAGACAACCTCCCCAGCACCCACGCAGTTCCCAGGTGCTGACTTTAGAACGTGGCTGGCACAGGAGGTGTCCTGAGGCACAGCTTACTGCTCCAGCCTTTCCACCCCAGCAGCCCCAGCTTCAGGAAGGCAGAGGTTCTCTGCACTCAGCTTCTGAGCCAGGCACACCCAGGCGTTTCCTGCCCATCAGTGTTTAAGACACTGAAGAGCAGATGAGGATCAGAAGCAGCTCTGCCTGGTGACTCGAAATTACAGACTGGGGAGGCCAAAACCAAATCAATCATCCAGCAGCTGGTCTATACCATGTAGGCTTTCAAAACATCTGATGAAACCAGAAAGTTATCCCACACTGCTCTACCTCTGGTTGGTTGTATTTCCCAATGACCAGCATTTCACCAGGACAGACTTGTTCTTGTTATTGTTCCAATTTCAGCCCTACATGTCATTATATTATAAATCTCAGAATATGGTACAGGTAGAGAATGTATGCATAGAGATACTAGGAACTGATGGAGAAAACAGGCTTATAAGAATGAGCATCCATAAATATATACACCTACAATGTACCCACAAAAAAAGTTAAATTTTAAAAAATGAGCATAAATTAACGAATCTCTGTAAAAATATAATCATTTTATGGGTCTATAAGGTAAAAGCCAAACCTGTTTATTCTTACTCCTTCACTATTTGAACACATCTGCTATAAAAAGTATTTTTATTTTCAAACTCTATTTTTAAATTTTTATTATTTATAATCACACAAGGTTATATTCTATTGGTTTTTTAATAGATTTTTATCTCTATCACTTTAGTTCTGCTACCAATAACCTCATCAACTAGACTGGACAAATACTACCTTTTTGACAGACCAAAAGGAAAGGGAGGTAAAAAGACCAAAAAAAAAAAAAAAAAAACTGAGCACCTACTACTGGCAAGTACTGTGCTCTAAGCTTTCACAAATTTGTATCTCATTAAATATACACACAGCTCATGAGGCAGACAAGACACTATTGTATTTACAACTGAGGAAACTGAAATAAGACAGGTGTTAGAGCTTATTCTGAATCATGGGTCAGGGAGGACCTGGTCTTGAAGTCAAACCCAGGCCACATGAGTTCAACAAGCATCCTCATTACTAATTGCCTCTCACAGAGATCAAGCAACAGCTTATGCAATCTGTTTTTAGGCTCTGAGACTGTTTGCAGATTTTAGTCTGCACATAAAGCACTTTCTGAGATGTAGCATCTCAAACTTGACAGCTCTATTAATATTACATGCTCTTTGCTCTTTCAAGAGAAAGCTGTGGTTTCATGGAAGTTATCCATGGCTACAAATTTGGAACTGAAATGCAAACTGATTAAAAGCTGGGATTCCAAACCACAAACAGGAAAAATTGCTCTAATTTTTAGGTAACTGAGTCATCTTTTAGTGACAAAAAAGATTAACTCCAGCATTTCAACTTAGTTTCCAAACTGTTGCCACCATTTTCATACAAAAACACAACACACACACACAACTTGTAAAACTGTATAACTTCTTAATGGAACACCATTAGAAAATGAACTTTGGGCAAAATGACGACACAATAATTAAAACTCAGTAAGAACAAAAATAACTTGGGGAAATAGAATTAATTTCTTGTCCAGGTAAAGACTGCAAACTAAAGGCCCTACTTCCTTAAGCTTTTTTTTTTTTTTTTGGAGATAGGGTAAAGGTTGGAGTACAACTCACTGCAGCCTTAAAACTCCTGGGCTCAAGTGATCCTCCTGCCTCAGCCTCCCAAGTAGCTGGGACCACAGGCAGGTGCCAGCATGCCCAGCTAATTTTTTAAAAAATTGTTT
>NW_012101477.1:2688792-2689576 GCF_000951045.1 Mandrillus leucophaeus
GGCATGGTGGCGGTTGCCTGTAGTCCCAGCTACTTGGGAGGCTGAGGCAGGAGAATGGCATGATCCCGGGAGGCAGAGCTTGCGGTGAGCTGAGATCGTGCCACTGTACTCCAGCCTAAGTGACAGAGCAAGACTCCGTCTCAAAAAAAAAAAAGAAAGAAAGAAACAGCTCTGTGTCTCCCAGCTGACTAAAGTCTCTGAATGTCAGGATAATTTTCTTCACTTTCTGCCATGGTATCAATGTCCTGTATAGCAGCAAGGGCTACATGTTTTTAATTCTCCCAAAATAATCTTCTTCCTTATTTCTACTAGGAAAAGCAGCTTGAGCACTTTACCTTAATTCTCGTGGCCAGCTGGTCGGTGCAGTCATCAAAGCGGATGCAGTAGCCCACCTCGTGGCCCAGCACTGCACCCCTTTCTTCAGCTACTCTCCCTGCAACCTTTGGGAAGAAAGATCATGCTGAAAATAGAGACATAGAAATTACTGCACAGAGCACATACTATGGAAAATCTAAAGGTCATTTATATTTTAAATAGTATGTGAACACAATGAAAAATGAAAGACAAGTTATTAGAGAACAAGCATAATAACTTTTACAATTATTATTATTATTATTATTATTATTACTGAGACGGAGTCTTACTCTGTCACCCATGCTGGAGTGCAATGGCACAATCTCGGCTCACTGCAACCTCCACCTTCCAGGTTCAAGCAATCCTCCTGCCTCAACCTCCTAAGTAGCTGGGATTACAGGTAAGCGCCACCAGGCCCAGCTAATTTTTG
>NW_012101477.1:2693896-2733921 GCF_000951045.1 Mandrillus leucophaeus
GTGGTGGCACATGCCTGTAATCCCAGCTACTCGGGAGGCTGAGGCAGGAGAATTGCTTGAACCCGGGAGGCAAAGGTTGCAGTGAGTTGAGATCCCTCCATTGCATTCCAGCCTGGCTGACAGAGTGAGACTCTGTCTCGGGAAAAAAATAAAAATAAAAAAAAAACACAAAAACTGAAGACCTACATTCTTAAGGAGCAACTTCTACTCATTTAAAGCCTTTAGGAAATGTAAACAAATCACAAATGTAGACAACACAGATAGAATCTTTCCAATACAAAAAGAAACTCACTGTAACAGCAGCCACTCTCCGAGGCTGGGTCACTCCTACCACTCTTCCTTCGGCTGTCCAACCGGCTTCGGCAAGGTACTACAAACAAAATCACATATAAGTATACATATGACACCACTTTTCCAGAACAATCTCCCCCAAGATGCTCCCATACTGTGTTAAAGTCACTAAGAAAGGAAAAAGCACAGTTATTGTCCCAGCAGAACTTTGGGAATTATTTTACAGATGGAGAATCTGAGGCTTGGTAATGTTAGGTAGTTAAGTTCACATCAAAGCTGATCAACAGAAGAACTAAGGCACAATTCCAGCATTCTGACACCCCAGTCCTGGAAAATCACCATGTTCTACAGATACCTCAAGGAACAAAAAATTATCCATAGATCACTCAAAACAGTGCTAAATCTGTAGAACAAAGAATTTTTAAGCACATATAGAGATGGCTCAATATAAATATTAACCATACAACACATTTCAGTCATATTAAATACAACAACTGGATTTTATATATATGACTATATACCATTAGATTATATTAGTACACATATATAAAATTTGATTGACCAGGAACGGTAACTCATACCTGTAATCCCAGCACTTTGGGAGGTCGAGGCAGGCAGATCACTTGAAGTCAGGAGTTCAAGACCAGCCTGGCCAACATAGTGAAACCCAGTCTCTACCAAAAATATAAAAATGTAGGTGGGTGTGGTGGCACGTGCCTGTAATCCCAGCTACTCAGGAGGCTGAAGCAGGAGAATCACTTGAACCTGGGAGGTGGAGGCTGCAGTGAGCCAAGATTGTGCCACTCCACTCCAGCCTGGGTGACAGAAAAAGATTCTATCTCAAAAATAAATAAATTAATTAAAAGTAAAAATTTTTTAAAAAACAATTTGCTTAAGTATATTTATCTGAGTTATGTACTTATTTAATATCTATGTATTTATTTGATTATATGCACTTAAAATCCAATATGGATAACAGTGGTTATCAGTTACATGTTTTTCTAACATCTATTTTACAATGAACATATATTACGTGAACACTAGAAAAAAGATTCTAAAAGTTATTGCATCTATCTGCTCATGTGTTCAAAAGAAATAAAGGAAGGATAATATAGATACTAAGAAAATGGTTGTCTACAGGGAATGGGTGGGAAAGTCGTAGAAAGAAGGGGAAATGGACGCAAGGTAACAGGGATAAAGAGGGCGTGTCAATGCTCTCAGTAGATCTTTTTATGTAGCTCTGACTCTCAGAACCATAGCCATGCATGTTTCCCATACTTTTTAAATACCCAAAAGACAAATAAAACCAACCAGGATGTGGAGGGAAACCTAAAGGAAATACAAACACTAACAGATGACCCTTTCTATACTACAAATGAATAACATAACCACACTGCAGGGGGTGGAGAAGAAAAGAACTAACCTAGGTAATGATGGAAAAATATATCTTGACTGGATGTTGTAAGGCTAAAGACAGAACTGGACATAAACGCTGTAATATAGTTAGTAAATATCCAAACAAAGTTATGAGTTAGCAATTCTGAAACTATTTTAATGAATCCATAAATATACTGTAGATAATAAGGACTAAGCTTCTCATTGTTGCAGAGAAGTTATAAATAAAGAAAGGCTCAAAGGAGCCCTATAGTATTAGACTGGAATCAGAAGCATCTGCATAAACTCATGGTGTTTAAGATATAGATGGATAGACAGATACAGATAGCTAGATTTTTTACAATGTATTGCTTAATATTCATACATATATTTCCTAAGTCTGCTCACTGAGACTCAGCAATGACATCTCAGTAGCAATGAGTACTCTAGCATCCAGATTATGATTTTTTTCTTTTTCTTTTTTTTTTTTTTGAGACGGAGTCTCACTCTATCGCTCAGGCTGGAGTGCAGTGGAGCGATCTCGGCTTACTGCAAGCTCCACCTCCCGGGTTCATGTCATTTCTCCTGCCTCAGCCTCCCAAGTAGCTCGGACTACAGGCGCCCGCCACCATGCCTGGCTAATTTTTTGTATTTTTAGTAGAGACGGGGTTTCACCACATTAGCCAGGATGGTCTCGATCTCCTGACCTTGTGATCTGCCCGATTCGGCCTCCCAAAGTGCTGGGATTACAGGAGTGAGCCACTGCGCCCAGTGTTTTGGTTTGTTTGTTTTTGTTTTTTTGAGATGGAGTCTCGCTCTGTTGCCCAAGCTGGAGTACAATGGCATGATCTCAGCTCACTGCAACCTCCGTCTCCTGGATTTCAGTGATTCTCCTGCCTCAGCCTCCCTAGTAGCTGGGATTACAGGTATGCACCACCATGCCCGGCTAATTTTTTGTATTTTTAGTAGAGACGGGGTTTTGCCATGTTAGGCAGGCTGGTCTCGAACTCCTGATCTCAGGTGATCTACCCACCTTGGCCTCCCAAAGTGCTGGGATTACAGGCATGAGCCACCACGCCCGGTCCCAGATCATGATTTCTAAACATCATTCTCCAATAAAAGGAACCAGGGCTTGTATAGGAAAAACACAAGACAAGCCTGAAACATCTTGTAGTACTAGAAAGTAAGGAAGTGGTCAAAAAAATGAAAGCTTTTAGAAAGAAAACAGGAGCCAAAATGAAGGAGCTCCTAATGTTCAAAGATGAAACAATTTGAGCAACACGATAAATAATGACAGAATTGGGCTTTAACACATAGAAAAAAAAAAGTATCTATGAATCCATATAGATATACGCAAATAATCTAACAAATAAATGAGGAAGAAAGCACAGTTCTTCCTTACAGAAAATTACATTTAATAAAGATACAGGGAAAGAGGAGAAAAGAAAATCATCATTGCTGCAGACAAGATCCACCGAGGTGGATGCTAAACTTAGTAGGTGAGAGTTTGAAGAAAAGCAGAATATTTGCAGTGTGAAAATATGTCCCCCAAGATACTTATCAACTAAAAAGGGAAAGACAGTAGCTTCATAGGCAAAAGTTGGAACCTTAACCAAGTGACGAAAGTTGCTATTACCAGAGACAAAACATACCAACATTATGAACCCCTGAAATGATGCACTAAGGATACAATATCATTTCTGTAGTATTCTTGCCAAAAATACATAAGCTCCTTCTAATCATGAGAAAACATGACATAAACCCAAATTGAGGAACATTCTACAAAGTCAGTCCCATTATTTTAAAGTGTCAAGTTCATGAAAGATGAAGACATACTGAGGAATTCACACAACCTGGAAAAGATTAGGGAGAAATAACAACTAAAAGCAATGTAGGATCCTAGAACTAAAAAAGAACCTTAGTAGGAAAACTGATGAGATTTAAATAAGATCTATAGTCCAGTTACTATTATTGTACCAGTGTTAATGTCCTGCTTTCGATCTCTGTACTAGCAGCAAAGTAAAGAGTATAAGGGAATTCTGTATTGTTTTTTGCAACTTTTCTATTAGTTTAAAAGCAGTTAAAAATAAAGTTTAGAAAATGACTGCAAGAAACAAAGCGTTGTAGATAATGCAGGGTTTTTGCTATAAAAACTATAAAGTTTATCTTGTATTAAATACCCACACAAAATACTACCAACCACCCCAATCAACACAAATACAAAAACAGAACTATAAGAATAATACCTAAGAGTCAATGAGCACCTTACTAAGTGCCAGGAACTGTGCTGAGTGCCTTACATGCATTACCCCATTTAATCCTCAAAACAAAACCTATAAGGAAGGTATCATCATCATCAACAATACACAGATGAGGAAACAAAGAGGCCACATAATTTGTTCAAGGAAACAAATAAAAATCTGTGTCCTGAACTTCAAGCTCAGCAAACCAGCCATGACACATAAACAGAACAAAACATATTATCCAACTTCAAACACACATAGCCAATCTCTTAGCAGTAGTGTTAAGTGAAAGAAAAATAATTTCCATAAAAACAAACCTGTCCATAAAGCTAGTCACCTCAATACCAGAAAACTGAATCTGTGATTCAGACTTCTACGGCCTGCTTATGATTGCTGAGAGGTGGAAATGTAAAGCTACTGAAAAAGCAGGTGTAGCGCTGATGTCAAGAGGCAGCGGCCTGTCACCGAGGGAGATCACTAAAACATAGCTGAAATCCATCTGAGTTCTCCACTTTTTAAGGATCACCCAATCTGGGCTTCTGGCTAAAGGACAGAATTAGGAAGAACTCCGCCAATAACAGTACTAATAAAAACTGTACTTAAGAAGAGCTTGTATTCATAGCTCTTTTTTTTTTCCTTTTTTACAGAACTCTAGTAAAAAATATATATATATCATCTAGGTTCTACCTATAGTTTGTAGAATTTCAAAATTATTAAGTATTTGGTGCTTTTGCATGTTGTTTTTTCCCCAAGGAAAGGTACTATATAAATCTAACAAAACAGAAAACCTGCTCCGTATCCTTGCTGTAACCTTTAGTTCCTCAGTCATTCCAATTTTCCTAGGCCATAGCCCAAATTTAGCTTCACAGTAAGTTGAAAACAGTGACTGTCTCAGGGACAGGGAACTGAGTGGCTAGGAGAAAAGGGAATACTCCATAGGAGATGTAGCAGATATTTGGACCAATAATACAATCTATCATAATGATCTAGTCATTTTCAACGGCAAAGCTTAGGAGATTCACTTTTCACCATTTATTCCTTTGTTCTTTGTGAATTTTGTACCATGTAAATGTATTTCCTATTTTTAAAAAGTGTTTATAATAAAATGCAATTCCTTAAAATAATTCAATTCAAATGCATGTGTGTTTTGAGCCAGCAACCCCCATAAGTATTTTATTTATTCTATAAAAATATCTATATGTGTGCAAAATGATTTATGTGCAAACCAACTCCACTGCATCATTGTGATAATACAAAACTGTAAACAACGTAAATGTCTATCAACTGGGGATTGGTAAATTATGTTTACATACTAGCATCTATGGAACTGGAAAAAAAAAAAACAGTAATACATTACGTGAAAAAAAAAGTGTGAAGGCATTATCTGACTTCAAAATACACTACGAAGCTATAAACAGAACAGCATGGTCCTCACATAAAAACAGACACACAGACCAACGGAACAGAACAGAAAATCCAGAAATAAATCCACACATTTAAAGTCAAGTGATTTTCAACAAAAGCACCACGAACACATCTTAGAGAAAGGACAATCTCTTTATTAAACGGTGCTGGGAAAACTGGATAATCACATGCAGAAAAATGAAACCAGTTCCCTAACTCTCACCACATATAAAAATCAAATCAAAACGGATAAAAGACTTAAATGAAAGGCCCAAAAGTATGAAACTACCAGAAAAAAAGAGAAGGGAAACACTTCATGACACTGGTCTGGGCAAGGATTTTTTTGTACATGACCTCAAAAACACAGGCAACAAAAAGCAAAAATAGACAAATGGGATTGCATCAAACTAAACAGCTTCTGTATAGCAAAGAAAACAATCAAAGAGTGAAGAGAAAACCTACAGAATGGGAGAAAATAAATGCAAACTATGATCTGATAAAGGGTTAATATCTAGAATGTACAAGGTGCTCAAACAATTCAATAGCAAAAAACTAGAAATCCAATTTAAAATGAGCAAAAGGGTGTGATTCCACTCTGCGTGGCTATTCTCTGGAGCAGGGGTCATTTATCTCTATCTGCCTTCTCTCCCACCTAAGTACACGCCACCACCCCATGGAAGATTCGATGGACATGGACGTGAGCCCTCTGAGGCCCCAGAACTATCTTATAGGTTGTGAACTAAAGGCCAACAAAGATCATCACTTTAAGGTGGATATTCATGAAAATGAGCACCAGCTATCTTTAAGAACGGTCAGCTCAGGGCCTGGTGCAAAGGATGAATTGCACATTGTTGAAGCAAAGGCACAATGTTGAAGGCAGTCCAATTAAAGTAATATTGGCAACTTTGAAAATGTCTGTACAGCCAATGATTTCCCTTAGCGGCTTTGAAATAATACCACCGGTGGTCTTACAGTTGAAGTGTGGCTCAGAGCCAGTGCATATTAGTGGACAGCACTTAGTAGCTGTGGAGGAAGATGCAGAGCCAGAAGATGAAGAGGAGGATGTGAAATTCTTCAGTATACCTGGAAGGCGATCTGCCCCTGGAGGTGGTAGCAAGGTTCCAGAGAAAAAAGTAAAACCTGCTGCTAATGAAGATGATGATGATGATTTTGACGATGAGGAAACTGAAGGAAAAGCGCCAGTAAAGAAATCTATACAAGATACTCCAGCCAAAAAAAATGCACAAAAGTCAAATCAGAATGGAAAAGACTCAATACCATCAACCAAGATCAAAAGGACAAGAATCCTTCAAAAAACAGGAAAAAAGGTCCTAAAATATCAAACGTTCTGCAGAAACCACTGAAGCAAAAATGCAAGCAAGCATAGAAAAAGGTGGTTCTCTTCCCAAAGTGGAAGCCAAGTTCATCAATTATGTGAAGAATTGCTTCCGGATGACTGACCAGGAGGCTATTCAAGATCTCTGGTAGTGGAGGAAGTCTCTTCAAGAAAATAGTTTCAACAACATGTTTAAAATTTTCCATCTTATTTCATTTCTGCAACAGTTGATATCTGGCTGTCCTTTTTATAATGCAGAGTGAGAACCTTCCCTTCCGTATTTGATAAATGTTATCCAGGTTCCATTGCCAAGGCTGTGTTGTCCAAAATGCCTGTTTCGTTTTTAAAGACGGAACTCCACCCTTTGCTTGGTTTTAGGTATGTATGGAATGTTATGATAGGACATAATAGTAGTGGTGGTCAGACATGGAAATGGTGGGGAGACAAAAATATGTGAAATAAATGTGAAATAAAATTCAGTATTTTAATAAAGTTAAAAAAAATGGGCAAAAGACCTGAACAGACATTTCTCAAAAGAAGATGCACAACAGGTGTATTATTTCATATATATAAAATAATGCTCAACATCACTAATCATCAGGAAAATGCAAATCAAAACCACAACGAGATACCACCTCACCCCAGTTAGAATGGCTACTATCAAAAAGATGAAAGAAAGCAAATGTTGGCAAGAATGTGGAGAAAAGGGAACTCCTGTACACTGTTGGTGAAAATGTAAACTAGTACAGCCACTATGGACAACAATATGGAGGTTTCTCGAAAAATTAAAAACAGAACTACCGTATGATCCAGGAACCCCACTACTGGGTATTTATTCCCAGCAAAAGAAACCAGAACATCAAAGAGACATCCGCATTCCCGTCACTACTCACAACAGCCGAGATATGGAATCAGCCTAGGTGTCCATCAACAGATGAATGGATTTTTAAAACGTGATATATATACGCAAGAGAATACTATTCAACCATAAAAAAGAATGAAATCCTGTCATTTGCAACAACACAGATGAACCTAGAGGACATGATGTTAAGTGAAATAAGCCAAGCACAGAAGGACAAATACTGCATGAGCTCACTCACGTGTGGAATCTAAAAAAGTTGATCTTACAAAAGTAGAGAATAGAACAGTGCAGAGGGGAGAGGGTGACAGGGAGTAGGGAGAGTAAGAGGTTGGTCAACAAGCACAGAGTTATAGTTAGGTAGGAGGAATAAGTTCTGGTGTTCTACTGCACAGCAGAGTGACTATAGTTAACAATAATGTGCCATAGACTTCAAAATAGCTAAGAGGAGTCTGAAAGTTCTCGTCACAAAGAAATGATAAGTATTTGAGGTGATGGATATGCTAACGACCCTGATTTGATCATTATATAACATATACACATATCAAAACATTATACTAAATTCCATAAATATGCATAGCTATTATGTCAATTCAAAACAGCTTTTTTAAAAAATGAAAGAATAAGTAAAAAAAAAAAAGACAAGGCATGCTAAAACATGTATAGATGTTTCATGTTTAAAATAGGGCATATATGTGCATACACACACACACTCACTTCTCTGTAAATGCATGAAAAAATTTCTACTAAGAAACTGATAATATTGATTATAAGTGCACAAAGGAAATGAGTACCAGGAAGACAGGGCAGAAGGAAATCTTTTTATGTCCCTTTGTGCCTTTTGAATTTAAAACCATGTGAACCTATTAATGTTCAAAAATAATAAAAATATTCAAATCTTAAAATTAAAAGAAAAAAACTACCTTTGTTTGCCCACATTACCCAGCCTAGATCCTCATCCCTCCTCTTTCTCCTTCCCACCAGTTTTCCCTGGACTTAGTAACACAGCAGGCCCTCTCTGTTCCCTGGGAGCTAAACCTTGCAGGGGTAAATGGTCAAATCACTGTGATATATTTATCACTGTTCTAAATACCTGCCACCCATTCCTATGGGAGGATTATATATGCTGCCACCCTGTTGCTATCAGGCCTGGCCATATAACTTGCTTTGACCAATGAAGTGTGAGCAGAAGGGCCACTTTCAGTCAGAAGTTTTAAGAGCTATCTCATGATTCTGCCATCTAGCACAAGACCAACAAGTCCCTCATAAGAGCAGTACCATCAGCCTAAGGCCCAATGATGATGTGATAGAATCTCAAAGCCAACCCAAGACAACCACATAGTATGAGCAAGAAATAAACCTTTGTGCTTTTAAGCCACTGAGATTTTCAGGTTCTTTGTTACCAGAACATAGTTTATCCTAAGCTGACTACATAACATCACGGACTAATTCCCAAACAATTCTGGAACATCGTGTGGCCTTTTACTTCTGTTCTATATTCCATAACCTCACTACTCTCTACAGTGTCCTCACCTATAAAATGAAGACAATAATGGTGTTTGCTTCATAGGGTCATTGAGGATTAAACAGATCAACATGTGTAAAATCACTTTATGCAGCACTTACTACTGTTATTAGTTGTTATATTATTGTTATATTACCCTCTAAATGACAATCACACAGTAATTTAACCTTTCTCCTGTTTCTTCCTGTAAGAAATGAGTAACTTACTGGCTCTCAATTCCATCTGCATATATGGTTATCTTTTTCCTTCAGGCCACCATTTCTTCTGCTGTATGCATTTCAAATTGTCCTTTACTAGGTCATTCTCCTCTGTCTACCTTTTCCTAGCTGTCTATCGAGAAACTTTAAAAAAATAACTATATCTGGGTCCCAACATATTAATAAACCCACTATTCAGAATGGAGTTGGGGAGCAGACAAAAAAGAAGACCTACACAGATGCTGGCATGACCACAAGTCTGGACCAGGCAGTCAACAATATATCGTTAACAGATTCAAAAATGCAAAGGGATTTTTATCATCTTCCCCTTAGACACCCTTAACCCTAAAACCCTACCACTGGACATGCTGTCTGCAAGATGAACAACTCAGGACTGAACCAGTTCTCCTGCTCCCTGGCCGCTCTGTTGGCTGCACCTGCCACCTACCTACCTCTCCAAAACCTCACTTTTTCTTTGCTTTCTCTAACCATTAACAGTTCCCTCGTTCCTCTGTCATTTCCCTGGCTGCCATTCTATCTCATTTCTGCTCCTGACTCCTAAATGTTGATGCTCCTAGGACTTTGTCCTTAATCCTCTTCTCAGTTATTTCTGTTCCATCTCCTTCCTCCATGTATCAGGATGTTCAATCCCTATGTCCACACCTTCTACATCTGACCTCCACCAAGCTTCAGATTCCCATTTCAATCTTCCTGCTAATAATGTCATCAAAGGCCATCAATAATATAGGAAAAAAAAATCTGTTTAAAAGCAAACACGTTAATTTCCCCTCAAAAAAAATCTTTACTGTCCTATCACATTTAATATTAGCACTGTTCACCAAGGCAGCAAGTCATGGTCAGTCAGTGTGCACCTTTGTATCTTCCACTTTGTCATCACAAATATCCATGTATTAGATCGGTGCAAAAGCACCAACCTAAGTTTCTAATATCTACAGACCCTAACGCTAAAATTGTTCTCCTCCCTATCTTCATCAGATTATCCCACTATCACCTCTTGGTTGAGGACCCCATTACACCACCCTTCTCCAGACCACTGCAACAGCCTTCTATGGCCTGCCTCCTCCAGTTTCTAAGTCACCTTATATCTCAATACAATCATTTATCTAAAGCTCAGCTTATCATGTTGTTCACTTGCTTGCAAACCCTACAAGGACACAACCACTTTGAATATCTTAGACATTATTTACTAAAGTTGAACACAGGATCCAGCAATGCTACTCTTAGGTAGAGTTCGGCAGGAGAATGTGCACGTATGTTCACCAAAGACAAGCACATGAATGTTCACAGCAGCACTATCCATAACTAAAAACTGGGAATGACTCAAATGTCAGTAACAATAGGAAAAATAAACAAACCATGGAATACTCACATAGTGGAATACTAACTAGCAGGGGTTAACATTACATTTCACATTTCTGTAAAGGGCCAGATGGTACATTTTTAGGTTTCGAGGATCGTAGGGTCTCTGTCAAAACTGTTCACCCTGTGTGGTAGCCTGAAAGCAGCCACCGGCAATATATCAACAAGTAGGTGTGGCTGTGTGCCAGTAAAGATTTCTCTACAAAACAGGCAGTGGGCTGCATCTGGCCCACTGGCTGTGACTTGCTGAACCCTGCTATGCAGCAATGAGAATGAACAAACTGCAACTAATTCAACAACAAGGAAGACTCACACATAATGTTGGACAAAAGAAGCTATATTACTCCTTTATAAAATTCCAAAAATAGGCAAAACTAATTTATGAAGTTAGTAGCCAGAATAAGAGCTACCTTTGTGTTCATGATTATAGGGGTAAGCAGAGAGGGCAGTTAGAGACCAGAACAGGACACAGAAGAAGAGTTCTTGGGGTTTTGGTAATGTTCTGTTTCTTGATCTGGGTGCTGGTAACAGAGATGTATTCCACTTGCAGAAACGTATCAAGGTGTACAATTATGATATAGGTACTTTTCTACATATATTTCATACTTCAAGAAAATTAATATCGAAAAATGAAAGAAGAACCTGCAAAGTCTCTCAAGCTCGGTCAGCCTTTACTCTTCAAGTTAAGGTTCTTAAGGCACACTCTGAACTCACCCTATACTTCTCCACCCCAGTGTCTCTAACCACAATATTCACTGGCTTGGAATATCTTCTCAGTCAGCTCCCACTGATAATTCAAGGTCAAATTCAAATGCCAATTCCTTTACAAGGCCTTTCTTGATCCTTCTTTCTACTCCTATCCACACCACATAGGATTTTTCCCAGTAAGAAAGGGTTCTTCTCATAGCACTGCATAATTCTATAATAACCAATTTTTATTTACAACCATAGCAATATTCATTTTACCCAACCTCTTCAACTATAACTATTTAAGGATAAAAACTCTGTATTACACATCTTTGAATAAGTTTCCATTATAACTTTCAGAGGATAGCTATTCCATTACTATTTTGGAATTATAATAAATCAAAGAAAAACTATTACTTTAGCACTCATCAAAGAAATTGTAAGCCCTAAAAGTTTAATTAAAAATATCTAGTTGAGGCCGGGCACGGTGGCTCAAGCCTGTAATCCCAGCATTTTGGGAGGCTGAGACGGGCGGATCACGAGGTCAGAAGATCGAGACCATCCTGGCTAACACGGTGAAACCCTGTCTCTACTAAAAAATACAAAAAACTAGCCAGGCGAGGTGGCGGGCGCCTGTAGTCCCAGCTATTTGGGAGGCTGAGGCGGGAGAATGGCGTAAACCCGGGAGGCGGAGCTTGCAGTGAGCTGAGATCACGCCACTGCACTCCAGCCTGGGCGACAGAGCGAGACTCCGTCTCAAAAAAAAAAAAAAAAAAATCTAGTTGAAGTGAACATTTCCTGAGAGGATATCTTAAAAATGTAAGTGATAGTAAAAAGAGTTCTCAAGTTACAAAATCCTTCCAGCCAAATTGAAGTGTAAAGACACATATTAAATATGTACTCACCTGAGGAATCTGTGTGCTCTTCCCACATCCCGTTTCACCAACAATCACCACTGTCTGATAATTTTCTATCAAGTATAAAATATGATTCCTAAGCTGAAAAAGAATAACACACCTTGTAAAAAGCCATACATTGTCTCAAAAGACCTAAACAACAATGATATTGAAACATTACGAAATGAGCTGTTTTCAAAGGAAAGTAAATTTTAAATAGAACTATCAAAATGTGTTTCTAACTCTCAGGTACTGTTCCTCTCAGCATGAGCGAATACAACTGCAATCAAGTGTAACACCAAAATACATGCAGACACCCTTTAACATTTTCACTTATAAGAAATTATAGGCCGGGCGGGGTGGCTCATGCCTGTAATCCCAGCACTTTGGGAGGCCAAGCGGGGTAGATCACAAGGTCAGGAGTTCAAGACCAGCCTGGCCAAAACGGTGAAACCCCGTTTCTACTAAAAATACAAAAATTAGCTGGGCACGGTGGCAAGTGCCTGTAATCCCAGCTACTTGGGATACTGAGGCAGAAGAATCGCTTGAACCCGGTGGGGGAAGGCTGCAGTGAGCAGACATCATGCCACTACACTCCAGCCTGAGCAACAGAATAAGACACTGTCTCAAAAAAATAAGAAAAGAAATTATAGACATACTACTACATACTACATGTGTACAAAGACATAAATACATGCATACTCACTGCAGAGTTGTTTATAATAGCCAAACATTCAAACAGCCTAAATGCTGATCAACAAAAGTTTGGTTAAATCAGTTATAAAATACTCCAATAATGGAGTAATTTGCAGTTATTAAGAAGAGGAAATATCTATTTGTACTGATATGGGATGATCTATAAGATATGTTAAGAAAAGGAAGTAAGATGTAGAACAGTGTGACTAATACACCAGTAATTGCATTTTTTTAAGGGCAAACACGTATCTACTTGTTTAGTACTAGATTTATCTTTAACATCTTATAAGATCTCAACTGTACTTAAACTCTACTTTGCTTTATATCAATAACGTATACCCTTCTTCTTACCATTTCAATTTTATCAACATTTCTCAACTCCTTGTTGCTTTTCTTTTTTTCTCATTTGCTGTTTCATTTATGTTATCTTTTAAGTATAGTTGGGAGACAAAGAACAGTCAAGAAAAGGCCAAAATTAATAAACAGTAATTTCCCTTGTACTTGAGCATTTATTACATGTCAGGTATCTTGCTAAATGCTCTGCATGAATGATCTCATCTGGTCCTCGTAACAGTCCTATGAGGTAGGTGCTCCTGTTAGTCCCACATCACAGATAAGGAAAAGCAGCTCAGAATGGAGAAGTGCTTCACCAAGCACATAAATGGTGAAGCTTGGGTGTGAACCCTGAAGTCTAGCTCCAGAGTCCAGACCCTTCATCACAGCTTAAACTGTGTCCCTCAGTGGTGAGAAAGCAATACTGAACCTACCATCTCATCTCCTGAGAGTCAGACCTGCTAACATTCATACATAGTGAATGAGTTAGTCACTTGAGGAAGAAACCCAGAGACAGTCAGTCCACATGCGACTAAAATATTGGGAGCCACATAAATTTCCAAGTAAGGCAATCTGGCTAAGCTAAGAAGGCTGCTGTTGCCTATCTATTTGGAGAAAAAACACATTAATAGAAGAGGAATTATCAGGACAGTCTAGCCAAAAGAACCCCCTGAGTATAAGAACTTGGCACCTTTTGGCTGCTCACACCTGTAATCCCAGCACTTTGGGAGGCCGACGCAGGAGAACTGCTTGAGCCCAGGGGTTCGTGACCAGTCTGAGCAACATAGGAAGACCCTGTCTGATTTCCTGACAGACAGAGAGAGAGAGAGAGAGAGATAGAAAGAGACAGAGAGAGAGAGAACATGGCAACTTTCACCCAGCAACATCCAGGAGAAAGAAACAGACACAGGTGCTGGCGGCCACACCTACTCAGGTCATTCCAGAGGCATCCTGTGGAGCAGGGAGAATTCACCCCTCATCAGGGGCTGTATGACATTTCTGTAACCTGTCTTGGTTCTGTACTTCCAGATTACAATTGGACCTCCCACGTGGATGTGCCAACAGGAAGAAAGTGTATATATCAACTGTGTCCATCTGTAGTGGAGAACTATCGCTAGCCATAAATGAACACGTTCTGAATGAATTCTAGTTTGTACTTTGGTCACCTGTAGTTGAGCACGCATCTATTTCATGAGCACTAATAAAACCGAGTGTCTGGATGTGCACTTGGTAAGTACTAACCATACCAAAATCCTGTCACTGTCTGAGGAAGTCAGAGTATTAACTGATGTCTTCAGCAGAAACAACCTCATATTCCCAAGTAAACTTGTTTAAAGGAGTATCTTCAAAAATAAAGCAAAAGTTGGCCATATGTTGGTAATCTGTTATATAGAAAGTAACTGCTATTTTCTCTACTTTTCTGTATGTCTGAAATTGTCCGTAATTGAAAGAAATAAAGGGGGGAAAAAAAGTCATTCTAATTCTTCCAGTTTTCCAGTATGTACGATGCAACTGAAAAAATCTTAAGAACTCTCAAGATTTATACGGTTAACTAAAAATTACATAGTATGAAATCATCCCTTACGATAAGGGTTTCTCTGAGCTCACTCTGTTCTAGAAAGAAGACATCATTCCCTTCAGTGGTGAGCATAAAGCTAATGCAGACACACGATTCAAGCCCACAGATCGAACACGATTATTTGACGTACCTTGAATACTGGCAGCTTCTGCCTCTGCTGCTCTATGGAAAGGGCAGCATAAGGGTTGTAAACAACTGTTGTCCCAGAGTTTTCAGTTAGACTTTGTCTCTCTTCAGAGATGCTTACACCTGGCCCCTCTGTACCTGCAGCAGAAATGTTTTTTTCAGATTCTCTGATACAATGAACAGAAAAAGGTGTTAAGGTTACAAACTTTTGAAGAGGAAGATATACAAGAGAAGCAATACTTTTTATCTCAAACCACTCGAAGGTATTCAACTTTAACTTTATGAAAGCATCTAGAAAAGTGCCTATGAGGAACCAAAAATCTTCCCTAAAAGCTTCACTACAGTGTCAAAAACAAACAAGATGGGGTCAGGTGCAGTGGCTCATGCCTGTAATCCTAGCACTTTGGGAGGCCGAGGCAGACGGATTGCCTGAGCTCAGGGGTTCGAGACCAGTCTGGGCAACAAGGTGAAACCCCACCGGTACTAAAATACAAAAAATTAGCCAGGCATGGGGGTGTGCGCCTGTAGTCCCAGCTACTTGGGAGGCTGAGGCAGGAGAATTGCTTGAATCCAGGAGTCAGAGGTTGCAGTAAGCCAAGATCGCGCCACTGCACTCCAGTCTGGGCGACAGAGCAAGACTCTATCTCCAAAAAAAAAGAAAAAAGAAATGAGATGGCAGTCCCACTGGGCTCCAAACTGGCCACTCAGAACTGTATATTACAGAGCACAGTGTCTTTAGTTCTTGCCTCCATGTCCATGTTATTACTGAATTCTTAACGGAAGTGAAAGAAACCCAGTGGGAATTAGCTGAGGTAAAAGGATGAATCCTGTTACTGTAGGATGGCAACAAGGCTCAGAGATGACAGAAACTGGGCACTCAAAGCAGCCATGGCTTTCTCCTTCTCTCATCTTGGCACCTCTTGCAGGTTCCTTCCAGCCCCTTAGGTTGGCTACTCTACAGGAGCTGGAAACACGGCTGCCGGCAGTGCCAGGGTTCACGCTTACAACTCCTCTACCAAGCATCCATCATTCATCCAGCAAGGACCAGCAAGGCTGGACCGAGGGCCCACTCCACGCCAGGCACTGCTCTAAGCACTGGAAACACTACAGTGAACAATACAGATGCCAGTCCTACCCTCACGGAGCTCACTTGCTTTTTTAATTCTTCCTCTCCGTGGAAGGTAACTTAGTGCATGAAGTGGTCATAAGTGCTATGGAGAGAAATAAAGACACCATAAGGGGGACTGGGAGTCCCAGGTATGTGTTGTAATGGGGGGTGGAGGAGGTTCTTTTACACTGGACAGGCAGGGACTGACTTCTCCCAGCTTAGGTCCAATCCCCACGCCAATACAATCAACCGTGGCCAGTGGAATGTGATGCGGTAAATGACAGTCCCCATTGCAACCATGGAATTGGGAGTGGAGAGATAGGAAATGCTATTCCCAGAAACTGCCATGCTGGGCAGATTAAACAAGAGATCTTCACCCCAGCTTCTTGCTAAGAACAATGACAAACCGGTGCTCATGACAGTGAAGAACAGGGAAGCCATATCCCATCCTGAAAACCTGTTGAAGGTTCCATACAGTTTTAGCTCAAACAAAAAAAAACTCAGGAGAAACCTAAGTTTAAATTGTGTGATCAGCTTCTATAACTTTTCATGCTGATTTGCTGCTGTAACCCTAGGACAGAACTAGGAGTAATAAGTAAATGACACAGGGTTCAGAATTCAACTCAATGTAAGGAAGAAATTTCTAAAACGTCACACCGTTCAGCACTGGAGTATGCTGCCTTGTAAATGAATAAAAATCCTCCCTAGATCAAACACATGCTATACAGCCTCCTGCTGGGGCACTACAGTGACAATAACCAATAACTATCATTTCCTAGGTCTTCTGAACTCAGAATCTGTGATGCTATGTGAAAACACAGGAGCTTTGTAACAAGAATACTCAGCTCAGTGACTTACTTTTACACTTTTTAGGGTTCTCAGATTGCTTCAACAATCTGATAAAGGCTATGAACTCCCTCTCCTAAAAAACACACCAGAATTTACCAGAACATAAAATTCTGGGGGTCCATAGACCCCCTAGAGCTAAGTTTAGAATCACTGACCCTTTAGATCTCTGACCCTCTTCCATTTACTTCCAGGAACACGGTTGTGTTTCAGAGGTTCAAGACTATCAAAAATCAGGTAAGTGGGACAGTTATGTTGCTTTTGCCAAAATGTTGACCTTCCTTTCAACAAGAGAAAAGATGGAACAGGATCTGGAACAATGCCTGTCCTCAAAAAGGCGGGCTTCCTTTCCTTTCTTTTCTTCCCTTCTTGTCACTACATCTTAATAATTCCTTGTAATTGTTACCCAAGAAAACAATTACAAAGAATACCTTATGCTCTTCTGCTGTGTTTTTGTGCTGAATTCCTGCCTTTTCATACCATGTTTTAAACCTTCATATCCTCTCTGGAATATTTAATATTTCAACGTGTCTTTTGTACTACTACATTCCTCCCTTGTCTCTAACCTACAGCCCAATCCATCTCTTCTGTTAGAAGCTCTTTTTTTTGGAGATGGAGTCTTTGTCGCTCAGGCTGGAGTGGAATGGCAAGATGCCGGCTCACTGCAACTTCCGCCTTCAGGGTTCAAGCGATTCTCCTGCCTGGGTATCCCGAGTAGCTGGGATTACAGGTACGCACCACAACGCCCAGTTAATTTTGTAATTTTAGTAGAGACAGGGCCTCACCATATTAGCCAGGCTGCTCTCAAACTCCCAACCTCAGGTGATCCACCTACCTCGGCCTCCCAAAGTGCTAGTGTATTACAGGCGTGAGCCACCGTGCCCAGCCTAGCTCTTTTATAAGAACAGCTATGTCAGCTGATAAACAATGTATCTTCTCCTCATAAAAGACTTCCTTCAACCAAACCAGAACATCAGGGCTGCTTTCCCTCTATAAACACCTCTCCGTGGCTGCCTATGATTGATCTTTCCTTGAGAGTACGCTCTATGCTTAAGGGAGCAACACCTTTATAACTTTTGCAAACTATGAACATCTTCATTTCTCTATCTTAACAAGGCTGATATCCAAAATCCCACATTCCCTTTAACTGGGTTTTTAAAAATTTGAATGGTAACCCATTAGTGGGTTATGAAATCAACATAGTATGTCATACCAGCACTTTTTAAATAATGAAATAGAATAGAAAGCATCAGAGCACATTCCAGAAAGGAATACTGTTTATGAACAACCTTTTTTGGTTGTATATGTGTGCTAGATCACAACACAATATATTCCTTACTGTGGGTCAAGTCAAAAAAAGCTTAAAAGCTATTGTTGTAAAGTTTTTGTCAAGCACATGGTCAACAATCATGAAATATTTATCAAATGGGCAAACGAAAATGGGCAGGCCCTTCTGATCCACATGTACTGGCAAATTAAGTAAAAGATTTTTGTAGAAAACTCTCAGGCCAGTCATACAAGGCCCTTAAGTCACACTCCTAAGGTAGAGACCACACTTAAGGTCCCTGGACATGCTATTGTTACAATGTTTTAAATCGTTCATTTAAGACAACACATAACATTTTCCCATTCAGATCTGGGTATCAGGCTTTTTAGCAAAAAAAAGACTGGGCAACTCTGAACCCATATGATAACAATTAGGTGAACCCGAGTACAGCTCCCTATTTTAGAAAGCATATGTAAGCTCTACTGTAGATCTCCACCGTACACATCTATCCAGTGCATGCACCCTCTGCACACTCTGTGACTAGGAGTCACGGGCTCAGGCCTACAGGATATGTTCATGATTCCAATGTCTAGCTTTATATCCAGCTTCAACCACCTCCCTGACTTTCGCCTTGCATTTCCCACAACCTACTTCATATCTTGAATTTCCTCACTAAAATAAGAGTATTATTGTCATCACAGAGATACTGTGACTGTTTAATAAGATGTATAAATGAAAGTGTTAAGGACCCAATAACTGTGTACTAAAGCTATTTCCATGTCAACTAATAACAACACAATTTACCTAGACCAATGGTTCCCAAATTTTAATGCATGCTGGAATTCCTTAGAGACTTTAAAAAACACTGATGCCTGCCTCTTAGCCCTCCAAAGTTCTAATTTATTGGTGTGGGGTACAACTGGACATCAGGACTTTTCAGAGCTTCCCAAGTGATTCAACTATAAAGCAAAATTAGAGAATCACCAACCTAGACAGTCACCCAACCCAGAAATCTGAGTCATTATTGACTTCATCTTCTCTCACATCTTCCTCTAAAATGTCTCTCCAACAGGCCCCTACTCTAAGCTCCCAGGTCAGAATTAAGGTGTTTTTTTTTTTAATTTTTTTATTTTTTTTTGAGACAGAGTCTTGCTCTGTCGCCCAGGCTGGAGTGCAGTGGCATGATCTCAGCTCACTGCAAGCTCTGCCTCCCAGGTTCACGCCATTCTCCTGCCTCAGCCTCCCAAGTAGCTGGGAAAACCTGGCTCATTTTTTTTGTATTTGTAGTAGAGACGGGGTTTCACCATGTTAGCCAGGATGGTATCGATCTCCTGACCTCATGATCCGCCCGCCTCGGCCTCCCAAAGCGCTGAGATTACATGCCTGAGCCACCGCGCCCAGCCAAATTAAGGTTTTTAACATCCCTCCTGGATTTCAGTAGTACCTTCTCTGTTATCTTTCTAAAGTAAACCTGATTTGTCCCTGCTTAAAAACAGTGAGGTCAGGCCGGGCCAGTGGCTCATGCCTATAATCCCAACACTTTGGGAGGCCGAGGTGGGTGGATCATGGGGTCAAGAGATCGAGACCATCCTGGCCAACATGGTGAAACTCTGTCTCTACTAAAAATACAAAAATTAGCTAGGTGTGGTGGCACACACCTGTAGTCCCAGCTACTCAGGAGGCTGAGGCAGAGAATCGCTTGAACCCAGGTGGTGGAGGTTGCAGTGAGCCAAGATTATGCCACTGCACTCCAGCCTGGATGGCTAAGCCAGACTCCGTCTCAAAAAAAAGAAATAAAGAAAGAAAAGAAAGAAAAGAAAAGAAAAGAAAAGAAAAGAAAAGAAAAGAAAAGAAAAAAACAGTGAAGTCTAAATGTTTTAACTTGTCATGAAGACCTTTCACAATGAGGCCCCTACCTACTTTTCTAGCTTCATCTCCTGTCATACCCCAAAATATACCCGAGCACTTAACACCATCACACTGCTGTTATTTTGGCTTTCTGGACATTCTAAAGGCACAAATTCCATTCTGCCTTTGTTCATGCTGCACCCTTTGCTTTGAGTTCCATTTCTCTATGAAACAAAACCTCTTTCATCTTTTAATGTTCACTCCAAAAATACCACCTTAATGAAGTATTTCTTATCCATACATTCAACTTTCCCTCTCTCTTCCATACTTCCATATAATTATAATAGTAACCTATCTAGTGCCAAGATCCTTTTGTGTGTTATTTTCATTTAATCTTCACAACACCACTTTGGGTAGGTATTACACCCAATTTACGGATGGAGTAACTGAGACTTTAAGAATTTAAGAGACTATCAAGTCATCAACTTAGTAAGTGGTAGACACAACGGGCACTGCAGTCTGACTCTAGAGCTCATCTTTACCACCACCTTACTCTGCCTCATTGTAAAATCTCTTCTAGAGGACATCTTACTTTATATTCAATTAAGAGAGAGCGAAACTTGAGAGCAGAGCCCTGAGCATCTATATTTGTCTCCTGAACACAGGATTAGGTTTTCAGTAAGTGTACCCTCAATGGATGAACTAAATAATGAAATAGAACTCTTATAGTAATTCCACGTTCTTTAGCCAAAATAGTACTCTGGTCTGATTTCAAACGGTTCATTCAGTTCTTTACTATACCTAACACTTTCACCTGTTACTAAAAGTGTGAACAAATTAAAAGTATTCATTACTTAGTAAGTTCCTAGTTTTTGGATGCAAGTAAAACTCAGGATGGATAATTGGCTGATGACTTGAAATGCTGAATCATAAAACTGTCAAGTGACAAACTACAAATTTTTAAAAAGCATTAAACACATCTCTTGCTTGGGTTTATCTCTCACATCAACATATGCATGGTCAGAATTTCAGGGAACCACTGAAAAATTAAAAGCTTTGCTTATATTACATTCTTGGTGTCATTTCATTTTTGCTGCAATATACTTTGCACATCCAGACCTGCAGGCGTGCAGGTGGTGTAAAAAAATCAAGCTGGTAGCTATAATTGAAAAACTTTTGTTTTTTACAAGAAACTGACTGCAGAGAGGAAGTAATGCATCCAGTATGGTCTGGCATATACACATTCAATAAAAACCTGATTAATGAGTAAATATCAAGACAAAACAAGCAAAGCATTTTGTGATTGTGATTCGTGTTAGTTTGTAAGACAGGAAGTGGCTGGCAGCCAACATGAAGGAGTGTTCCCTTTTCTAGTAGACATTCGGAGTGGACAACAATTATCCTACAAGAAAATAACACACTCTTCCTTTTTTTGAGCATTTATTCTAAGTCTGACAACGCGTTGTGCTGGTCTTCTAAGCCCACAGGATGGAAGTTATTGTTCTGCCCACTTTACAGGTAAAGAGGTCATGGCTCAGAGGCGTTAAGTTACTCGCCCAAGGTCACCCTACTACTACAAGGCAGAGACGAAAATTCGAATCCGGACAGTCTGACTCCATAACTTGGGCTTGCAAGCCCTGAGCAGCGAGCAGCATTGTCTGTCGGGCCCCAATGCAATCCCAGCGCGGTAACGAGACACGAGGGGGAGCTTTAGTATTCCCCATCTCGCGGGGTGGGCAGGACAAGCATCAGTAGCGAGGAAGACGAGGCCCGAGGAGGCTGGACCACTTTAACAAGGTCACACAGAGTTTCTGCTCACGCTCGGGGAGCACCCCCGAATCCCTTGGGACCACTGGGGCGCCTGAGCCAGAGTCCCCACCCGCACAGAGGCGGCAGCGCCCAGCTCGCCGAGGTCAGGCCTGCGAGCAGGTCTGCTGGCCCCAGGGCGCCGGTCACGGCGCCAAGACCGAAGTCAGGCCGCCGCATCTGCCCAGCGTTCCACCAAAGGCCTTACCGGGTCTCCAGAACTTCACCGGTCCCACGGGCGCAGCCATGCTGGGGTAAAAGGTCAC
Organism: Mandrillus leucophaeus; assembly: GCF_000951045.1. NCBI lineage: Eukaryota > Metazoa > Chordata > Mammalia > Primates > Cercopithecidae > Mandrillus > Mandrillus leucophaeus. The sequence continues at coordinate 2,715,964 of NW_012101477.1, forward strand.
AAGGCTGGCTCCACCCCACCGCCGTGCGCTAGGCCCCCAGGGCCCGAGGGGCGTGGCCCCCGAAGAGCCGCTGCCCAGGCGCATCAGGCCGTGTGACGGCCACGCCCCCATGGCTACCGCCCCCGTCTGAACCACGTGACCCGCCGCCCTGTTCGGCGAGCGCACCAACCCCGCCCCCGAGCCCACGTGACCCTGCTCAGCCATTTTGGAGAAAAAGGCGCGCTCCTCTGCTTCCCTTTTTAACGTGGAGAGTCGGTGATGTAGGTGACCTGGGAGCGTGGCGTGGCCTGGATGGCGGCTGCACACTTGGAAAGAACAGGCTTTGGGAGAGGACTGCTGGCCCGAAAGTGGAACCTTGCACGCAGTGGGCGTTGAAGCAGTGCTTTCTGGATTAAATAGGAAATACTGATGTTACCAGCTACCCCAACTTGGCGACTTCTGTTTTATTCTTAATTTCAAATTGAAGGGTAGTAATAGGAAGTACCTCGTGGGTTGGATTTATCAGTAAATATTGGGCGCCTGCTGTGGGCCCAGGTACTGCGGCACAGTGCCACAAATAAAACAATGTGAAATGATAACGGAATTCTTCAGGGACCATGAGGAAAAAACGGAAAACCGGACTGGGGGTGGGATGGAGCGAATGGGTTGGAAGAAGAGACTAAAAATGGATACATAAATTAAGGTAGTCCACTAACCCAGTGCTTCCTCCAATTTGATGCCCTTGAGTCAAATGCTTGTTAAAAACACAGATTCTAGGCCTCGATCCAATTCTTAATCGATGTCCTGGAGCATAGCCTGGGAATCTGCATTTTAAGAAGCTCCTGAATTCTTAGGATTAACAAATTTGGGAAAGACTAATCCATCCGAGGAAAGGTGAGGTCAAAGAAAAAAAAATTACAGTAATCAAAAGGAGCGCTAAGGAGGGGTGATGAGCGCAAGTGGAGGAAATGACTTTCTAGGTAGGCAACTAATTGGAAGTGAGAGGCTTCAGAATCTATGCATTTTTAAAGCTGTGAAGAAAATTTTGAATTCTTTGAAATAAGTGGCATCATTACGGCAAGAGCAAGGGCTTTTGTGGACAGCTAGTCCAGATTTGGAATCCTAACTTTGCCATTTCCTAGCTCCTAGCTGTCATTTAATTTTAGTTGTAAATGAGGTTTAAAGAGGTATTAAATGAGATAACATGTAAAGTACCTAACACTGCAAAACATAGCAGGCACTGAATCAATGTTAGCTCTCATTACCTCAACTCAAACAGAGCAAATCCACCAGGGAGAAAAATCTGAATTTAGTTGCATAGGTTCATTTAACAAATAATCTCCTTTGATTTATTTTTATAGTAATTAATATAGGGACTCAATACCTGTTAATCCCTCTGCCTAGAATTCTCCATCCATCCTTTAAATTATCCCTTAAAGGGCCAGCTCTAAATTATTTATCCAACTTAAACATTCCTCTTGTAGTCTAGGAACCTGTATTCTCGCTTTTGTGAGAAAAGTGACCTATAGTTTACCTGCCACCACTATCACACAGGGAACTTACTGAGGACGAGGACCATGTCACTTTTGTAGCCCAATAACAAGTGCCTGTTGAGTAACGTATAGATAAACATCATGCTTTAGGCTTAGTTTTAGTTGACCTGTAGTTTACCTGCCGCCACTATTACACAGGGAAATTACTGAGGACGAGGACCATGTCACATTCACATTCGTAGCCCAATAACAAGTGCCTATTGAGTAATGTATAGATAAACATCATGCTTTAGGTTTAGTTTTAGTTCTTCATGACATTGATTTTTCCTTGTTTTATTTTTTACTAACAGCCCAATATGGAAACCAAGGTTTATACATGAATATAAGGCAAAATGAAATAAATGCCACTTTTTAAGATTATTTCATGGCCTGGCACGGTGGCTCACACCTGTAATCCCAGCATTTTGGGAGGCCGAGGCAGGCAGATCAACTGAGGTAAGAGTTCAAGACCAGCCTGGCCAACATGGTGAAATTCCATCTCTACTAGAAATACAAAAAAATTAGCCGGGTGTGGTGATAGGCACCTGTAATCCCAGCCACTTGGGAGGATGAGGCAGGAGAATCGCTTGAACACGGAAGGCAGAGGTTGCAATGAGCAGAGATCCGCCACTGCGCTCCAGCCTGGGTGACAGAGTGAGACTCCTCAAAAAATGTAAAAAATAAAATAACTTCTCTATTTTATCTATTACTCATATAATGAAACCTTCCTGTTTATGAAGATACAGTAAATCGGCCATGCCTGTATTATTGGATCATAATCTTTTTTCTTTTTCAGATGGAGTCTTGCTCTGTTGCCTAGGCTGGCGTGCTGTGGTGAGATCTCATCTCACTGCAACCTCCCCGCCCCCGGGTTCAAGTGATTCTCTTGCCTCAGCCTCCCGAGTAGCTGGGACTACAGGCACGCACCACCATGCCCGGCTAATTTTTGTATTTTTAGTAGAGACGGAGTTTCCCCGTGTTGGCCAGGCTGGTCTCGTGCATTATAATCTTAAAGCTGGAGGAGACCATACTTAACACCTCGCCTGAATTTCTTGTCTTACAGGAAACTGAGGTACATGAAAGTTAAAAGGACTTGGTCAGAATCAATGAGTTAATTTAGTATCAGAACTAAAACTAGAACTCGGGCTTTCTAATTCCCAGGCCAGTGTTTGCTCAACCACATGGGCCTTTTAAAATCATTAGAGCTACACTCTCCTAGAAGGAAATTAGTTCATCTGCCTTAGAAAGTTCTCAAAGTCCAACTCTCCTCAAGGGGTTATTTTGCCTACACAGACTTCTGTTAGAGAAAATACTTAAGTAGTAACCTACATGTTGATGTTGTGGTTTTATTTCCACAAATTAGGAATGGTCTCAATAGATTCTTAGTCTTCCTAATTATTTTCAAAAACAATGGGCTAAAATAACAGCCCTAAGATTAAAACTGATATTTCTTGAGATGGCATCCAGAATTTATTTAGTTCATTGCCAACAATTCCATAAAAGTGTAATCATTTTGTTACATAAAGATGTATTTTGCAGCTTCCAAATGATAAGCTTTCCAGAAAGATGATGTTCCTCAAAATCATGTTACAATATGGAAGTTTTTGTGTGCCTATGATAAAGGGTATTTTTTGCTTTGAAATATTTCCAGACTAAACGTATTGACCATGTTCAGGAAGGCATAGAATTTAGGGTTTTCATTTTTATATCAGTTAAGACGTGTATGGATATAAGTGATAGAAAATCCAACCCAACCTCTCTTAAGCAGAAATGGCTCATATAAACTAAAAAGTCTGGCTGGGCACAGTGGCTCACACCTATAATCCCAGCACTTTGGGAGGCTGAGGCGGGTAGATCACCTGAGGTCAGGAGTTCAAGACCATCTTGGCCAACATGGTGAAAGTCCGTCTCTACTAATACCAAAAAAATTAGCCAGGCATGGTGGTGCACGCCTATAATCCCAGCTACTCGGGAGGCTGAGGCAGGAGAATTGCTTGAACCTGGGAGGCAGAAGTTGCAGTAACCTGAGATCACACCACTGCACTCCAGCGTGGGCGACAAGAGTGAAACTCTGTCTCCAAAAAAAAAAAAATAAAAAATAAAAATAAGGCTGGGCGCGGTGGCTCATGCCTGTAATCCCAGCACTTTGGGAGGCCGAGGTGGGCGGATCACGAGGTCAGGAGATCCAGACCATCCTGGCTAACACGGTGAAACCCCGTCTCTACTGAAAATACAAAAAAAAAAAAATTAGCCGGGCATGGTAGCCGCACCTGTAGTCCCAGCTACTCGGGAGGCTGAGGCAGGAGAATGGCGTGAACCTGGGAGGCGGAGCTTGCAGTGAGCCGAGATCGCACCGCTGCACTCCAGCCTGGGCACAGAGCGAGACTCTGTCTCAAAAAAAATAAAATAAAATAAAAATAAAATAAAAAGTCCAAGAGTAGTTCTGACTTGAGATGCAGCTGCATCAGGATTCTTTCTGATCATATTGATCCACCTTTTGCTGATTCAGGTGTAACATGGTAACGAAGTGGCCATGCCAGTTTTAGCTACCACATCCTCTTAAGCATTAAACCTCTTTCCAAAATTCCTTGGCAAAGTAGTCCTGACAGGCCATGTATCTATCCCTAAATCAATCACTAAGCCAGGGAATCTAATGTACTAATTGACTTAGGCCTTGGTCCCACGTTCCACATCCAGGGTCAGGTTAGGTCAGCTTCAGCAGAACCACGTGGACTGAGAGTTGGGAACAGAAGGGTTCCCCAGAGGGAAACCTGAGGGTGAGATTACCAGAGGATGAATGATTGAATGAATGAAGCAAAAATAATAGATGTCCATTACAACCACCCATGTATCCACTTGCTACAACTGTTAGCTTCCTAAGAAAAACACTAACTGCCCTTTGGTTGCCACCATCAAGCTAGGTGAGAGGCAGCCATCCCCCAGACTGAAAAGTGGTGGTCCTTTGCAGAATTGCTTTACTAAATTGCATTGTATCAGGATTTTTCCGGGAGTCTAAGGTGCAGTCTTCCACAACTTGTTGTAACATATGTAAACCTGTCTGGTTTGTTGGTTTGCACACAAATGATCACGTTCACACAGTTATTAGCATAAGCACAAGTGCTGATGCAGCTTCAAAGATTTGGGTACAGAGTTGTGGAAAGATCCACTGGAAAGGATTCAGCAACCAGAGGAGCCTCTGTCTCTTTGGCCTGAGGGACACACAATTCCGTGAAGTTGGGTGAATTGGGGACGGCCTCCTTAGGTCTGCAAGGTGCTTTTTATATAGGATGACTATATACTTTAATGTTCAAACTGGGACACTTTTGAGAATAAAAGGAGGTGTTAGCCAGATGGGACCTGGGGATAAGAGGCACCAACTGGAACTCTGCCAGGCAAACTGGGGCATACATCTAGGTGTGTGTGTAAACTTAGCCTAACAATGTTGATCTAAACATATTCAACATAAGGTATGTATTCCATGCTCATAGAATACACCTGAATACATTCACCTCATTTATTGCTTCAGACAACTGCCCCTGCAGAGTTCAGGGTACGGGCATGCCTCAGAGTATCTGTTATTGTTTATTATCGGAATGTGATTACCAGAATGTCATTTTTATAAGTATCATTTTTAGAAAAAGATCCTTGAAAGAAATTCTTATCTTAGTGCCCGGGACAATTTTGTTGTTTTAGAGATAGGGTCTTACTCTGTCACCCAGGCTGGAGGGCAGTGGTGCCATCACAGCTTACTACTGCCTCGTCTTTCCTGGCTCAAGCCATTCTCCCGCCTCAGCCCTCCAAATACCTAGAACTACAGGCACATGCCACCATGGGGAATAATTGTCCTTTCTGTATCTGGATTTACTTTAATCTTCAGGACACTGCGAATGGTGTATCTGACCAGGTTTCTCTGTCTTCACTATTGGAAAGCTTAAACGTGTGGCCTCATGAAGTAGGTGTGTATGTCATGGTGTGCTCTTCAAGCCTCATTCCAGACTCCACTTTGCATCCCTCACTCTTGGGTTTCCTTCATGTAACTTTTCATTTACACAGCCTTGTACCCTAGCTTTTCTTGTTAGTCACTTTAAGTCCTATAAGTAAATGACAGATACTCACCAGCCCAACTGCCTACAGAGGTGGAGGTGGGGTGGCCAGCCACCTTTTCAGTTGATTCCTTTAAGTTTAATAGGAGAATGTCAACCCTGCATGGATCAACCTCTAATTCAAACAAACCATCAGGGGGAAAAAAAAATTAGACAACTAAATTTAAACACTTTATTTGATAAGTTTTTATCAAAGTTGTTTAGGTGTGACAGTGGTAGAGTGGTTATGTTTTCTTTTTTGTTGTTTTTTGAAATGGAGTCTCGGTCTGTCACCCAGGCTGGAGTGCTCACCACCACCTCCACATACCAGGTTCACACCATTCTCCTGCCTCAGCCTCCCAAGTAGCTGGGACTACAGGCACACACCACCATGCCCGGCTAATTTTTGTATTTTTAGTAAAGACGGGGTTCACTATGTTGGCCAGGCTGGTCTTGAACTCCTGACCTCGTGATCCGCCCACCTCGGCCTCTCAAAGTGCTGGGATTACAGGCATGAGCTGCCACGCCTGGCCCTGGTTATGTTTTCTAAAACAGTTACCTTTTAGATATATACGCTGAAATATTTACAGCTAAGTCTGCGATGGCCAAATCTGACAGTAGACAGAGGAATATAATTTTCTCCCAGGGAGGGATAACAAATATTTTTGAACTACATAGGCTGCCACACTCACCCCCGGCTCCCCTGAGAGTGGAACCAGTAATCAGCATTTTAAATACAAGCACCCAAGCACCCCAAGACTGATGCAGGTGGTCCTCAGATCTCACTTTGAAAAACTCTGCCCTATAAATGATACTTTCTGGACTTGACTCCAGAAAAACTTTGCTTACTCTGAGAGACTGAGTCATTTTCTTGGGACTCCATGTATCTCTTGCTCTTATTTCTAATTGTTGGCCACACTCTCAGAGAATAAAGATTTTGAGTCCTGCTCCACAAAAAGAGCACTCTGTGGTCAGGTAAGTTTGTGGTAGGCCATATACCTGCCCTGCTCTGAGAAATTCACTGTGATCATTACTTCAGAGCTCTGAATCGTCCTGCATTAAAGAACCTTGTTTAAATTTATTTGGCCCGGTTTCTCACACTAAACACAGAACCTTTGTTATGTAATCCTATTAATAGTTCCCTAGAACATTGAGTTAAAATTTCAAACTACATTAAAATACATTATCACAAGCTGGGTGCAGTAGCTCATGCCTGTAATCCCAGCACTTTGAGGGACTGAGGCAAGAGGATCACTTGAGCCCAGGAGTTTAAGAGCAGCCTAGGCACCATAGTGAGACCCTGCCTTTGCAAAAAAAACAAAAAAGTGAGCTGTGATTGTGCCACTGAGCTCCAGCCTGAGCAACAGAATGAGACTGTTTCAAAAACAAACAAAAAGAATTATTACAGATTAGGACTTTGTACTTACATTTGTTAATGAGGCTGTTTTAATTTTCCATTCACCATTGCAGTAACTGCCCTTTCTCAAGGTACACTCTCTCCTGCCTCCATACTCCGTGTAAAGGAACAGTCGGCTGCGGGGCTTTTTATCCCAGCTGAGAGGAACCTGCAGCCAGCGTGGCTGGCTGGTTTTGCCATTAGCGGGGACCTTTCCTGAGGACGGCGTACGGAGTGTGGGGAATGAAGGATGGCAGCACGCCATGCGTTAGAAGCTGTTTTGGTAGATCTCAGTGGCACACTTCACATTGAAGATGCAGCTGTGCCAGGCGCACAGGAAGCTCTTAAAAGGTTACGTGGTGCTTCTGTAATCGTTAGGTTTGTGACCAATACGACCAAAGAGAGCAAGCAAGACCTGTTGCAAAGGTTGAGAAAATTGGAATTTGATATCTCTGAAAATGAAATATTCACATCTCTGACTGCAGCCAGAAGTTTACTAGAGCAGAAACAAGTCAGACCCATGCTGCTAGTTGATGATCGGGCACTACCTGATTTCAAAGGAATACAAACAAGTGATCCTAATACTGTAGTCGTAGGATTGGCACCAGAACATTTTCATTATCAAATTCTGAATCAAGCATTCTGGTTACTCCTGGATGGAGCACCTCTGATAGCAATCCACAAAGCCAGGTATTACAAGAGGAAAGATGACTTAGCCCTGGGGCCTGGACCATTTGTGACTGCTTTGGAGTATGCCACAGATACCAAAGCCACAGTCGTGGAGAAACCCGAGAAGACGTTCTTTTTGGAAGCATTGCGAGGCACTGGCTGTGAACCTGAGGAGGCTGTCATGATAGGAGATGATTGCAGGGATGATGTTGGTGGGGCTCAGGATGTTGGCATGCTGGGCATCTTAGTAAAGACTGGGAAATACCGAGCATCAGATGAAGAAAAAATTAATCCACCTCCTTACTTAACTTGTGAGAGTTTCCCTCATGCTGTGGACCACATTCTGCAGCACCTGTTGTGAAGCAATGTGTGCGTCTGAAGCAACTTGAAATGCAGCTTCTTATTGTCTGGAATGAATCCCTGACCAACTCAGTGCCAGCATCGGTAGACACACACCAGTCAGTGCTGATCGCTTTTTAACCCTCTTTTGTTGTGCATTAATTAGAAAGAAAGGTATTGAATTGCGGCCAGCCAGTAAGCCTTGCTAATCTCTTTTGTTTTGTAACTGAAGATGAGACCCAAAGAAAAGGAAAGCTGAGATTTTGTGCCATTCCTTTTAAAATATTCATCAGGTTAGGCAGGGCTGGGAGGGAGAAGCTACCACAGGGAAGAGTGTTCTCTGCTGTCTCGTCACTGGAAAACAGGCGGGGGGGATTTCAGACTGTGAGGAAAGTTGAATGGTGGTTTTTAAATTATAAAGTAATGTATTAAAAGGTACATTAGGCTGTAGTTCTAGTACTGAGTTCAACTGTGAAATCCATCAGATGTGTCAAATGGAGAAGACAGAAAGTAACAAAGAGAATTGTCCTTTAGCCCAAGTGATACAGTGAATTTGCTTTAATAGATGCTGAAAACTAAATTTTCTACTGTATTCCCAGCATGGGTGACTTCTTTTTCTCTTCATTAGCCAGAGATGCCTAATTTAAATTTGGAACCAGAATTTAATTTAAAATAATACTTCCATTAATAACCTATTCATTGCAGATACCTATTATACTGTGTAACAGTTGTTTTTGAAATTTTATGTAAAAATCAAACTATCAGTATTTTACAGATGTTTTAATTAGACATTGTTATTAACAGGAACAGTGCAGAAACTGGAATCAAGCCTTGTAATGTCTTAAAGACCATGCATTTTTGAAATTAGTGTCCACTAGGGTCCTATTAACTGTACATTTGCAAGATTTCATTATTTTTGCCTCTGACACTATGGGAAAAAATTTTTAGAAGCTATTGGGACAGATTCAAGCTTTTATGTACTTGGTTACTACAGCTGTAAAATGAAATCTCGTCTTGTAGCATGGATTATTCCTCTCATGTTAAACCCACCAAAATGAAGGGGACTAAATAGGTAATGATTTTCCTAGTGCATTTGCATACTGTGACAACCCTGGGCCTTGCAATAGTTTTACAGGGCTCTTGGGCATTGAGTTATGAGGATGTAATTGTACATCATTGTAGTGTTCACCTTATTGAAGCTCACTCTGATGTTAATGAGCTTCGGGTTTTGATGCTTGTTTAGAGATCAGCAGTCTTGGATGGGAGGGAACAAAGCTAAATAAATCGTAGTTTGGTGAAAAAAAAAAAAAAGAAATAGTCGTATAACAGAGTACTGCACTTAGAATCTAGAAACCTGTGTTTAAATTCTTGTGTCACCATTTACAAGCCATGCCATCTTGAATATGCTACTTAATCAGAGCCTCAGTTTCATCTGAAAATTGGAAATAACAGCTATCTAACCTGCATAGCTCTCTGCTACATTGCTGCAAAGATCAAAGATGACACATATGAAGTGACCTAAGTCTGCAAGATGATTTCAAGTAACAATATGTTTACTCGAGGCTTAGCTCAGAGTTGTTTCTAAGCAGACATGGATCAATTTCCTTACATTTGCTTTACAGCCACAGATTACAGCACTAACCCAGTAAATAACCTGACCACCATAAGGGAGTCCTGGCATAGGCGTGAGTGTAGGGGCACCCATGATCCAAGTGCATCAGCAGTTTATGTGGCAGATGCCTTCCCCTGCTGTAGATCTTGTTTGCTGTAGCTAAGTCAGGAGAGGGAGGAAGCCATCATTTAACTCCCTTCCCTTTTGTCTGTCCATGAGAATGAGACAAAAACAGGATTCCACAGCCATACCAATCCTGATTAGCAGGGTGTAGAAACCAGTTACATTGCCTGCCACTGGACCAGGAAACCTGGATAATTGTCAGTGTCCTCTTTTGCCCCTACTCTAGGATATTAGATTGTAAATCACTGTCAATACACCCAGCTGATGAAATGAGGCCCATGGGGCCACCAGAGTTAATATTGGGAATGAATATAGGAACATACACTAAGGCCTCCTTTGGTAGACAAGCAGAGTACCAACGTACCAAGGACCTACCGAAATAGCTCAGGCTTCTTCTTCAAAAAGAGAAAAGGCAGAGCATGTGCAAAGGCCTGCTATTTCTGGCCAGTTTCCTCACTCAAACTATACGGTAACATCAACATTCATGATGCTAATGAAGGTGAAGTGGATCTATTTTCCCTTCTATAGTTTGGATCATCTACTTCTTCCTCACCCTGACACTATGTTAAAAACCTTCAGATATAGATACCTATATACCTTTATCTATTAGATGCATTTATTTGTGACATATTCCCAGATTTAAAGAGAAAAGTGTCAGAGAAGGGGGAAAAAAGTACAGAAACACAAGTTTATATTTATTTAATGCTAAGAACACAGATACTCTAAAGAGATAAAAAGTAGTTTTATTTTTTCTAAATAGGATTTTGATCACAAAAATGCTGGTAATTCAAACCTTTAAAGCGGAAAAGCATATATTTCATCTCTCACCTGAGTTAGACTTAGAACACCTAAGCATTCTCCTTAAGAGATTAGTACAGTCACGTGTTGCCCAATGATAGGGATACATTCTGTGAAATGTGTTGTTAGGTGACTTCGTCCTTGTGCAAACAGCACAGAGTGTACTTACGGAACCCTAGATGGTATAACTACTACACACCTAGACTATATGGTATAGCCAGTTGCTCCTGGGCTACAAACGTGTACATCATGTTACTGCACTGAATACTGTAGGCAACTGTAACATAATGGTATTTGTATCTAAACATAGAAAAGGTATAGTAAAAATACGGTATTATAATCTTACGGGACTGCCATCATATACGTGGTCTGTCGTTGACTGAAACATCATTATGTAGTGCATGACTATTAAAATTGTGCAAAAAAAAAAAAACAAGAAAAAAAAAATAAACCTGTATCCATAGTGTTTAAACCATAAAACCAATACCTGGTACATACATGACAAAAACAAAACAAAGCACGTAAAAGAATATGCAGCCTATAGAATTCAAAGACAACAAAGGTGACAAAGTCAGGTAAAAGAAAGGCAATTAGGGACATAAGATATTTTTTAAAGCAGGAAGCTGATGATGTCCACTGTAAGCCTGGAAGAAACCAGGAGTCTGAACACGGAGTAGTTACTGATAGGAAGGATAAAGTGCTGCATCTCTAATAGCAAGCAAATTAACTCTGCTGAAATTGCCAGAATGAAGGCCAAAGTGGTTTTCAGTAAAGAGTGTTCTCCTTGACAGCATAGCCAGCATGTGGTTGAGCCGGGACCTGATACCAGCGAAGTGGAATTGCCGCTCTTTGTTCAAGTTTCTAAGTGAGTCACTCAAGTACAGTTCCATGTGGGGGGTGCCCAGGTACTTGGGATAGCCAGGATTGTGGAAGTCAGTGGCTCTGATGGAAGCGGGAGAGCCAGTGGAGCTTGCCACAGAGCCTTGGGAAGACACAGAGGAGGAAGACTTCAAACTGGAAGATCTTGATACAGACATTTTTGAGACTGGTGACCCTTCCGTAGATTGAGTTCCTTGAGGAAAGAGAATGTTCTCATCCATGTCAGTCTGAGTGGTGGTCGACCTGGACCAAACCATGGTTTGAGAGCTTGCTATCCTGGTGGTGACTGCAGTCTGGGTCCCAGCACACGCTGTGGTGATGCTGGTTTGTGTTCCCACCTCACTCACACTCAGCCTTGGCATCTCCTCTCCTGGCTCTGTTTGAGTGGCAGCGTCAATGGCCTTTCTGCTCTGGAGCTCGTCCCTGTGGCTGTTGAAGTAGTCTTCCTCACTAACAGTGGAGGACTCACAGTCATGGGGCTTGCGCTCTGCCTTGCCCTCTGCGGGCATCTCTGGGTCCAGGTCCGCCTTCCTGGGAGTACTTGAGAGCCTAGCCAGCCGCATCCGCAGCAGGTTGCCTAGGGTGAGCTCCTTAGACTGTGGTTTTCGGTCGGTGAGGTGATCAAACTTGTTGCTGCTCTGGAAGTGAGACAGGAGTTTGGGGCTGATGGGCTTGGACTGGGCATACAGGATTCGGAACTCCAGATCAAAGTGTTCAACCACTTGGCCAGACAGAATTACCAAGTTACTGCTGTTTAATTTGCCATCTGTCCATGTAAAACTTAAGGATTAAAAAGAAACAAACAGCAGCTGGTAAGGATGAGCAATTTTGGTTTACTCACTGTCCATCTGAATAATATAGCACAGGTATCTTACCACATAAGGGTCACAACTTTGGTGATACAATACCTAACATTTGCATGCATTTAACTAGCCTTAACATATATATAACATATATGTGTGTTACCATAAAAGTAAAAAGGCCAGCTGTTTAACAAACACACTAAATGCTCAGCCTCAGAGGGTTTTTTTTTTTTTTTTTTGAGATGGGGTCTTGCTATATTGCTCAGACTGGTCTTGAACTCCTGGGCTCAAGCAGTCCTCCCACCTCAGCCTTCCAAAGTGCTAGGATTACAGGCATGAGCCACCTCACCTGGTCCTTGCCTCAGAGTTTTTAAAAACTAGAAAGGGGGCCAGGCGCGGTGGCTCACGATTGTAATCCCAGCACTTTGAGAGGCCAAAGTGGGCAGATCCCTTGAGGTCAGAAGTTCAAGACCAACCTGGTCAACATGGGGAAACCCTGTCTCCAGTAAAAACACACAAAAAATTAGCCAGGCATGGTGGTGCATGCCTGTAATCCTAGCTACTCAGGAGGCTGAGGTAGGAGAATTGCTTGAACCCGGGAGGCAGAGGTTGCGGTGAGCCGAGGTCATGACACTGCACACTTTATGACAGAGTGAGACTCCGTCTCAAAAAATAAATAAATTAATTAATTAATTAAAAATAAAAACTAGGGCTTGTAAGTATTTAGGCCAGCATCTCCATTTTAAAGGTAAGAAAACTAGGCCAGCACCCCCATTTTAAAGGTACGGAAACCAGATAAAGGGATTATCACAGTGGGGAGCTACTAATGGACCCCATATCAGGCCCCAGGCCCTAGGAATTGCTAATGCCCTGCTCCTTGCTACTGTTTGAGTGGTAACATGCCTTCCTGCCCTCAAGCTTGTCCTTGTGGCTGTTGAAGCAGTCTTCCTAACAGTGGAGGACCCACAGTCATGGGGCTATGCTGCCATTTTCACAAAACACCATGGCTCAAAACATGTTAGAGCTGATTAGTGGCCATGTGTCCTTGCCTGTCCAGTGTCCCTTCCCCGCCTCCCTTGTCTGCTAGCAGAACACACACCCACCTGTACCCCAGAAAGCTTTCATTATCATACTCTCTCCAACCACAATAGGGGCAGGCATATGGTCCAGACTGGCCAGAGTATCCTATTCCCTCGGATGCAGGGATTCATTCAGGTTGGGCATGTAATCCCACCCGAACCAAGTAATTTTTTAGAGATTTCTTTTTTCTTTGTCAAATGGATTCTGACAGAAGGGATTGATAGCAATTCTGAGTGAAAGAGTTTCACCCTTTGGGAGACAGCTACTAAAGACCATGTAAGAAAGCCAGGATCTGGCCGGGTGCGGTGGCTCACGCCTGTAATCCTAGTACTTTGGGAGGCCGAGGCAGGTGGATCATGAGGTCAGGAGATCGAGACCATCCTGGCTAACACAGTGAAACCCCGTCTCTACTAAAAATACAAAAAAAAAAAAAAATTAGCTGGGTGTGGTGGCGGGCACCTGTAGTCCTAGCTACTCAGGAGGCTGAGGCAGGAGAATGGTGTGAACCCAGGAGGTGGAGCCGGCAGAGCACCGAGATCGCACAACTGCACTCCAGCCTGGGCAACAAAGCAAGACTCTGTCTCAAAAAAAAAGAAAGCCAGGATTGTTGACTTTAAAGGGAGAGCCTACCTAAGAACAAAAATCAACTCGAAAACATCAGAATCAGGAGACAGTGTTCTGATCAGTGTGTGGGTCCTAGGTCAAGGTGAACTGAAAACCAACTGTAACTTCCTATGCTTCCTTCCAAGTTCTTCAAGTCAGTACGTTTGAGAGTTAGCTGGCACTCGCCATCACCCCACTAATGGTGGTATTTGTACCGGAATAGGTTTCAAATAGAGATCATAAAACACAGTCAACTCTGTCTCCTGCAACCAAAAATCTGGCTAATGCAAAGTCCCCCTGAAAACTGCCTTCAAAGCCTGAGAAGGAAGATTCTTTTGAAAGCCTTCAATGAGGCTGGGCACAGTGGCTCACACCTGTAAGCCCAGCACTGTGGAAGGCCAAGGCCAGCGGATCACCTGAGGTCGGGAGTCTGAGACCATCCTGGCCAACAGGGTGAAACACTATCTCTACTAAAAATACAAAAAGTAGCCAGTCATGGTGGCATGCCTGTAGTCCCAACTACTCGGGAGGCTGAGGCACAGGAATCACTCCTGAGAGGCAGAGGTTGCAGTGAGCTAAGATGGCGCCACTGCACTCTAGCCTGAGCAACAGAGCAAGACTCTATCTCAAAAAAAAAAAAGGAAAGCCTTCGATGAGATAATATAAATAAAACACCTATCCAACACCAAGATTATAAAACGTCCTCAACAAATGGAAGCTATCATCGTCATCAATTTCATTTGAAGAGTGTAGTTTTTATATTTTAGAACAGCCAAAAACCATTTGTAGTTAAGTTTAGTTAATATAGATAAATCCTACTTGGGTTTTACTTGGGTTAAAAAAAAAAATTTTTTTTAAATAAACTTCTTACAAAAGGAAATTCCAAGAAAAAGAGTTCATATTTGTATTTTCCAACAGCCTCTTTGGTGAAGAAAGTTCAAATTTTATTCTGAGCAATGAGAGTATTGTTTAAAAAGGTGTCAAAATTTTCTTGATCTTACTGCTTCATCTTCCACAAGTCTTCACATTTCCACCTTTACCCAGGGCTGACATGTAATTATCACTCAGGGTTGTATGTTTCTTCAAAAATGGGGTTTTCTTTTTAAAATTCTACAGACACACCTCATGCAAACCATTAGACAATCTACTGCAGAGGCAGCAAAACTGGAGCCACATACGTAAAAATGGCACAAATTCTAGAGATTGATGTAAACCACTCATTATCCCCACCCTCTCTTCAACCTCCCTGCTCTCTACCTTCAGATGCCATTGCCAATGTGAGACTTCAAAGGTGGGTCAGAAACATAATCAGTATTTTCTAAAGTGCTAAATTACAAGGCTTGAAGCAACATATAGGATTTGAGTCTAAAGCTGACAGCTCTGGCTCTGCTTTCAACACTAATGGAGATGCCTGCAACTGCCCCTACCTTCGAGTGACCAGGGCAAGCTAGGTCCAGATCCCTAAGGAACCAGGATTCCAGATTGTGTGTTGCTGTTAACCCCCAATTTGTCCCCTGCAGACCTGGGTCAAGGCTTGAAATCTAGGACTTGCTGACTGTGTTGTCTCAATACAAGTTCAACTTCTGCATTTTAATCTATGGACTACAGGACAGGGGAGGTGACCCCCACCCAAACTGCCTCTAACAGGAGGCTTTGATAACCAGCTCGTATACACAGATGTGTGCATATCAGAATGCCAGAATGCGTGGCCATACAGGCTCCCACTGAGAGGAAAAGGCTTTTACCTTTACGTGACATGCTTCTTAAGAGTTTAGATTAATAAGCCTTGGACGGGTTAGAAACTTACCTGTAGGAGCCTGTTGCCACGCGGATGCCATCAATCAACGTGAACTTTTCGTGAACCTTCCCAATAATTTTAGTTCCTGACCTTGCATAGTAGATATTTCCTGTGATAGTCCGAACTGTCATCAGCTGTTGGTGGGGAGTGGGAGAAATATAAACAAACAATTCAGCAATACTCATCCGTTGAGCAAATGATTAAGACAAAAAGGCTGAGTTTACAATTCCCAGATATAATTATTGGCAGATGCGTGGCTTAGGGATACCATTTAGTGACAGTACACACGGTACACTAGCCAAACAGTTCTCAAGCCTCAAGTGATGTTACGTCTACATTTGGTCCTTCTTCTCATCTGTTCTTTTCTTATATTTACTTTTGAGACCCTTAGTTCATGTGTGTATGCCTTCTTTTTGAACCTTTTTGGGATACTAAACAACAGAATTCGAAAAATGATTCTGAAGCAAAATGTGTGGGATAAAATCATCAAAGAAAACACACCAGTAATAAAGAATATTTTAACAAAATCTGAAAGAAGCTAAGCTGATTTTCCTCCAACTTGTTTGTTTAATGGCATCACATCAGAGTACCAGTCCATCCTCACTCACCCTCAACACCATAATGGGTATGGAGAAGAGGAACATAGGATAGGCGTTCTCTAGTACAGGCCTGCTGAGGCAGAAACACTCATATCACATGTGGCTTAACGAGCAATGTCACATCTCCTACAAATACATAATTACCAAAAAGGTACACTGGTGGTGGTATGCTGGGGCAATATATTGCACATGTATGCATAATTATTCCTGTAAAATGACACACATAAATGTATAAACAATGGCATACAAAATACTACAAAAATTTGCATTCTCTGGAGCAGACCAGTGGTTCTATATCATTAGAAATCTTACACATTTAAATTAAATGTGTAAGATTTTTGTTTGACTCATTGATTCCATAAACATAGAGAGCCCCTACTATGTGCCAAGCCCTGAGACAACAGAGATGTAAGGCATGCTCCTTACCTTCAAGGACTAGAATAAGAGAGAGAAACTAATTGAATGATTTAGAAACTACAATAACACATAACAGCATCCAGAGAAATGAAAACCTATATCCACACAAAACCTCTACACATGTTCACAGCAACTTTATTCATAATAGACAAAAACTGGAAACTATCCAAATGTCCTTCAGTGGCTGAATGGTATAAGATACCATAAATACTCAGCAATGAAAAGGAACAAACTGTTGATACATGCACAACTTGGATGGATTTCAAAAACACTGTGATGAGGGGAAAAAAGCCAATCTTGAAAGTTACATACTGTATAATTCCATTTATATAATAGACTGTAAATGACAAAATTATAGAAATAGAGAACAAATTAGTGGTTGCTAGGGGTTAAAGAGATGGGAGTGATGTGACTATATAAAGGAGAAGGAGGAGGGAGATCTTTGTGGTGATGGAAACTGCTGTCTGGATGTGCATGCATGATGATAACATGGCACAAAGCTGTATACACACATTGTACCAATGTCAATTTCCAGGTTTTGACATTGTACCATAAGTTACATAAGATGTAACATTTGGGGAAACTGGGTGAAGGGTACATGAAACTTTTCTGTGCAATCTTTGCAACTTCTGTTAATCTATCAATATTCAAAATAAGCTAAAAATAAAACACAAAACAAAACTATGGCAAGACATAATACCACTTCTGTGGTCTTCTTATCAAATGCGTAATCTGAATTTAACTTTGAGAAAACATCAGACAAACCCAAATTCTACAAAAAATTGGCTAGTTTTTTTTTTTTTCCGAGATGGAGTCTGGCTCTGTTGCCCAGGCTGGAGTGCAGTGGCATGATCTCGTCTCACTGCAAGCTCCATCTCCCAGGTTCAAGTGATTCTCCTGCCTCAGCATCCCAAGTAGCTGGGACTACAGGCACCTGCCACCACGCCCAGTTAATTTTTTTGTATTTTTAGTAGAGACGGGGTTTCGCCATGTTGGCCAAGCTGGTCTCGAACTCCTACCTCAGGTGATCTGCCCACCTCGGCCTCCCAAAGTGCTTGGACTACAGGCGTGAGCCACCATGCCCTGCTGGCTAGTGTTCTTTAAAGGTGTCAAGACCCAGCTGGGCACGGTGGCAAATGTCTGTCGTTCCAGCTACTTGGGAGGCTAGTTGATACAAGAGGATCAGTTGAGTCCAGGAGTTCAGGACCAGCCTAGGCAGTATAGTGAGACCTCATTTCTTTAAAAAAAA
>NW_012101477.1:2734054-2742909 GCF_000951045.1 Mandrillus leucophaeus
AAGAAAGATGGAGAAACAGTTCCAGATTAAATGATATGCAGGAGACTTGACAACTAAATGTAAGGTGTGATCCTAGACTGGATTGGATCCTGGACCAGAAAAAGGGCATTAGTGGAATGACCAGGAAATGTATAACTCTGTAAATTAGATAGTATTGATATCAATTTTATTTCCTGAATTTGTTATTTGTACTGAGGTTTGTAAGATGTTAACATGTGGAGAACTTGGGCTAAGAGTATTCAGGAATTTCTTATATTATTTTTGTAACTTCTTTATAAATCTTAAATTATTTCAAAATAAAAATTAAAAAAAAAAAAAAAGATGACTAGGGAATGTCATAGAGATACACCTGGACTTGGTGGGAGGAGAGCTTCCTGGAGGAGGTGATGACCCCTGAGCCAAGTTGTAAAGGATCAACATATAATAAGCATAAAAAATACCATTATGGGCAGATTAGGTGTGGTTTTGTGTATCTTTCCCTTTGACACACATCTGCATGTTGTACATGCCTCTGTGATCGTGGCCAAAGCACTCATGAGTGCCTGCACATCAATGTGTGACCAAGTTCCTACAGACAGCACAACCCAACATTCTGAACCAGCTACAGAGGCAAAGCATGGGGAAATCAGCCCCCATACGGCAAGGGCAGAAATTCACTAGCACAGACAGGCACAGGAGACACAAGCAACCAGAAGACAGTGCTTCCCCAGGAAGGAGTAAGACTACAAAAACTGGGGAAGCCAGAGAAATAGGCCTTCTTAAATCCCCCTACAGAGGATCTGGACACCTATGAAGGCAGCAACCAACAGTAGGCACCTGAACCGGTACCTGCTCATAGATTTCTGTCTAGTAGATAAATCAGAGAAAATCACTTGATCAAAGTTGTGGCCAGAAAAATTCTGTGATTTCTCTGCTAACGCACAGCTTTAATTATAGAAAGAGCGCCTTGAAATTAAACACTGACACCTTCAATTTCTTCACCTGACTAGCTGATAATGCTCTTTTCCATGCCAAAGTGTATCTGCCTTGGGTTCACCTGGCCTCATTTTCTAACCACCTGTTGGGTTACATGGCTATCTCATCTCAATTGGTCTCTAAACCCCAATCGTGTCTTTATCATGAGGCAATCAACAAGAACTCTGTGGGAGAATCTGAATTCTGTAAATCAAATTGCTTGGTAATAACAAGGTGGTAAGTTAGAGTCTCTTAGGCAATAACTTATAGTACCAAAGACTAAATTCGTTTTGCTGACTGCTTTATATCTAGTACCCGGTGCATAATAGATGCTCAGATAGGTGATGAACAAATAAAGTTCTGAAGCTCACAGGTTAAGTTGCTTAATTTTTACACTTGATCTTAGCCAAAAGGCTGAGAAGCGATGGGTTGCTTAATTTTTAAAAAACAAATTCTGGGCCGGGCGTGGTGGGTCACGCCTGTAATCCTAGCAATTTGGGAGGCCGAGGTGGGTGGATCACTTGAGGTCAGGAGTTCGAGACCAGCCTGACCAACATGGTGAAACCCCGTCTCTATTAAAAATACAAAAAATTAGCTGGGTGGTGGTGGCGAGCACCTGTAATCCCAGCTACTCAGGAGGCTGAGGCAGAAGAATTGCTTGAACCTGAGAGGCAGAGATTGCAGTGAGCTGAGATCGTGCCATTGCACTCCAGCCTGGGCAACAAGTGTGAAATTCCATCTCAAAAAAACAAAACAGAACAAAAAAAAAATCTGTAATAAATATGACAATTTTTCTTGCTTCTTTCCATGAAAGTGACCAAGCTAGCTATGCTGTATAGGCTTCCACTGAAACACTTAGACTATTTTCAGAATCAGAGAAATAGACATAAAATCTAATTTTACAATAATGTGAAATGAACAGCAGCAGCATGTGATACTGATTACAGACACTGGGGTTGGAGGCAGACATAGGAGGAGGCAGACCCCAGTTGTGGACACTTGGGTTCTCTATGTCACTATTTCCTGATCTGAAACACAGATGCCACTTACCTGATAGGGCTGCTGCCAGGATTCAGTTACATAACATCTGTTAAAAGCACAGAGCAGGCTGGGCGCGGGGCCTAATACCTGTGATCCCAGCACTTTGGGAGGCCGAGGCAGGCAGATCACCTGAGGTAGGAGTTCAAGACCAGCTTGGACAACATGGCAAAACCCTATCTCTACTAAAAATACAAAAATTAGCCAGGTGTGGTGTTGCACACCTGTAATCCCAGCCACTTGGGAGACTGAGGCAGGATAATCGCTTGAACCTGGGAGAGGGATATTGCAGTGAGCCTAGATTGTGCCGCTGCACTCCAGCCTTGGCAACAGAGTAAGACTCTGTCTCAGGAAAAAAAAAAGCATGGAGCAGTGCCAAATACAGAGTGGGAGCTCAACAAATACTGGTTGCCATGATTAAAAGGGCAGCCTCCTGGAACTACTGTCAAAAGCAGCAGCTTCCAGGGTGGCCTTCGGGCCTTCAACAAGGGAGCTGGTCCAGGCTCTAAGAGGCAGGACAGTACAGGGGAGAGGCCAAGGTCTTAAATCCTAACATTTCTTTCAACAGCTTGAGATCTAATTCACAGATCATACAATTAACACAAATTTTGTAGTTTTTAGTATATCCACAGATATATGCAACCACCATCACCGTTAGTCAATTTCAGGATATTCTCATCAGTTAGCAATAACCCCGTCCTTCCCTCCAACTCCCCAGCCCTAGGCAACCACTAATCGATATCTCTATAGCTTTCCCTATTCTGACGTAATGGAATAATATCATATGTGGTCTTTTGCGACTGGCTTCCTTCACTTAGCATGTTTGCAGGTTCATCCATGCTGTAGCACGTATCAGCACTTCATTCCTTTTTATGGTTGAATAGTATGCTATTGTATAAATAGACAACATATCATTTAACCATTTATCAGTTGATGGGCATTGGATTGTTTCCACTCTTTGACTTTATGAATAATGCTTCTATAAAACTCATACACAAATTTTTGTGGGGGCCTATATTTTCATCTCCTAGGAGAATTGCCAGGTCACAGGTACTGTCCATTTTCTGTAAGACCAGGCAAATGACTTTGCTCACATCCTCAGTCCCTTCCTTGTAAACAGGGATACTGCCACCAACCACCTTGTAGATCATGGATGCTTAGTCACATTCGTTGACTGTGGTGAAACTGGATATAGTGTACCACAAACCTTTTCCTGTTCAGGATGAACTTTCAGATCCATGCACATATCCAAGAACTGAGAGAGGAGAGCCTGGTCCAGAAGGATATACACAGCGACTCCCTGTTTCCTGCATATTTCTTGAAGGTCTCTGAAGATGTCGATGTCTGTGAACACGTCCATTACCACTGCAATCACCTACAGGTGAAACGGGGAAGAGCACATGGTCAGCTTATAGGACACCACCTTATAGCATGCTGTCTGGACTCTGGACTCCACTCAGAACTGGGAAATGATCCCTATCCAACAGTTATCCTTCCCTCCTGCTTCTGCAGTATTGGTGCTCCCCTCACCATAGACTCTTTTGCACCTCCAAAGACACCTGGGCCCCGTATCCTACAAATCTTGACTTGGCCTAGCTAACACTCCATGCTGTCACTAGGAGCTAACACTCCCAACTAAACTGTCCATGCTGGCAGGTTTCTCAAAAATACACATCAATCCACTGCCTTGCTCTCTTATGAACCTGCTCCATTCACCTTCTATTCCTCCACTAAACCCCTGTCTTACAGGCTTAATTCAGATCAGCAAGCTGTCTGGTTCTGTGGGTAACACACTGTTATCTTTGGCTTGTAGATTTCCCCACCAGGATTCAGTTTGCTGTCCGTTAAACAAGTAAATAAAACCTTAGATTCTCTCTGAGGGCCCTTCTGGGGGGTAGCATTCTCGAAATCTACTTTTTAAATTATTGTCTGGTTTTGAATCTTAATCTCTGACTTTTTTAAGGCCTGCCCCATTCACCACCAACTCATGACTTGAAAGCAACCAAAGCAGGCCCATGGATTCTCTCATCTTCTGCTTCCCTCCTACTGCATACCACATTTGTTAACATTCTGTTCTTTCCACCAGCCAGGCCTGATCAGCTGTCTGTTGGGCAGGTTCTAACCAAATGGCTTCCACCGCACCAGCCTCTCCTCAGTAAAAGGCTCTCTCTGCAGTTCTTTGCTATTGTCCACAGTGCAAGCCCATAGCAAAGAACAGGGAAATATTTCCTAAGGATTCTGCCCTTAAGCTCAGAGTAGGCCTTTCTTCTCCCCAACAACGTGGCTCCATTCATGCCTCCCAAGTGATTTTCCACACCTAGCATCAGACTACAATTAAGAGCCACCTTTTAGCCACGCATTCTTGGGCAAATTACAGCTGTTTCAAATGTCTGTTTCCTTAGCTGCAACATAGGGTTGTATCGAGAATTAAATGACTATGTTACATAAAGTACAAGGTACAAAGGATCCCTTAGTATCTGCTCATTTATTCACTTTACCAGTCCCGAGCTGGAGCTGTCCAGACAGTTCAACACCGGGAGACACTGCTCAGCTTTCCTCGCTCTTTTAAAGACAGGCTGCTCCAGCCACAATGCCTCTAATCACACCCTTTGCAGGCTTAAAACCAAGGTCCTCAGCAAACTCCTGGCAAGGCAGTGGGGGTGTCCAAACATCCAGGCTTAGAAACAGGTCCTGACAAACTGAGTCAGAAGCCGGGGGTGTTAACTAAGGAAACCAAGGCTTGGGAGCTCTTCTCTAGTCTGGAGCTATATGGGTTTCTCCTTCCTCCCCATTTCAACAGTAAAAGCCTGTCTCTCAGAATCACATTAACTCTTTTTCTGAAAGTTAGGATTATTCATTTATGGGTTTCACTCCTACTGCAGCAAAGGCTCTTGAATGGGATTGATTCATTTCTGTGGTCCCAGAGGACTCAGGACAGTACATGACAGTCATTACTCCTTAAGGATTTGGGGAACTAAAGAAGGAATGAAGAGACAAAAAGGCAATTTGGCTGTCTTTCTCCAACACTCCAGGGCGTGGTCTACTAGGATGTGAGACCTTGAAATGCCAGTTCCTGGGAAGTCACTGCTGTGAGGGGGTCGAGAAGACCAGTTACTCTCCTGCTGCCTTTCCCTCCCCACCCCTTTTAATGATGCTGTAAGCTGTGGGCTATTCTTGGTAAAGAGCAAGGCTGAAACCCACTGAACACAGTGATTTAAAAAACGAGAAACGTTCTTTCTGAACTCATGGCATCCTCTGAAGTTTATATCCTCCACTGGCTTTACACATCCTATTTTGACAGTCCTATTCATCCTACTCATTCGGGTCATACAGCAGGGATTAAAGACAAAAGGTCTGGGCATAGAACCCAGCTCTACCACCTACCAGCTTTGTGACCTTGGGCAAGTGGCTTAATCTCTCTGAGCCTCAGTTTCCTCCTCAGGAGGATACAATTAATAGCATCTGGGTCAAAGGGCTACTGTGAGGATTAAGTGAAACAAAGCATGGAAAGGGCTTAGCACAGGAGGGCAAGGCAGGAAACGGGTGCTATTATGCAGCCAAGACCTCCTCAGAGCCCACCGTGGGCTGCACACTGCACTAGGCAGAAAGATGGCTATGAGGAATCTGACATAGACCCAACTTACCTCAAGGAGAGGACACAGGATGCAGAGAGGCAAAATGATATATATAGCCTAAGCAATTAAACTAAGGGGGCTGGGCATGGTGGCTCATGCCTATAATCCCAGTGCTTCGGGAGGCCAAGGTGGGTGGATTACCTGAGGTCAGGAGTTTAAGACCATCCTGGCCAACATGGTAAAACCCTGTCTCTACTAAAAATACAAAAAGTTAGCTGAGCATGGTGTCATGCACCTGTCATCCCAGCTACTAGGAAGGCTGAGGTACAAGAATCACTTGAACCCAGGAAGTGAAGGTTGCAGTGAGCCGAGATCGCACCATTGCACTCCAGCCTGGGCAACAGAGCAAGACTCCATCTCAAAAAACAAAATAAAACAAAACAAAACAAAACAAAAACAAGGTGTCTCCTCCAGTGGTGGACTATAGGCACTATAGGTACTCAAATGCTTACCAGATAAGAGCAGGGAAGGCTTCCTGGAGGAGATGGCATTTGAGCTGAATCACAAGGACACTTGGACAAGGGCATGGGAGAAGTGAAGGGAGGAGAAGGCATTCCCACGGAAAGCCATATGATGACAAAGGAAGAGGTAGGGAATGACGGGGTATGTACCAGTCTAGCTGGAACGTACAGCATGTATGAAAGGGAGTCACGGGACATGACTGGAAAAGATGGATGAATGAGCAAGATCACAGAAGGCCCCGAATGCCAACCGAGGAATCAGTTTCAAACTTCTCCACATTGCCTGTATAAGAGTAATGAGTTCAAAGTGAAGAATCCAACAGGATGGGAGAAACTGATGCCAGAAGAGACTGGTATAGGTCAGAGTCTGGCCCCACCTCCTCCAACACAGGACCTATAACACGTCAGTCACGTGGATATTCTTTAGGTTAAGCAACTTCAATAAATGTTTAGGAGGACTAGAGACCAAATGAAGAAAAATCAGTGACATGGCAGAAGCAATGAGGGTTGCAGAAGAGGGAAGAAGGAAAATCAGTGGCAGGCAAGAAGCAATGAGGTTGCAGAAGAGGGAAGGAAGCCATGGGAGAGCCCAGCAGTGGGCGACATGGGCTGAGGATGACAGGGAGAGGGATATTCAGATACAAGGAAACAGGAAACACAAGACAAGAAGCAAGAGCGAGGGGTGGGCTTCGAAATGAATTTTGAGGTGGCAGTAAAACCTTCAGAAAGAGGTCTGGAATATGCAGGTGTAAGAATGAGAGTAGTGCTCACGGGAGAAAGCTAAAGAGGAAAACGCACACACCTGCTTGCCTCTCTGATTTCCCACTCTTCTTTCAAATCTTCAGGGTGGACCCAATCGAGGCAGGCAGGTGTTGAGCACTGAGGATCTAGTGTCAATCCCTGTCCTCGAGAACGCAGTCTAATGAGACAGGAGACAAGCCAGGGGTAACAGAGTGTGATGGGCCAATGGACACGTACCCTCAGTGCTTCTGGAAACAAAGACCAGAAAAACCCAGCCCAGCTGCTGGATTAGAGACCTGCTGGAGGCAGAGGCATGCGCCCAGGGGCCCACAGCACAAGGCACCACCAAGCTGAATTTTGATTCACCACTTAACAAAACAATTGTGCAACACCTTTGTTATATGGTGAGTAAATACCTAATTTGCTATTTGTTCCACCGGTTGGTTTTAAAGCCTCACCCTTTCCTGTGTGTTGGATTTGAACACTAGTCCTTAACATCCTCAGGGTGTGTAGAGTTGATGGAGGTTTTTCTTTCCCTGACTCCCCCTACACCCAGCACCCACTCCTTTCTTACTAAAGCAGGACTCTTAAAAGTATTCATCTATTTTTTGTTTTTGGAAACGAAGTTTCACCCCATCGCCCAGGAGGGAGTGCAGTGGTGTGATCTCGGCTCACTGCAACCTCCCCCTCCGAAGCACAAGCAATCCTCCCGCATCAGCCTTCCAAGTAGCTGCGACTACAGGCACATGCCACCACACCTGGCTAATTTTTGTAGACATAGAATCTCACCATGTTACCCAGGATGGTCTCCAACTTCTGAGCTTAATGATCCACCTACCTTGGCCTTCCAAAGTGCAGAGATTCCAGGCATGAGCCACCATGCCCAGTCAAAAGTACTTGTCTTTTACAGAGGAAAAGTCCACAGTCCTACTGTAGAAGCAATCAGTAGGGAGGTCTTCCTTCAAATCCCCATCCCCATCCCCCTATTCCTATGTCCCAGCCCTCATGCAACCAATTCCTGCGTAGCTGAATTAGACCTGGGGCTAGACTGAAGGGACACTCTGTTCACTGAGCTGAGCAATGACCTGGACTCATCCACTAACCGGCCGAGTCCTGCTTTCCAAGCCAGGATGCATCTCCTAGGTGTCCAGTGCTCATGCTGCATCCTGTGGGCCCAGAAATACACCTGGACTTGAATACTGATGTGGAAATTGGCCACTGCTCCCACTCCTGGAGGCATAATGTGCGAAGGACAAAGGCATGTCTGGAAGGCAGGCAGCCCTTGCACATCAAGTGCCCACAGTCATGGCACTCTCCCAGTCTGTGCTGTGTGGAGCCCACCCACTCTCTAAGGGCTAGAAAGTCATGAGAGTGGTGACTTTCAAGAGTCCCTTCCAGGATCAACACCCATTTGCAATTTGCAACTCAGTGCAAGTCAGTTACAACAGGAGATGTGAGGAGGACGCATTCAGCTAGTCAGGGGCCTAATGGCCGGCCTAATGCAGCATCCCACTGTTCCTGCACTTCTCCAGCCATATCTGGAGCAACTGCACCTGTGCACATCATCTCAGGTGACAAATCTCAAGCCTATCTCTCTCAGTCCTTCTACCTATCCCCTCCTGATGTGTACCAAGGGACTTGGGAACCTATGTAGTTGAACAGCAGACATCATGATGGCCTTCTTGGTCTCTGGGAAGGTCACAGACCCTGTTTATGTTACTTGCCAAGTAGAACTAAACTCTTTTCTGCTTGCCTTTTTTTTTTTTTTTTTTTTTGAGACGGAGTCTCGCTCTGTCGCCCAGGCTGGAGCGCAGTGGCCGGATCTCAGCTCATTGCAAGCTCCGCCTCCCGAGTTTGCACCATTCTCCTGCCTCAGCCTCCCGTGTAGCTGGGACTACAGGCGCCCACCACCTCTCCCGGCTAGTTTTTTGTATTTTTTTAGTAGAGACAGGGTTTCACCATGTTAGCCAGGATGGTCTCGATCTCCTGACCTCGTGATCCGCCCGTCTCGGCCTCCCAAAGTGCT
>NW_012101477.1:2742959-2745314 GCF_000951045.1 Mandrillus leucophaeus
GGATTACAGGCTTGAGCCACCGCGCCCAGCCTCTGCTTGCCTTCTTGCACAAAAGCTCAAAAGTGCTATCTAGAGATTTCAAAACCCCATTACCTATCATCCCCAATCTATAGATGAGAAAGCCAAAGCTTGAAGAGGTTAGGTAACTTGTTCAAGGTGACAAACTTAAGCAAGTACAAGGGCTGGAATTTCAACCCAGGTCTGTGTGACTCTGCAGTCATCTAAGAAAAGTACTACACTCAGTATTTTATATCATTCCAAACAAGTTTAATGGGCAGTTCTTCACATGATTGGGAGCTTAGAACGAACACTAAAGGCTCAGCAGCGTAGCCCATGAAGTACATGGGCTCAAGCTCACCACGGATGATTGAGACTACCTACCTCATAGTGTTTATTGGCAGTTCCTAGCATATGGAAAGCCCTCAAATGGTAGCTACTCATATTCTTAGTCCCAATTCTGTCACTATCCCTGGACAAGTCATTCCATCTGAGTCTCAGTGTCCTTGAAACAAGGCCCCTTCCAGCTCTTCGAAGTCAGTGATTCATACACACTCAATGGGCAGGTCTGGGCTCTGACCAGGCACATGTGCAGCCCCAAGAGGCCCCTCAGGGCCAGTCATTCCAGTTCTCATTCCAGCTCTTCTTCCTCTGTGTGAAGCAGGAAGTTCGTACCGATCACACCTTCTCACTGCACCTCAGTTTCCCTCCCTTCCCTTCCAGAGTCATAAAGTGAGGTCAGGTGTGCAACATGCTTGGAATTCCACCAAAGATCTGCACACGTTCAAAGATATGTCAGCCTGTGCTGCAGTCAATAACATGCTGGCCGCTGCATTCCCCCAGCTGACCACATAGCCTCCATTGCTCCTTCACTTCCTCTCCTTACTCTCTAGGGACCCTCTTGCTAAAAAAGCAAAAGATATATTTTCTCCCCATGTATTACATGTTTTAATAGAACAGAAATGATCTCCTTGGGATTTTGTTAAAAACCTTTAAGTAACTATCTTGACATCTTTGGAGTTTAAAAACAAAAAAGAATGTAAATTCCCATAGCGAAACCTAAACTCGCTTGTATATACTGTTTTCCCTCTGTTTCAGAGGCTATTATCAAATTAACAATTTAGGTCAGGCACAGTGACTCACGTCTGTAATCCCAACACTTTAGGAGGCTGAGGTGGGAGGATCACTTCAGGCCAGGAGTTTGAGACCACTCTGGGCAACACAGTTGAGATCCCGTCTCCACAAAAAACTTTTTAATGATCTGGGCGTGGTGGCATGTGCCTGTAAGTCCCAGTTACTTGGGAGTCTGAGGCAGGAGAATTACTTGAGCCTGGGAGGTCGAGGCTACAGTGAGTCATGATTGCACCACTGCACTCTAGCCTGGGCAACAGAATAAGAACTTGTCTCAAACAAACAAACAAGCAAACAAATAAAACAATTTAAGTATCAGATGAAAGTGCTGGCAGGGTCACCAGAGGGTGGCGGGAGCAAAGTTTTTACTGACCTGTGGAGGGACTGACCACTATTCAGTAATCTGTACTATTCCAGCACGAAGTATACAAGCAGGCGGGCTTTTCAAAGGGCAGGGAAAAGCACCAAGAAGTTAGGGGGTAGGGGGAGAAGGGCTTCTCATTTTGAGTTGTTTTTATAAGTATGTAAAACATTTGCCTAGTTCCAAAATCCAATTTACAAAACAAGGTACTTTCAAAGATACCTAGTTTCCATCCTTGTCCCTCCCTCCCCATTGAGATAATATTTCCAATAGTTTTTTGTTTATTCTTCCATTTTTAATATAAACAAGTATACATAGGTGTATATAAACATATTTTTATATAAACAAGTATACTATGTACATACCTATGTATATGTGTTTATATCCCCCATAGATAAAAGGTAGCATGGAATATACATTGTTCTAGACTAGTGTGGCCCAACAGAACCTTCCAAGATGACAGAACTGAATCTTTACTTAATTTTAATCCATATAAACTTTAATAGCCTCATGTGGCTACCACATTGGTCAGTACCATTCTAGATACCGCATATCAGAGCTAGTCTTCATTCCTTCTTGGAGCTACAGGATATTCCACTGCAGAGACGAATTGGTTTATTCACAATGATGAACTCACCCTCTACTGATGA
This sequence comes from Mandrillus leucophaeus, assembly GCF_000951045.1. NCBI lineage: Eukaryota > Metazoa > Chordata > Mammalia > Primates > Cercopithecidae > Mandrillus > Mandrillus leucophaeus. The sequence goes on from NW_012101477.1 coordinate 2,745,099, forward strand.
ACACCTAAACTTTTTCCTGTGTTCTGCTATTATAATTAGTGCTGCAACGCATGGCCTATTGTCTACAACTATTCATATTTTTGCCAATGTATCTAGATACATAGAAGTGGAAGTGCTAGATCAATGGGTAAATATAACTGAAATTTTGCTAGATATTGCCAAATTCCCTTCTGAAGGTTATATCATTTGCATCAAGAATTTTCTTTTTTTTTTTTT
>NW_012101477.1:2747364-2749826 GCF_000951045.1 Mandrillus leucophaeus
TTTCTAAAACTTTTTCATAGCCCCAAACAGAAACTCTGTGCCCATTCATCAGTAAGTCCCTATTTCCCCCTCTGGAGACACTGAATATCATGACTACCTGGGGTGAGCGATAACATTGGCATCGAGTGAATGGGGGCCATGAATGCTACTCAACATCCTACAATGCACAGGACAGACCCTCAGGACAAAGAATTATCCAACCCAAAAGGTCAATAGTGCTGAGGGTGAGAAGCCCTGCTTGGGGCTGACACGAGCATTTGGAACAGAAACTGATCACACCACACAGGCTCTACTGTAATACAGAGGAAAGTTATGCAAGAACAGGAAAGCCTTAATTCAGATACATCCAAGTACATGCCAGGGGCCCCCAACAGATTCCTTAGCTGCTACTCCTCTTGGCAGGGCTCTCTGGGAATGCAACGAGCCCCACTACTAACGCTCAGGTTATCAAGAGGATGCCCGAGGGTGAGGTCATAGCAAAAGGGGCCTCTTTGGAACAAAAGAGCACAGCGAATAGGCACTGGTAAGAAAGGTGACTCTGAGGAATTGGAACCTCCTGGTGGTACCAGCTTTGCCTCTGAACTCCCATTCAACAAACTGGAATAGCCGGACAGCCAATTCATAAGCACATTGCCAAAATGACACTACATAGCCCTTCCAGGCAAGGGGCCACAGCCCAGCCAAATCCCAGTTCACATAGCAACAGAGGCAAAAAGCTGAATGAGTCATCAATAGATACAGTGGTAGAGGGGTGGACCTAGAGCAAGTACGTGGGGAAAATATCCTGCATAGTTCAAGATTATCCAAAAACTTCCTTAGGAAGCAAACATATGGGTTCTCAAAAGGTTCAAAGCAGTATTTCCTCCAGTTTTGGTGAAGCTTGCCTAAGCACCTGGTAAGCAGCCAGCTTGTATTCAAGCCATGCTACACATAATTGTGTTTTTATTTATTTTTTAGAAACAGGGTCTTGCTCTGTCACCTAAGCTGGAGTGCAGCGGCATGATCATAGCTTACTATAGCCTCCAACTCCTGGGCTCAAGTAATCCTCCTGCCTCAGCCTCCTGAGTAGCTGGAACTACAGGCACATGCCACCACACCCAGCTAATTTTTTAACTTTTTGTAGAGACGGGATCTCACTATGTTGCCCAGACTGGTCTCAAACTCCTGACCTCAAGAAATCCTCCAGCCTTGACCTCCCAAAACACTGGGATTACAGGCATGAGCCACCACGCATGGCCAAACCATTTGTTTTTAAACACTGTATCTCATTTAGTGTGGCAGAATGCCCACACTTTGAAAGGTATATAGAAACAGTGTCAAGGAAGGGGATGGCAGATTCACAACCCCCAGGCACAGCCACCCAGGGACAAATACTTGCTGAGTAGAAAGGCAGACAGAATCACCTGAACTACTTTTCTTCCTACCTCCCACTCCCTTTCCCCCACCCTTTATTTCTCCTCAAAGCATGTAGCTGAATGAGCAAAGCTGCACATAATAGGCCCCTACAGTATTTACTGAGCACCTTTTATGTATCAGACACACTGAGTGATTCTGTGTGGTCAGAGAGCTGCTGGATAAAACCTATGCCAGAACCAGCCATTTAGGCTGCAAAGCCAGGATTAGGCCTTGCCATTTACCAAGTAACCCTGGCTTCCTGTGCCTATACTCTGGTCAAGGAGCTTCATATTCTGGCTTCTTCCAGAGACATTCCTGAAGATGCAAGGTGGTCCCCAGACCACCTTAGTGAGGGCAAATAAAGCTGCACGGGGCAAACGCTGAGCTCTGACCCTGCTCTACTGCAGCCTGGCCCCAACCTCTGGGGTTAAGTGGGACCGTTCACGTGGCATTCAAAGTTCCTTCATTCACCCACCAAAAGGTTCCCATAGATCCCTCTGCTCCAGGTACCAGAAGTATCTATCTGGCTCTATCTTTCCCAGGGAGAGGAAAACGCACTCTAGTTTACAAAACCTAAACCCAGAGACCTATATTCTTCTGGCATCATTAACCACCTTCCCCACTTGATGGGTTGAGGAGGTTCTCTGCCAGCCTTAATGCCTCCTCCTCTAAAAACTGACCACCTCGTTTTCTTCCTGAAAAGGACAGGTCTAGTCACTGTCATTTTCCTGTTCATAGAATACGCAACATGGAAATTAAAAAGTCCCAATCTTCAACTGTTACAAACCTTCAGCCTGTTGAAAACTAACAAAGCTCCAATCCTTCCTCATGGCAGGGAGGCTGTGTGCAGTAGGGATTAGGAGTGTGGGCTTCAGTGGTCAGGCACAGTGGCTCACGCCTGTAATCCCAGCACTTTGGGAGGCTGAGGCGGGCGGATCACAAGGTCAAGACCAGCCTGGCCAACATGATGAAACCCCGTCTCTACTAAAAATACAAAAATTAGTAGCAGGCGCCTGTAATCCCAGCTACTTGGGAGGCTGAGGTAGGAGAATCACTTGAACCCGGGA
>NW_012101477.1:2751331-2753807 GCF_000951045.1 Mandrillus leucophaeus
CAGTACCTGTAGCAGACTCCTCACTGCTTCCCATCAGCACACTGTCTACCCTCAAGTGTTGGCAAGGTTGATGCCTTCTCCTGTGGCCCCAGGCCTGGTAGTGTCTGATACACAGCAGGCAATGAATAAGCAAATAATTTGGCATCTATTCAACCTACTGAAAATACTCATTGGATTTTTTTTTTTCCCCAAGACGGAGTCTTGCTCTGTCGCCCAGAGCTGGAGTCCAATGGCGCAATCTCGGCTCACTGCAACCTCCACCTCCCAGGTTCAAGCAATTCTCCTGCCTCAGCCTCCCGAGTAACTAGGATTATAGGTGCGTGCCACCACGCCCTGCTAATTTTTGTATTTTTAGTAGAGACGGGGTTTCACCATGTTGGCCAGACTGGTCTCGAACTGCTGACCTCGTGATCCGTCCACCTCAGCCTCCCAAAGTGCTGGGATTACAGGCTTGAGCCACCGTACCCAGCCAATACTCATCGGATTTAAAGGTAACTTTCTCAGTTTAAACTGCCCAGGTTCCAAATATAGCATCTCAGAGGGAACTGTGGGTAGCTAGACTAGGGCAGCAGGTTCTATCTGGAAATGTCAGTATTACAAAACGCCCATGGGATGAGGGAGAGTCTGAGCTCCCGGCTCCATCCCCTCCTCAGGCCAGCACGTGAGTTTAATTTCCCTCTGGCCTCTGGTTCCAGTGCCCCTTTGCTATCACTAAAATTTTGGGATGGGCAAAAGACTAGAACAATCCACAGCTCTCACTATATAGACCAGTTCTTTACATTTTTCAGGTTCCAAGTGCTCAAGTTCTACTGGAGGTGAGCTTTGGGAATGCATACCTACACAAGTCTGCCTTTTCTATCTTTTTAATCTTCTCACTGAACCCGCAAGGAAAATGTCTACTGCATCAAAAAACCCTCAGCCCACCTAAAGCACCTCAGGGCTGGTAAAAGCCTAGCTGCAGCCCACAACCACTCCCTCAAAAGCAAGGCACTAGGTCACTGTATCCACTACCACTGCAACCCCACCAGTCAGGGAAAGAATATTAAGAACATTGGTGAGAATTGGGGCTTGGACTTGGACATGTCAACCTGACAATGCACTGGTATCTTCACCCACAGTCAGACACACTCATGTACCAGCCCTCGCAAGTCTTACCACGGCTGGGGCTTTATCTGCCATGTCCCTGGCACAGGCAGACAGCCAGGAAGCCGGGCACTGCCAGTCAGCAAGCAACCTGACCATGGTTCCAGACCAAGGTGTCTGCCACCATACTGTTCTGCCACACCCACATGCAGGCTGCCTTCTTCCTCCTTGATCCCCAACACCCTGCTGCAGCTTCATCGAGGCTGGCAAGCAGACAAGACCTCCATTGCGCCCATGACCATGCCATACTGAGTCAGACAGTAGGACCAAAACCCACTATGAATACAGAAGCCGATCTAATGCAAATGTATCTGCATTTTAGGAGACCACTGCAATCTGGCACAGACCCAGCCTATGGAAAACTCCTTGCCCCTTTCATTCACAGCGGCAAATTTCCCCTCCAGTCTCTGGCAGTAGAAAAAGCGGCAGGGGGCCGGGCGCAGTGGCGCACGCCTTAATCCTAGCACTTTGGGAGGCCGAGGAGGGTGGATCACCTGAGGTCAGGAGTTCGAGACCAGCTTGGCCAACATGGCGAAACCCCGTCTCTACTAAAAATACAAAAACTAGCCGGGCGTGGTGGCAGGCGCCTGTAATCCGAGCTACTTGGGAGGCTGAGGCAGGAGAATCACTTGAACCCGGGGACGGAGGTTGCGGTGAACTGAGTTCCCGCCACTTCACTCCAGCCTGGGCAAAAGAGCGAGACTCTGTCTCAAAGGAAAAAAAAAAAAGACAAGAAAGAAAAAACGGCAGGGGTCTCACTTTGCCACTTGTGTTTATCTGCTTTTTACAACATAAGATGCGTGAAATTAATTGGCAATAATAATTGATTCCTAATGCCCCGTAGTTGTCCCTGGAGACCACCTTCCTGGAACTTTCCCTAGGTAAGTTCTTTGGTAATGAGTCTCCTAAGAAGCTCCTGAAAGTGGGATCTAGCGTTGGCTGACAGCCGGGGAAATCGCCAATTTTCCAAGTTTGATTTCAACTGAAATTTGGAGCTGGGAGTACTTCTGGTCCCTCCTTCAGGGATATGAACGTTAGGAGATGGAACCCGGACACAATTCTTATCCTTGGGAACCGAGGCTTCCCCACTATCCCCTGCCACCAGGAGCGGCCCGGGGGATCCGGGGAAGACACGCAGAGTGGGGTGTGAGTCGGGGACCCCGGGACCCCGTGGCCCGCGCTTCCGGTAGGGAGCTGAGGAGGTAGTCGCCCCGGCCTGTGCTCCCAGCAGGCCTCAATTTCCCATTCTTGAAGGGGGTCTCCCGTGCGACCCAGGGCCCGGGAGGGCCGCTCACCTCTCGCGCCGAGCGGAGCTGCTGGCGCAGAGCGTCCT
>NW_012101477.1:2754725-2755809 GCF_000951045.1 Mandrillus leucophaeus
ATTCATAATCTGTAAGACTACCTGCTAGGAGGCCGGGCGCGCAGTGGCTCACGCCTGTAGTCCCAGCATTTTAGGAGGCCTAGCAGGGCGGATCACCTGAAGTCAGGAGTTTGAGACCAGCCTGACCAACACGGTGAAACCCCGTCTCTACTAAAAATACGAAAATTTGCCGGGCGTCTTGATGTACGCCTGTAATCCCAGATGCTCGGGAGGCTGAGGCAGGAGAATCACTTGAATGCGGGGAGAGGAGGTTGCAGTGAGTCCAGATCACACCACTGCACTCCAGCCTGGGCGACAAGAGCGAAACTCCATCAAAAACAAAACAAAACAGAACAAAAAAACGGCCCGGTAGGCCACATTTCCCTCATTCTCTCTACCTTTTCCTCTCTGACAGCTTGCCTCCTATGTCACCGAGAACACAGCAGCAGTGAGAAGGGAACGTCCACGTGCGCCCATCTAGTCTACCTTCCTGTCTCCAGCGCTGCCCATATACTGGGCATTGATGAACTGCGCCTGTGCCCATCCAACCCCAACCCCTCTGCCTGGGCACTTCCAGCCCCTCTACTACTCACCAGCATCACTCCAGCAACCTCCTTCTTTCTCCTGAACATCAGCTTCCCTCTTTACTGATTCATTTCTATCAACCTACACGCATGCTGAAATATTTTTCGTCTTAAAAGAACCCTCTTTTGACCCGACATTCCTCTAAAGCTCCCCATCTCTCTTCTTACTTTTGCAGCATAAAATCTCAGATGTGGCTGGCCATGGTGACTTGCACCTGTAATCCCAGCACTGTGGGAGGCCAAGGGAAGAGGATCACTTGAGCCCAGGAGTTTGAGACCAGCCTGGGCAACATAGTGAGACCCTGTCTCTACAAAAAAATACAAAAGTCAGCTGGGCATGGTGGTGCGCCTAACTCTTAGTGCATGGCAGTGCTCCTGTTGGTCCCAGCCACTGGGAAGGCTGAGGCAAGGGATCACTTAAGCCCAGGAGTTTGAGGCTGTAGTGAATTATGATCACACCACTGCACTCCAGCCTGGGTGACAGAGTAAGACCCTGTCTCAAAAAAAAAAAAAAGAAAAGA
>NW_012101477.1:2761459-2762212 GCF_000951045.1 Mandrillus leucophaeus
TTGAGGTCAGGAGTTGGAGACCAGCCTGGCCAGCATGGTGAAACTCTGTCTCGATTAAAAATACAAAAAATTAGCTGGACATCATGACAAGCGCCGTGACTCGCTGAACAGCTCGGCCGGGTTGGGCGGCCCGCACGGAGACAGGCAGGCAGCCGGCAGTTCGTCCAGGCCCTCGGACAGCAAAGCCATAGCGGCACTCGGACGCGACAGCCCTCGGACAAGAACCAGCCTGCAGGCCCACTTTATAGGCAACCTTTGAATCAAACAGGCCCGCGCCATTGGCCGCACCTCCCCGCCTCGACTCTCCCATTGGCTGCATTCCTTCCAATAGCGGAGCGAGGCGGGGCGCAAGCCTCTACGGTTCCGCCCCCTCATGCGTTATTGGCTGCGATGCTGGGGTTGCTAAGCGGAATTTAAACTTGCAGGGGCGAAGCGGGCCGCAGAGCAGGGACAGAGCGGGGAGAGCCGGGCTCCTGGCCATCCCAGGGCGCCCCCTGCCGGCCGCCCCCCAGTGCGGCCCTACAAGGCCAGGGACAGTCAGGCCTAGGCAGTGAGGAGAGGCAGGTGCTGGCTCCCAGACACGTTGGCCACGCTGCTCCTAGGCTTTCAGAGCTTTGGTATGGCCAACCATATTGCCTTTATCCCCTGCCTTTAACCATGTATTCATTCATTTAAAAAATACCGGCTCATCATATTAGGACCCCTCCTTTGATTGCACCCTCGGGTAGTCTTCTCTCATTTCATCGGTTTTTG
>NW_012101477.1:2763577-2771114 GCF_000951045.1 Mandrillus leucophaeus
AAAAGAAAAGAAAAAGAAACCCTCAAACCAGTTGTCTATACCTGCTGTCTCCAGTTCCCTTCCAGCCCTCTTCAATCAGGCTAAACCCCTCACTTCTTTACCAAAACCTCTTGTCAGGTTCATCATGAGTTCCACAGAGCTAAATCCAACACTCAACTTTCAGTCCTCATCTTTCTAATGTAAATGAAAAGTGCGTCATAAATGTGAGAGGTTGCTATTATTATTTAGTAACCAATAACCTTTTTAAATGGATGAATGCCTGCGGCTATTCAGACGCCTCTCCCTCTCTTCCCCTGCTCTCCTCATCCCTTTGTGAAGTTTCTCAAGAATAAGTGTGAGGCCTTCCATGTGTCCCTGCTCTGGTATCCAGGGTCTGGGAGGCTACAAGAGAGCACCTTTTTTTCTTTTCTTTTTTTTTTTTTTTTGAGATGGAGTCTTGCCCTGTCACCCAGGCTGGAGTGCAATGGTGTGATCTCGGCTCACTGCAACCTCTGCCTCCCAGTTTCAAACGATTCTCCTGCCTCAGCCTCCAGAGTAGCTGGGATTACAGGCTCGTGCCACCACACCCGGCCAATTTGCTGCATCTTTAGTAGAGACGGGGTTTCACCACATTGGCCAGGCTGGTCTCGAACTCCTCACCTTGTGATCCAACACCCTTTTCATCCTCTTTAAAGAAAAACACCAACAAAGTTATGTGTGGGACAAGGACCAAGGATTGTGGTCTGAGGCTGTGCAACCACATAGCTTCTGTATGGCTCTAATGCTTGAGGTAAAAAATGAGAATGGCCAGGGCCTTAGCTGCTGTATTGCTGTCATAAGGTGAAGTACTTTATAGTATTGTACTTCCCCACAATAAGCACACGAGGGGAAAGAGTGGAATAGGGCAGGGGGAAGAGGACAGGACACATCAGTGTACTCCAAGAATGGGACAGAGGAGAGGGGCACCCTTGTTACATACAAATGTCATGAGAGGCCGGGCGCGGTGGTTCACACCTATAATCCCAGCACTTTGGGAGGTCAAGGTGGGCAGATCACTTGAGGTCAGGAGTTGGAGACCAGCCTGGCCAGCATGGTGAAACTCTGTCTCGATTAAAAATACAAAAAATTAGCTGGACATCATGACAAGCGCCTGTAATCTCAGCTACTTGGGAGGCTGAGGCCGGAGAATCGCTGGAACCCGGGAGGCAGAGGTTGCAGTGAGCCAAGATCGCGCCACTGCACTCCAGCCTGGGTGAAAGAGTGAGACTCCGTCTTAAAAAAATAAAAATAAATAAATAAATATCAGGGAAAACTTTGAAAATGTATGGAATAAATATATGCAACTCTAGGGCCTCATGTTAATTTCAAAGAGAATATTTGACAGAATGAAGGTCATTCCCAACCACCAATCTTTTCTTGAATTCATCAGTTTTCACCATCTTCCAGTCTGGAGAGACATCTGCTCCAGGTCTGAGCCCCTAGAGCTCCCTCTACTTCAGGGGCCTCATGGGAAAGCCCTCTGTGGGGAAGGGGTGGGGTAAGGGGGAAGAGACTAGAAGCCCTCACCCACCCTCTATTCCAGAAGCCTCCTCTTTGTGAATTCAAGTCAGCACTGTTCAAGTGAGCTCACAGCAATAACCACTCACACTAGCAGGTGTTATTAAAAGGAATTTAATAATTTTAATTAAAAACTCTTAACAGCGAATTCCGTCACAGGCCTTGGCATCTGGAAGCAACTCCAGGGACATGTGCCCCCTTTGGGACGTGGCTGACCCACGGTTTTGGACCCGAGGCCCACCGGTGCCGCGTGGCGAGGGGCTACCTGGAAGTTACTTCAATACGATATCAAAGATCCGCGAAGATTTTTTTAAAAAAAGTTTTAAATATATTAGACTCTCTTGATTGCCATTTTTACACAAAGCTGCTGATACAGTATACAGAGTTTTAACTTTTTTTTTCACATAAAATACATTTTTTAAAGTGTTCTCTGTACATCAGTGGCTTCTGGTCTGGTGAATTATTGCGGAGGGCTGGGGGTCTGCAGACTTTTCCTGGGTGTGCAGAGCCAGGCCCCGCACGGTGGCACTTGCAATGCCCATGAGAAGCGGGCCCTCTGGCCAACAAGAGAGTCCTGTCGGGGAGAGGGCTATAGCTTCTGGCACAGGGGGTCACTTTTGCAGAGTCATCCACTGACCATTGGACCCTTTGCTCTTATGTGCCCTGGGGCAGGGGAGACCATCCCCAAGTTACAAATAGCAAGAGTTAAATACAGTCTTTCTGGGCATCTTGAAAGGAGCACCCTTCTTGAAAGTACCCCAGTATCCTGCTCTAGAAGAGAGAGCAGGTAGGTGAGAGAGCTCAGGATGAAAAGGTATCTGACACCAACAACCACAATGGTCTCATGTTATTACAAAGCCAGCAAACCGGTGGGGCAGGACAGGGGACACACCCTTGTTAACTTTTCTAAGCCCCTTGGAAATGGATCAAACGGTGCAGAGCAGTTTTACTTATGCTGCATATTTGATGGAGAATTCTATCCTGAAGTCTTCAGTAGCTCTGGGCCTAGAGTTTATTCGGCTTCCCTAAGCTACTCGCCAGAAACCCACAGTCTGGTGATAGCCGCCAACTTTCAGTTGTTTGGGGCATATGATGGTGAGTCATGCAGCACCTGCTTTGGAAGTGGTCTCCTTTAATCTAATGAGGAGCTGCCACAGGACCTGGGTCTCAGCAGGAGCTAGGCATCTGGCTGACTTTGCCTGGTTTCTCCCAGCTCCCGAATCCACCCCTGCCATGGAGGGAGGCAGATTCCCGGGGAAAGGCTTTGATGCTGAAGGAAGCAGCAACTTTTCCTCCCATTATCCATTAGTGGGGTGAGGGGACTATGTAATAAATGAGCCACCATGAGCAAGAAACAATGACTTTAAAAACCTGAGATGCATTTGGCAGCAAATTGCAGAACAGTCTTCTAGACACTGATCTCAAGCTGATATTATAGAGTCCCCCAAAGATGCTGGCTGAAGGCAGCTATCACTGAAAGTTCCAGATGGAGCTGGATGATGTCTGCCTGGAACCCGAGACCCAGCATCTATAACTGCTGGCAAATGTTATCCAGGGGTGGCCATAACAGCTGTTCCCGGCTAAAGGAATTCAGACTCTAAGGATTCTGGGAGCTGAAAAGCAAAGGGTCGCTGGACCAAGATGCAGACACTTTGCCTCAGGTGACTTGAATGGGACTGCTGATGCCTGTGATCCCCAAGGGGCAGAAACCACAAAGAACAATTCTCTTGACTCTGTCGTATTCCTCCTTTATCCGCAGAACCTAACATAGTGGCTGGCATGTTGCAGCTACTCAGTAAATTACGTGAGTGAATTAATGACTGACGGCGGCTCATTCATTGGAGGTTAGTCTCCAACTTGTCTCTCAACACTCAGAAGACCTACAGGGAAAGCTCCCCAGGGACTTAAAGCCCCAAGAGGGGATGGTTTATCCCTGGCTGAAAACATGAGCCAATGCCTGAGAGTCACCCGTGTGTGAAGTCAGCTCCCGTCAGGGAATCAGCTGGGATTCCCAGCCTTCTGGGTGGAGAGGAATGGCCCAGGAGGCAGGAGGCATGCGGAAAAGGAGGGAATGGCCTCAGGTGCTCAGTGGGTTGGGCAGCACATGCCTTCAGTGTTTGGCCCCTGAGCAAAAAGATCGGAAAACCTGCCCAGCTCTCTCCTGAGGAGCACGTGGCTTCCCTCAGAACTCCCTACCTTGTAGCTAAGGTCGGCTCATGAGGGCTTTCAGCGTCAGTCTGGGCTCATACTGTTTTACAGCCAATGGTACGTGTGTTTTACATCATACTGTCCTGTTCCAGCCACAGCCTGAGATGTTGAAGAGCCCACCCCAGATGGCAGGGACGTGGGAAGCATCTGTGCACCTGTCTTCAGCCTCCTGGGCCGCCTCCACCTCTACTCTAGAATACATCTATCCTGGCACTGGGGTGGAGGTGGCCTGATGCTGAGAACCTCTCCCCTTCCAGCAGCCACCAAGGGCGCAGTCACTCCCATGGGCCCTCTACTCTCTGGTCCAGTCGCTCTGCTCCTGGGAAAGCATCACTCAGGCTCCCTGAAGTCCAGCTTCCTCTCTGCGTTATGGGGCCATGGGGGCCACAGTAGGGGGCTAAGAATGAAGAATGACAAAAAGCAGATCCCATGACAAAAGTTGTGGCACAAGGTGGGGATGGTCTTCCAGCCCCAAGCCCCTAGCCCAGGTGCCCCTCAGGGAAAGTTTCTCATAGACTGAGAAAGAAGTGGGTTAAAAAGAACCCAGATCTGTTCCCCAGATTAAAATTTGGACCTAGGGGACCCCTTCAGAGCTCTAAGGAGGTAGTTTAAGGACAAATAAAAGGCGCACAGAGCAGGGAACAACCTGCAGCTTGTTGGTTGCACCAAAAGGTTCTGGCTGAGCCTGTGGGTAGTGCCCGTGCCATGGGCAACTCCAAAGGGGGTCCTGGGAGAATCAGCAGTGAGGGGAGAATAGCCATTCACAGTCCTCCCTCCCCAGCATCAGGAAGGCTGGGACTATGAAACTGCAGAGCTGGGCAAGACCCAACTCCAGCCCTACCACGGCTCTCCTGAATGCAGGATGGGATATTGACCACGTGCACCCTGGATTCGCAGATTTGGGACATCACCACTCCTGCAAGTACAGGCTGGGAGCCCCTGGGCCAGGCAGAAACTCAAAAGGGCTGACTGGCAAATCTGCCTCACCAAGCATCCCCAGAAAAGCAAAAGCTGGGCCCGGGATCCTGAGCACTGACTCCACACACATGACTGATGGGGGTGGACGGGGGTGGGAGGTGGAGGTAGGCTGGCCCCTAATTGCTTGCTCTGACAGCTCAGTCTGAGGAGGGCTGGCTGAGATGGGCTGGGCTGAAACAGTCTGGATATTCACAAAGACCCAAGGGTGCTGGGCTCTGTCACTGTTAACTAGCGACTGTTTTTTTAAATTAACTGGCCTCTCTGGCTGGAAAAGCATTCCAATGGAAGCTCCTCACTTAGCTTCATTTTTCCAGCACCAGCCAGTAAAACCCAGTGACCGTGATACGATCAGCAAGAAGAAGTGAATTCAGATACCTCCCTCCCTCTAGGAGTTTTACAGACTGCAGGAATTTTTAAAATCAAATATACTTTTGTAAATACTGACCTTGTCCCCCTCCCACACCCTTCTGCCTTTGGCACTTCCATCCAAGAGGAAAACATGATTTGGTTGATTCCAGAAATGGAATCGCCTGGTTTTCCCCCTTTATCCCTGGATGGTCATACAGCTGGCTCCTGGCATGGGTAGAAGTGTGGCTCTCAACAAGGCTGCAGGGAGCAGGTCTGTGTCCATCTCATCTACCCATGCAGGTTCCTGGCTCCCTCTGAACACAGCGAGGACTTCTCGCTCCTGTCAGGTGTGGCTGGTGGCCCAGACCTTGGGATGACTCTGAGCAGGACTATGGGTCTCAGCTTAGCAGGTCCCCTCCCCTGCTAAAGCCACATTGGCAGTGGTAATGAGACTCTGAGTCTTAATTTCCATCCTTTTGGGAATACCCCATACATTCTAAGCCCCCTTGCTTCCCCTGAGCCCAGGTACGTCATTCCTACACACACTGATCGAGCTTGGGTGTGCGTGTGTGTCTGTGTGTGTGTGTGTGTGTTGATGTGACATGCACATACTGATCTGGAGAAGCCTTTATACCAAGAATAGAGCTGGGATCTCAAGCCCACCCTCCCAAGATCAGACAGCAGAGTGAGCCAGGAGGCCATGACGGGCCTTGTGTCAGATGGCAGACGATGCAGCAGGAAGCAGAACCATGGGACATGGGACATGGGATGCTATGGGCAGCCAGGTGAGGGCTGGGGTCTGAGTTCCTCTGAAAAGCAGAGCCCACCTCTCCCCAGCTGCCCTATGACACCTCCCCAGCCAGGGCTGTCGGGCTGGCCTGGATTCCAGAAGCCCCTCTCCAGGCATCTCCCTCCTCCATCACACAGAGACTAGGAGATACGGCAACAGCCATGCACCTTCTCCTCCATCTCCTCTATGGGGGCCTTGAACTTTAAAAGTGGGGGATCTCCGCTGGTGACCGTGTAATATACCGAGGTCCCATTGCTGCTGTACGGTGAAGTTCTGCCCCCGATCAAGGGGGCCTTGCCTTCACTGCTACTCTCGCCCGTCCTGGCCATGCTGCTGCCCAGGTGGGTGCTAAGGAAGGGGTGGCTGAGCAGCTTGGCTGCAGCCCGCTGCCGCTTCAACTCCAGAAGCGTCTGAGGGCTCTGCTCCTTGTAGCTGCTCCAGGGCGGGGTGGCGTCAGCCACGCCAGGGTTGCCATAGGCCATGCTGTAGTCGGGCACCTCATGCACCTTCCAGACATCGCCATTGGCCAGTGCATACTGGTAGGCACTGACCGGAGCCCGGAGGCCATTCTCAACAGGCATGTCCAATTCACCTCGTGGGATCTTGGTAGGAAATTCGGAGAGTAGCACTGGCTTCTCCAGCCTGGGGTTCTGCGAGTGAGAAGGACAACATTACCAGCTGGCTGGAAGATCTGAACCTACTATCCACCTGTCTCTCTGCTGAGGGCATTATTCTTTGGACCTTTCCCCTATCTGTTTTCCCTCTCTGGGTATTGGGGCCAGGGTTGTCCTTTGGGGAACCCCCAATCTATGAATTTTTGTAGAGCTGACTGACCCCTGGTCTTGCTCCAGGGCCTGGATCATGACCTAAGGCCTAGCCAGTCAACATATTTCACTACCGGGATTGGCCCAGGGATGAGTTCTTAACTGAAATTGCTTCAGTGAAGCAACCCTGGGACTTCTGCGAGAACAACTGGGAAAGAGAAGTTTCTGTAGGAACTGTGGGTAGTAAGAATGATGTAAGCTGAGGGCTGGGGAGATATTATGTTGAAGGGTCTGCTTGCAAGTGAAGTTGACATGAAGGAAAACTAAGAGAGACTGCATCCCAGTGACACATTTGAAGCCCAGGATCCTTCCAGGCCCAGACTTTTCAGTTGCATAAGCCAATAAATTCCTTGTGTGTAAGTCCATTTTAGTTGGGTGTTTCAGTCACTTGTAATCCTTCCTCTGTATTTGAAGCATGTCTCACAAAGATTCTTACCCAGGGACCCTGTATACCCAATAATCCTTGGATAACAAGAGTTTGAAAAGTAGCTGCTTCCTAAAAACTATAAACTAAAAAATAGATACAAGCGACAATAACATTTAAAGCACAGCAAAAATCACCATGAACAAGGAACAAGGTCAAAAGACACATGAAGAAACTAGAAAAATATTTTCAACATATACGACAGAAAAGACAGTAATTTTCAAAAAGTATAAAGAACTCTTCAAAGTTTTTTTGTTTTGTTTTGTTTTGTTTTGTTTTGTTTTTGAGGCGGAGTCTCGCTCTGTCGCCCAGGCTGGAGTGCAGTGGCCGCATCTCGGCTCACTGCAAGCTCCGCCTCCCGGGTTTATGCCATTCTCCTGCCTCAGCCTCCCGAGTAGCTGGGACTACAGGCGCCCGCCACCTCGCCCG
>NW_012101477.1:2772764-2777731 GCF_000951045.1 Mandrillus leucophaeus
AATAACATATATATATGGTAATATGTGATAAGGCAAAGAACACTTTCTTTAGTAAGTTTCCATTTATGAGTGTGTATTTCTTCTCTTTCTCCTTTTAGAGTCAGGGCCTCACTATGTTGCACAGGCTGGTCTTGAACTCCTGGTCTCAAGTGATCCTCTCACCTCAGCCTCCCAAAACACTGGGATTACAGGCATGAGCCACCGAGTCCACTTTTTTTTTGGTTAATGGCTCCTTCTGAACTATGCAGGCAGACTGATGCCATGTCATGTGGAGACCGTTTCTTGGTGGTCCTAGTCAGTGCTTCTCAAACTTCGATGTGTATGTGAGTTGCCTAGGGATATTGTTAAAATCCATATTCTGATTCAATAGGTCAGGGTTGGGGCCTGAAATTTGGCACTTCTAAGAATTTCCTGCTGATGTTTAGAGTGGCAAAGATCTGAGACACTGATCCCATCTTCGATGCACATTGGCATCATCTAGACCATTAAAAACATGTACAGGCCGAGCGCGGTGGCTCACGCTTATAATCCCAGCACTTTGGGAGGCTGAGGTGGATGGATCACTTGAGGTCAGGAGTTCAAGACCTGCCTGGCCAACATGGTGAAACCTTGTCTCTACTAAAAGAAAAATACAAAAATTAGACAGGTGCAGTGATGCATGCCTCCAATCTCAGTTACTCAGGAGGCTGAGGCACGATAATTGTTTGAAGCAGGAGGCAGAGGTTGCAGTGAGCCAAGATTGTATCATTGCGCTCCAGCCTGGGCAACAGAGTGAGACTCCATCTCAAAAAAAAAACAAAAAAACCATATACAACACCAATCTGAAAACATCATATATTATATAATTCCAAGTATATACCATTTTGGAAAAGCAAGACTATGGAAACAGTAGAAGATCAGTGGTTGCTAGGGTTTGGGGAGGAAGCATAAGTAGAACACCAGGGCTGTTTAGTGGGATAGACTTGGTCTCTTTAACCAGTTGTTCGCAATCTCAGCTATCTAATATAACCACTTAAACCAATTGGCGAGAGCATTCTGTGTGACACTATCATGATGGACACATGACATTATGCATTTGTCAAAACCCACAGGAGGTACAACACAAAGAGCAAACCCGACGTAAACTATGGGCTTTAGTTCACAATAAAGTATCAATATTGACCCATTGGTGATAACATATGTACCACACTAATGTGAGTTGTTAATAACAGGAGAAACCAGGGTGGAGGGGGGTGTATATGGGAAATATCTGTACTTTCCACTCATTTTTCTAGAGTTCTAAAACTGCTCGAAAAAAAAAATCTATTCGTTTAAAAAGAAAAAATCTCTGCTGGGTGCAGTGGCTCATGCCTGTCATCCCAGCACTTTGGGAGGCTGAGGTGGGAGGATGGCATCAACCTGAGAGTTGGAGACCAGCCTGGGCAACATAGTGAGACCTCATCGCTACAAAAAAATCTAAAAATTAGCTGGGCATGGTGGTGCGTGCCTGTGGTCTCAGCTACATGGGAGGCTGGGCAGGAGGATCACTTGAGCCCAGGAGGTTGAGGCTACAGTGAGCCATATTTGCACCACTGCAGTCTAGCTTGAGTGACAGAATGAGACCCCGTGTGAACAAAACAAAACAAAACCCACCTATGTCCATCTCCAGTGTCAGAAATCAGAGCACTGAAGGAAGAGGAATTAACTCCGGCCTGAAGGATGTGGGTTAGACGAAAGAGGTTTTCTCATGATGCAGGGATGTGGGTTAGACGAAAGAGGTTTTCTCATGATGCAGGGAACTTCTAAATATATTTATCTGCCTAATGCTTAATGAGACAAATGATGCGCTGAGTCCTATACAAATAAGAACACAACTGACCCTGGAACACCCTTTGTGGTAGGCACATCATCTTGGCAATGGTGAACTGAGATACTGGAAAACAGGAAGGTTAAACGAAACCCCCACCTTTCGTGTTCTGGGGAATGGCTGACTGCACAGAATTACCCTTCCCCATAGGATTTCCAGAGCGCTCAGACGACCCCTCCTTTTCCTAGGACAACCCAAACACAGTTCCCCAAATTCTCATTCTTTTTCTCTGCAATGATTAGCTAAACTGTCAACTTATCAACTGAAATTAAATGCTTGCTAAATGATTTTTTTTTTTTTTTTTTTGAGATAGAGTCTCACTCTGTTGCCTAGGCTGGAGTGCAGTGGTGCGATCTTGGCTCACTGCAACCTCTGCTTCCCAGGTTCAAGTGATTCTCCTGCCTCAGGCTCCCAAGTAGCTGGGATTTCAGGCACCTGCCACCACACCTGGCTATTTTTAGTAGAGACAGGGTTTCACCATGTTGGCCAGGCTGGTCTCGAACTCCTGACCTCAGATGATCCACCCACCTCGGCCTCTCAAAGTGCTGGGATTACAAGTGAGTCAACGTGCCCAGCGGTAAATGATTTAACCAAATTTTAGTTAAGCTGCTCCCCTCCCCACAGGATCCTGGACTTTGACTCACCCTGAGGGTAAACAAGCACTGCAATGCAGAAAAACTCTCCTGAAGACCCTTCTGGAAATGGACTGACCATGGGACACACATTCCTGGTCAACTGTCCAATTACACCACCTGCTCGTCCCACCCCCAACCCTCAGTCCTTGCAGCCTCTTGTCTTCCTCCCTAGGAAATGAACTCCTTTCTCACTGACCTCCGAGATCCTTGCCAATTCTGTGGTGGAAGCAATCTACTTACTGCTGCAATCACTTGAAAAACAGTCTCTCTTTAGGTTTGAAAAACAACGACATGGCCGGGCGCGATGGCTCACGCCTGTAATCCCAGCACTTTGGGAGGTCGAGGCGGGCGGATCACGAGGTCAAGGGATTGAGACCATCCTGGCCAGCTTGGTGAAACCCTGTCTCTACTAAAAATACAAAAATTAGCTGGGTATGGTGGCGTGCGCCTGTAGTCCCAGCTACTCAGGAGGCTGAGGCAGGAGAATCACTTGAACCCGGGAGGCAGAGGTTGCAGTGAGCCAAGATTGAGTCACTGCACTCCAGCCTGGCCACAGAGCAAGACTCCATCTCAAAACAAACAAACAAACAAAAAACCAACGACAAACATATACAATGCTGAGGTCCCAACTCCTGAGATTCTGATTTAGTCTGTCTGTACTACTTCTTAAACATTAGATTAAAAAACAAGGGGCACGTTGGCTCATGCCTGTAATCCCAGCACTCTGGGAGGCCAAGGCAGGCAGATCACTTAAGATCAGGAGTTCGAGACCAGCTTGGCCAATATGGGGAAATTCCGTCTTCTATCAAAAAACACAAAAATTAGCCGGGCGTGATAGCGGGTGCCTATAATCCTAGCTACTCAGGAGGCTGAGGTGGGAGAATTGCTTGAATCTGGGAGGCAGAGGCTGCAGTGAACCAAGATCGCGCCACTGCACTCCAGTCCAGCCTGGGCGACAGAGTGAGACCCTGTCTCACAGAAAAAAAAAAAAAAAGAAGAAGAAAAAACAGTGAACCAAAGTCAGCCACAGCCTTGGAAGAAATGTGATTTGGGGGTCAGGCTGAACAAATTATTCCTCAAATAAGTGGTTCTGAAATTCTTATGTGCAGCAGTATCACCACATCTGGGGTGGGTCCTGAGAATCTACATTTATTTATTTTTACTTTTTGGTTTTTTTCAGAGACCAGGCCTCACTCTGTCACCCAGGCTGGAGTGCAGTGGTGCTATCATAGCTCACTGCAGCCTCAAATTCCTCGACTCAAGCAATCCTCCTGCCTCAGCCTCATGAGACCGAAGACTACACACCACCACACCCAGCTAATTGTTTTTTTTTTAGGTGGGGGTGGCAGAGATAGGGTCTTGCTATGTTGTCCAGTAACTCCTAGGCTCAGGAGATCCTCCCACCTCAGCCTCCCTCAGTTTTGGGGTTACAGGTGTGAGCCACTGTGCCCAGCCAAAATCTGCATTTCTAACAAGTTTCCAGGTGTGCTGATGTTGCTGGTCCAGGCACCATACTTTGAGAATTCCCACCCTAACATGGTGAAACCTCATCTCTACTAAAACACAAAAATTAGCTGGGCATGGTGGCAGGTGCCTGTAATCTCAGCTACTTGGGAGGCTGAGGCAGGAGAATCACTTGAACCCGGGAGGCAGAGATTGCAGTGAGCCGAGATGGTGCCATTGTACTCCAGCCTGGGCAACAAGAGTGAAACTCTGTATAAAACAAAAACAAAACCAAAAAAAACCAAAACTGACTATACCAAGAGTTGGCAAGAAACACTCTGCCATGGGAAAGCAGAGAGGTACAAAGCACCTTGGAAAACTGCTTGGTAGTATCCACTAAAGCTAAACATATGCCTACCTGTGACTCCCACTGTGTTCCTGGGTATATTCCCAACACAAAATAGCGCTTATGTCCACCGAAAGATATGCACGAAAATGTTTATAGCAGCTTTATTCACAGTAGCCAGAAACAAGAAACCCAAATGTCCACCAAAAGGAGAATGGAGGCCAAGAGCAGTGGCTCACTGTAATACCAACACTTTGGGAGGCCGAGGAGGGTGGATCATTTGAGGTCAGGAATTCAAGACCAGCCTGGCCAATATGGCGAAACCTTGTCTCTACTAAAAATACAAAAATTAGCCGGGCGTGGTGGCACGCACCTGTATTCCCAGCTACTCAGGAGGCTGAGGCAGGAGAATCGCTTGAACCTGGAAGGCGGAGGTTGTAGTGAGCCGAGAGCACGCCACTGCACTCTAGCTTGGGTGACAAAGCGAGACTCTGTCTCAAAAAAAAAAAAAAAAAAGGAGAATGGATATGTAAATTTTAATATTCAAACGACCGAATTCTAGAAAGCAATAAAAAAGAATGAGGCAGCCAGGCGCGTCGGCTCACGCCTGTAATCCCAGCACTTTGGGAGGCCGAGGCGGGTGGATCACGAGGTCAGGAGATCGAGACCATCCTGGCTAACACGGTGAAACCCCGTC
>NW_012101477.1:2778391-2801665 GCF_000951045.1 Mandrillus leucophaeus
AAAAAAAATTTTTTTAATTAGCCAGGCATGTTGGTACATACCTATAGTCCCAGCTACCCAAGAGGCTGAGGTGGAAGGATCACTTGATCCCGAGAGGTCAAGGCTGCAGTGAGCTAGGATCACACCACTGAACTCCAGCCCAGACAACAGAGTGAACTCCTGTCTCAAAAAAAAAAAAACAAAAAACAAAAACAGACCTACTGCTATATGCCACAACGTGGGTGACTCTCACAGATGTTAAAAAAGCCAGACATAAAAGAAGACAAACTACAGTGTCTATTCATATGCATATACAAAACTAATCTTTAGAACTCAAAGTTAGATAGTGGCTACATTTGGAGTGGGGGAAAGGACAGAGAGAGAACATGGATGATGAAAATGCTCTATGAATTCATCTGAGTGTGTACATTTGTAAAAGTTTGTTGAAAATCTCATTTAAGATGTGTCTACTTGGCCAGGCATGGTGGCTCACTCCTGTAAGCCCAGACTTTGGGAGGTCCAGGTGGGCGGATTGCTTGAGGTCAGAACTTCAAAACCAGCCTGGCCAACGTGGTGAAACCCCATCTCTACTAAAAATACAAAAATCCACCAGGTGTCGTGGTGGGCACTAGTAATCCCAACTACTGGGGAGGCTGAGGCAGGAGGATCACTTGAACCCGTGAGGCAGAGGTTGCAGTGAGCTGAAATCACACCACTGCACTCCAGCCTGGGTAACAGGCAAGGCTTCATATCATTAAAAAAAAAAAAAAAAAGATTTGTCTGCTTTACCATACTTAAGTTACACCACAATCACAAAGGAAAAATAAATAAAGCACAGCTGGGAGACATCTGAAATGTGATTTGATCTTGATCTATGTCTCTTTTCTCACCAATCCTCAGACTAAGGGGCCAGGCAGAACAAAGCTTCCCTATGTGCCCTCTCCATCACCAGCTGGTGGCTTTGATGTGGCCTCCCCTTGGGCAGGCACCTTCACACCTCCTGGTGAGACAGGCAGTAGGTGACCTCACTGTTCATGCTGGGAAGCAGGGTCCCTCTGAGACACGTGGGCATGCTGGGTAGCTAATCAATTGCATCCCACCAAAGCTAAACTCTCTAGGCATGTTTTCATCTGTTCATGGTGTGGTGGAAGAACAAAAATGGCAGACCACCTCTGGTACAGTTAGCTTCTCCCTCGTCCTCAGCAATTCCACTCCAGCCCCAAACTTGTTCACTCCACTCAGCAAGAAAGCAGCCATGCTGAGTGTGTTGGTTCTGGGTTAAGTAGTGTCCCTCAAAAATTCATGTCTACCTGGAACCTCCAAATGTGACTTTATCTGGAAATAGGTATTTGCAGGTGTAATAAATTAAATTAAGATTAGGTCATACTGGATTGGCATGGGCTCCAATCCAATAACTGGTGTCCTTATAAGAGGAAAAAACAGGCTAGGTACAGTGGCTCGAACCTATAATCTCGGTACTTTGGGAAGCCAAGGTGGGAGGATTGCTTGAGGCTAAGTTTGAGACCAACCTGGGCAACATAGCAAGACCTCATCTCTACAAGAAATTTAAAAATTAGCCAGGCGTGATGGCCCCCACCTATAGTCCCAGCTGCTTGGGAAGCTGAGGTGGGAGGATCGCTTAAGCCCATGAGTTGGAGTCTTCAGTGATCTATAATCATGCCATTGCCTGAGTGACAGAGCAAGACCCTGTCTCAAAAAAAAAGAAAAAATCCAATAAAATAAAAATAAAAAGAGAAAATACACACACACACACAAAGAAGAATGTCATGTGGAGATAGAAGCAGAGACTAGAATCATGCTAGCAAAAGCCAAAGAATGCCTGAGCCACCAGAAGCTCACAGAGCTATGGAACAGAATCTCCTTGAGAGCCCTCAGAGGGAACCAACGCTGTGTCACCTTGATTTTAGACTTCTGGCCTTCAGAACAGAGACAGAATAAATTTCCACCATGTTAAGCCATCCAGTTTGTGAAAATTTCTCAAAGCAACCACCAGAAATGAATGTGTGTTCCCTTAGGAAAGCAGCTTAAAGCTTAAAGGACCATTGGCTGCTACAGGAGCAGGCTTCTCAGAGGTCCTACTAGGATCCTACTCCATTTTTCAAAAAGCATGTTCTGATAAACACAATTCTCAATATCTTGTTATATTTCCCGAAAAAGAAGTTGTAGCGCCCTCAGCTCCTGGGTGACTGCCCTATTGAAGCTCTCTTCTGGGAAGCCTACTGCTAGGTGTGGTGGAGCATAGCTAGGCACATAGCGGACACTCACCCCCTGTCAATTAGGAGACCCACCTGTGTGCCAAAGCACCCAGCTCAGCCTCTAACACGCTCCCTGATCACCTCTTTAACTACAGCAACCACCAGCATCAGACTGAAACTGCTGGTTGAACTACAGTAGCCACCACCATCAGACTGGATATGCTAGTTTAAGGGCAGTGCCTGGCTACTTCCCTCTGAAGGCTCTCAGTTGAAGAGGCAAGGCCAGGCTGGGCCCTGTTCTCCTCCCATTGCAGTGGCTGACACTGGGGCAGAGAGTGAGGCCACTCACAGGGTCCTTATTCTCTTGGTCTGTCCTGGTCTCCCTGATGTCCCCGTTGTAGGTGGAGGTCCGCTGATCCTCGGTTGCACTCCGCTGCTGCCACAGGATGGCCTCTCCCTCATACTCCTTTCTATACAGGTTGGTCCTGTCCGACAGGCTGGCTCGACGCACCACCTTCCTGAGAGGACAAAGTGGGTGCTGGAGGCTGCACCCAGGCACCACAGGCAGGAGCACGCACGGGGACCCTTGGCTGCCCTGCCCTGGACTCACCCACGGCTGCCTGCGCTGGATGTCCTCCGGCTCAAGGATGACTTGTGCCTCAGCTGTGACTTCATGATCACGTCATGCTTGTGTTTTAGCTCCAGCAGCAGGACCTTGAACTCTTCCTCCTCGCACAGGTCTGAAGGGGCAGAGGGGTCTGTTGTGGGGGACAGGGCCAGGACCTGTGGCCCAAGAGGGTGCTCCAGACCAGACGAGCTACCACCCCAACCCAATGAAAACTCCAAGCATCTTTTGGGGCATGCAGGGAGGGAAGCAAACAATGACAGCCTAAGTTCCTGGGCTGCAACCCAAACCTTAGAGGATTATAAGAATGGGAAACCCAGGTTCTGGGCACAGTCACAATTCCTAAGGTTCCCAGCTATGACCGAGGGATTCATGTTCCTCTTTGATAGTCTCCAAGAAGAGTCCTCAAGTCTTCACTGACAGAAGTAGTGAGGGAAATAAGCAGGTACCCCACATAGCCCAAGCAATAAATTATGCAAAGATGCTAAGAAAGCTACATACTCCTATCTATTCTACTTAACCTCTTCATCCAGCTATCTACCCACTGCTGAAAGAGCCATCTATTCAGATTCATCCTTTACCCACTCATCCACTTATTCTTCTATCTATTCATCATCCATCCACCCACCCACCCATCCAGTCAACCATACCTCATAATATCTACCCATGTACCCCTCTCATCCATCCATTCATCCATTTATCCATCTATCCCTTCATCTGTCCATCTGTCCATTCATCTACCATCCATTAATTAATCCATCTATCTATCTATACACCAATCCATCAGTCTATACAACCATATATTTATCTATTTCTCCCTCTACCCATCAAAAAATTGATAACTGTCTATTTGTACACACCAGCTGTTGTGCTGGACTCACCTATTGGCATCTCATCCATGGATGTTCTTGCACTGAGACTAGCTCCATGGGACACCAATAGCTCTGCCATCTGCATCTGAAACACAGGAAGAAGCTCAGTGTCCCCCTGCCCAGAGCTCAGAAAGCCTAGGAGGTGGAGAGAGTGCCCAAGGCCTCTTAGCATGTGATCCAAAGAATGGTGGGACAAAGTTGATTTCCAGGGAAGGCCTGCATGCTAGAGCCATGGGGGGAATCCAGACAGATGCAATGCCTGGGCCACACCAAGAAGAGGGAGAAGAAAGAGTTGGCTGTAACTCTAGAGCTGGCAGGTATCTAAGGAGGGACTAGGTGTAAGTGACAATCAGAGTTTTGTGTCTGGAAACAAATGGAGAAACTACTGGGGGCAAAAATGCTGGAAATTTTCTTATTTGGCAAATCTGATTACCATCCTATTAGAACACAACTTGTCAGCCAGGCACAGTGGTTCACGCCTGTAATCCCAGCACTTTGGGAGGTTGAGGCAGGCAGATCACCTGAGGTCAGGAGTTTGAGACCAGCCTGACCAACATGGTGATACCCCGTCTCTACTAAAAATACAAAAAAATTAGCTGGGCATGGTGGCACACGCCTGTAATCCCAGCTACTCAGGAGGCTGAGGCAGGAGAATTGCTTGAACCCAGGAAACAGAGGTTGCAGTGAACTGAGATTGCGCCACTGCACTCCACCAGCCTGGGCAACAGAGCAAGACTCTGGCTCAAAAAATTTAAAAAAAGAATAATAATAATAATTTTAAAAAAAACACAACTTGTCTCGTCCAATGTTTTTGCAAACTCCCTAGGCCTTTTCATATCCCACATATGAGCTATAGTCAACACCTTAAGCCTTAAAGTCTTATGTTCTTTGAAACCAATTGCCAGCCCAAAAAACTTGATGTTAGCAGGTTAGCCCTGTGCCGGCTTCCCCCACAGCCCTGTGGGTGAGAACTACCTGTCCCCAGAAGGCAGCTGCGTGCAGGGGCTCCCAGCCATCCCAGTCCTTCACATCCACACGTACTCCATGATCCAGGAGGAGCTCAGCTGCCCTCAGGTATCCATTGGCTCCAGCTATGTGCAGCTGGAGAAGAGGAAAGAAGTAAGCATTCCCTAGGGGATCAGTCCCACATTGAAGGTAGGCTAGCCCTTACCCCCACCCAAGCCCCACAGCATCCTTGGGGCCAATAGAATGGAATAGAATGAGATGGAAATACCAGTCACATTGCAGAGGATTATTAAGTCTGAAATATGGACCTAGAAAGAAAGGTAGAGAGCTGAATTCTTCTCCCATGTGGTTGGTCTTGGCATCCATGTGGTTAAAGCAACAGCATTTACTGAGCCCCTACTGTGCACTGAGCCCTGAAGAAGGGGTCTCTGAGGTTCAATATGGTGATTTTTAAACATGTCTACAAATTCTTTGACACAGCTTCCTTTAGAAGATGGAGCCCGACTGTTCTCACCTTGAATGTGGGCCAGATTGAGTGACTCACTTCTAACAAATAGGATATTGTGAAGTGAGTGACGATGTGTGATTTCTGAGGCTAGGGCATAAAAGGCATTGCTGCTTCTACTTTACATTGTCTTGGATCAATTACTCTAGAAGGAGGCAGCCACTATGTTGTGAGGACGCTCTAGAAGCCTCAAGGAGAGGTCCTAAGCCTCAAGGAGAGGTGAGAAACTGAGGCCTCCTGCCAACAGCCAGCACTAACTTGCCAGCCATGTGAGTGAGCCACCTTGGAAGTGGATCCTGCAGCACCAGTCAAGCCTTCAGATGAGACTGCAGCCCCAGTAGTCTCAACAATATTGCAACATCTTGATTGCAATATCATGACAGCCACCAAGCCAGAGCCACCCAGTTAAGCTGTTCCTAACTCTCTGACCCAAAGAAACCATATGAGACAATAAATATTTATTATTGTTTTAAGATGCTACATTGTGGGGTAGTTTGTCATGGAGCAATAGATAATATATCCAATAAGGGACTGTGATCCCATTCAAGGCCTTCAGTCACTGCCTGGCAGACCTCAGTTGTCATGCTTGTTCAACCTGCCCCCAAAATACATAAAGTGCTTAGCCCATAATGAACACTCAGTAAGGGATTCAAATTCTTAGAGAGTCCTAAGTGATGACCATGAGAATGAATGAGGGAGAAGGAAATAAGGCAGAAAGACATCAACTGTCCAGCCAAGATGAGAGATAGAAGTGAGAGTCCAAGGTGGTCAGCAGAAGACTGGCTAGGAGGAAGCCAGAGAGCCTCAGCGGACCTGAGGTCTGGGGCCGGAGAGTCAGAGGGACAAAGAAGGCATGGCCTCAGGAAGTGATCCTTCCGAATACAGCCCTGATGGTCAGATGCTCCCTCATCCTGGGACAAAGTTGCTTAAAGCTCTGGTCAGTGGATGGTTTTTGTTTCTTTGTTTTTTGTTTTGTTTTGTTTTCCAACTTGAAAAACCAAGGGTATGATGTGAAAATTAGTATAATTATCTGATTTATAAATGTTTGATTCTTGCCAGTTGTAGAGAATGATACCTGCTGGCCAGTACGACATTACAAACCTCAATACTTGGCTGGAAATTAAAAGGTATGAGTGGAATAGTGGCATTATTAGTAAAAATAATGGTCATTGCTAACATACATTGAGAATTTACAGACTGTGCTAAGCACTTTCACACAGAATCTCATTTAATGCTCCTAACAACACTGTGAGGAAGACGAGGAAGACACTATGATCTCCACTTTACTGGGAAGACCTGAGACCTAGTATGTGCCTGGTCCATGGGGGTGGGGCCACCCTGAGGCCAGCCCCAGCCCAGGAAGAGAAGATCCCTCTGTCTTGAAGACCCAGTAACAGCCCCAGTAGAGCTGCAATAAGAGTGGGTATGCCCTAGTGCAGCCTGACCTTGACTTCAGACAGAAACAGTCAGTCCTCCTACCTGATCCCATTCTTGAGTGCTAGGCTGAGCAGGTAATTCAAGCAGGCACCCAAGTAATAGAAATGGGCACAAAACAGATGTGAGAGCTCAGGAAGCAGGTGGAAGAAGCCCACTTATCACACCTAGGCTGCCAGGTCAGGCCTGAGGGGCGGTGAGGATACCTGGTACTGCTGAGCCCTACCTAGTGAGCTTGAGATCCCAAGACTGCTAAGTGCTTATGACCAGCATGGAACCTAAGCCTGGGACAGGGCACCCGCACCCCGATCAGCGGGGTAGGCTGCCACAGCCATGCTCTGAATTTTGATTTACAGGCTGCAGAAGTAGACCTCCCAATATTAGCCTGCAGTGTGCTCTGAGAGCCTATGAGGAGTGGCCAGGGAGGTTTTCCTAAGTCATTGACACTTGAGCTGCAAGGATGAGTGGAGTTAACCAGGCAAACTTGAGAGAGAAGAAGGTCCCATTGTTCTCTGTCTCCAGGGTCTAGTAAAGTATGTGGCACAGAGGAGATGCTCATAACTGTGTGTTGACTGGATGGATGGATAGATGGATGGATGGATGGATGGATGGATGGATGGATGGATGGATGGATGGATGGATGGTTCGATGGATGGATGGATGGAAGTCAGGGAACCCAAAGGAGAGGCTATTGCAGTAATAACAGAGGAGCTGATGAGGCAAGGCAGTGGGTGCTAGGGTGGGAGAGGAGACACTAAGGCAGAGGAATGGACAGTGCAAAGCAAGAAAGCATGGGTGAGTGGGTGAATGGTGACACCAGTCCTTAACAGAGGAGGTCATTAGAGGAGAGGGAAATAAGGAGCTTAAGATGGACACCTGAAGCTTTGGGTAAAGGAGTATCTTGGAGACAGAGCAGGTGGTGAACAGGTGGGAGCCAGGCCTCCCATCTAGGCTCCTAACTCCAAGTCCCATTTGAGAGTGGCCGGATTCTTTTTTGTTTGTTTGTTTATTAAAGACAAAGTCTTGCTCTGTCACCCAGGCTAGAGTGCACTGGTGCAATCACAGCCCAAACTCAAATTCCCGGGTGCATGTGATCCTCCCTCAGCCTCCCAAGTAGCTGGGACTACAGGTGTGAGCCACCAAGCCCAGCCCAGAGACAGGCCAGGTTCTCAAAGAGGCTGAGCCCTGCTCTGCTGACCCTCCCTATCCAGGGGCAATCCTGGCCCAAAAGGATTCTCGAGGAGGTCCAAGGTCACAGACAGGCCCCAAGGGTACAGGGTTGGTTCCCACCAGTTGCTGGCCCACTTTGGACCTAGCTGGTTTTGGTTTTGGCACTGGGCCACCTCCTCACCAGTGTGGCACCCTGGGCATCTATCCAGTCCAGGTCCTGGCCTGCTGCAATCATGCAGTGGATGTCCGCAATCATCTGCTGCTCAGGAGCTGCCCGCATCTCATTGATTTTCTCTTGGGTGATGCCTGCAGTGGGAAAGAGGGGATTTATTTAGCACCCTCAGGCCTAGGACCCCAGAGGGGAGGGGAAGGCAGACGAGGAGGCATGGTTCTTGTACCCTAGGGTACGCCAGTCAAGGGGGCATGCAGACATGCCCATAGATCATTGTCTTCAGGCCTGATGAGCATAGGCACCATGCACTGGCCCACAGAGCAAGGGCATTCCTGCCTGGCACCCACTAGGCACTGGATTCATGTCAGCTGCTTTGCATATGCTGTTCTTCTACCCGAAAGTCCCTACCATCCACCTACACACCTCCAACTGCTCAGATGGCTGCCTCTGTCTTGTTCTTTAGGTCCTGGACTGGATCATCTCCTAAACTGGCCTCTACTGACCGCCCTATCTGACCAGGGTCTCTGTTAGTTTCCTTCGTCTTAACCACAGTTGTGTCTGTAGCACCTGGCACAATGCTCAATCAATTTTAGTTGCAGAATGACTGAATAAATGAATGTATTACTTTCAAGTGGAGAGCTGAGTCAGTTGAGGTAGGGGGCGCAGAGACACATTGTATAGCCCGAATCCCATTCCTGTCTAAAAAGTGTGTTACTGACAGCTACGAATAGTATTTAACGAGAGGATGACACGCTCCATAAAAAGATGCATTAGACCAAGCACTCTTCGATCGAGTTCAGGAGAGGTCTACAAAAGGAGGAAATAAAATCACATGTTTATTTTGACTAAGCTTTAAATGAAATTTAGCATTCCCTACCATTAGAACGTAAGCAAAACCCACAGTACTGCTAGCAGTGCTTGTGACTTTGTTACCAACAGATACTATAGCTATTTTCATATCCTGTTATCTTATTGTTTAATGAATTAATGAAGTTTCTATCTAACACATTGAAAAATATTTTGGTAGTTATGCTTTAATATAATTGGCTTCCTTTATAATCCTATAATTTTATAACTATTTAAAAACATTATTCTAGACAGGCACGGGGGCTCACACCTGTAATCTCAACACTTTGGGAGGCTGAGGCAGGCAGATCACCTGAGGTCAGGAGTTCGAGACCAGCCTGGCCAACATGGTGAAACCCTGCTCTACTAAAAATACAAAAATTAGCTGGGCATCATGGCGCACGCCTGTAATCCCAGCTACTTGGGAGGCTGAGGCAAGTGAATCACTTGAACCTGGGAGGCAGAGGGTGCAGTGAGCCGAGATTGTGCCATTGCACTCTAGCCTGGGGGACACAGCAAGACTCCATCTCAAAAAAATAAAAACATTATTCTGAGAAGGGGTCCATAGAGTCACCAGATTGGCACAAAAAATGGTTAAGAATCTCCATGGGAGATGAATAGGAAGAGCTGGGTGCAGGGAACAGGAGATTCAATCATGGTTACTGTGGCTCTATGGGAGACACGAGGGCAGGGCCAGGGCAGGACTGCAGCTGCAGCTGAGGATCTGGGGTGTGTGACATATTTCCAAGGAGGTGGCACTTCAGAGGCCTGTCTGTGGGGTGCTGGGGGCATGCAGGTCTCTCATTGCTGCATTTGTTTCCTCTCTGAACCTCATTTGTGAGTTAAGAACAGCCCACATCTTGTTTATCTGGGCCCCTGGCAGCTAGTGTGGTGCCTGGCACAGAGCAGGCACCCTCCAGTGTTCTTGACTTTATTATTGTCCCACATAGAAATATATCTTTACGGTGAATGTTTATTGAATCAAATTGTCACAGCTGATGAACACAAGGCCAGCTGTGGCCATCTGCGTGTGTGGGTGACACAAATGAGATCAATACCCGCCTTCTGCGCAGCACATTTTCCAGGGTCCTCTCACGTCCTGCTCTTGACAATCACACAGATAAGGATACGAATGAGGACCCATCCTATTCACTGAGCGCGGCGCACAAGGCAGGCCGATGAGTAGCTAATCTGTTCGCCTGTACTGATTTAAGAGACGCTCTCTGCAACTCTGTGCTGTGCTCACTTCATAGCGGGCTGCCCTCCCTTACCCTGGTATGCCATGCAGGTCTCGATGACATCCAGGGTGGGTTCATCCTCGCAGAGGTCATATGGCATGTTCCCATCCGAGTTGACAGCAAGCAAGTCGGCCCCACTGCAGAGAAAGAGGCAGGGTGAGGGCCAAGTAGGTGTGGCTAGGATTGGTCTAGCTGCCTCTGCCCTCTGGCCTCTCACCTGCAATCCTACTGTACAACCCGGCACTCAAAACCCTACCAAGGTGTACCCCAGCAAGATGATCCTTGGATCTGCCTGACACACAGTCCAAGAGCACGACGGCTGCAGGATCCCAGGGCCCTAGGTGGGAAGAGACCAAAGTCCCAGGACAGCTATCCCAGGAGACCTCCCTAAGCCTTTCACTCTGTTGAACCAGCAGGCAGGGACTTAGGGACAGATATAAAAGTCCTCCTGGTGACAATAACAAAAATCGCATGAATGGCAGCAGCACCACTTACCAGGCACTTGCTTAGAGCCAAGCCTGATCTAAGCCCCTTTTGCAGGCATCCTTTTATTTAACCCTCATAATAGCTCAGGTTAATATTGTTGGCCCCATCTCACGCAAGGGGAAACAAAGACTCACACATGACTGGGCACAGTGGCTCATGCCTGTAATCCCAGCACTTTGGGAGGCCGAGGGGGGTGGATCATCTGAGGTCAGGAGTTCGAGACCAGCCTAGCCAACATAGTGAAACCCTGTCTCTACTACAAACACAAAAATTAACGGGGTGTGGTGGTGGGAGCCTGTAATCCCAGCTATTCAGGAGGCTGAGACATAAGAATTGCTTGAATCCGGGAGGCGGAGGTTGCAGTGAGCCAAGATCACGCCACTGCACTCCAGCCTGGGCGATAGAGCAAGACTCGGTCTAAAAAACAACAACAACAAAAAGACTCAGACAGGTTCGGTCACTTGTCTAAGGTCACACAGCTTGGATACAGTAGAGTCCAGACTTAAACTTCTCATATTAGTTCTTTTTACTTCTCCATGTTCTATTTCATTTTTTGCCCATATGCAGAAACACCCTCAGTTACATTCCACCTCCTCCAAGTCCCTACTCAAAAGGCTGATAGGACAGAGGTAGAAGAATGGAGACTTGGGACTCCCTGGAAGAATTTGCCCTTTGGGCCAGTGGTTTCTGAGAATGGCCCTGGATGCCCTGTGGCAGAACTACCTGCGGACCATGGGAATAAAATGCAGCATTTTGGGTGGGCTTCACTCCAGCCCTCCTGAAAAAGTCCTTGGGTTAGGGCATGGGAATCTGTGTTTTAAACCCATGCCCCAGGTGATTGTAATACCGATCAGCTTTGGGACCCACTGACCCAGGCTGGCACCACTTTCCTTGTCCTCTTGGCACCATCACTGATCAGGCTGTGACTGCCTGAAGCTCCTAGCAGAATTAACCATACTCAGGTTCCCATCAGAGATGTAGGCATGGGCCACCATCCAGTCCTGTGGCCTAACAGCCCTCCACTGTGACTTCTCTGAGCTCTTGTACGCCCCAGAGCAAGTTCATCCAGCTCTCTGAGCTGGGGCAGCAGTACTGTCATCTCCATCCCCGCGGGAGCCAATGATGGGCTCCTGCTGCTCTGCCAAGACCAGTGCAAAAGGCTACCTGCCCTTGGCCACTCTCTCTGACTCCCTGCCCTCAGATGATCAGTCCCCTGGTCTGGCTCTGTCTCAACTCTGGTACTTAAACCCCCTGGCTTTCTTCCTGGCTCCCCAGGACTTCTGCATCCCTGTGTGCCCAGTGCCTAACTCTGAGTAATACCAATTATTATTTAGGTTGGTGCAAAAGTAATTGTGGTTCTTGCTATTCTTTTAAGAATCACAATGATTTTGTTGTTGTTGTTGTTGTTGTTGTTGTTGTTGTTGTTTTGAGACAAGGTCTTGCTCCATCACCCAGGCTGGTATGTAGTGGCTCGAACTCAGCTCACTGCAACCTCTGCCTCTCAGGTTCAAGCAATTCTCCTGCCTAAGCCTCTTGAGTAGCTGGAATTACAGGCATGCACCACCACGCTCAGCTAATTTTTTAATTTTTAGGAGACACAGGGCTTCACTATGTTGGCCAGGCTGGTCTCGAACTCCTGGCCTCAAGTGGTCTGTCCACCTCGGCTTCCCAAAGTGCTGGGATTACAGGTGTCAACCACCACGCCCAGCTCTTCAGTGATTTTTTTTGCAGACTAGAATAGCTTATTCTAAAATTCATAGGGAATCTCAAGGAACCTGAATAGCCAACATAACCCTGAAAAAGAAGAACGAAGCTGGCGGACTCACATTTCCTGATTTCAAAACGAACTCCAAAACTCTAGCATCAAAACAGTGTGGGACTGGCATAAAGACAAATATACAGACCAATAAAATATAATAGAGTCTAGAAACAAACCCTCACATATACAGTTAAATGATTTCAGACAGGGTACCAAGGCCATTCAATGGAGAAAAGACCAATCATCTTTCCAACAGATGGCATAGGAAAATTGGATATCCATATGCAAAAGAATGAAGTAGGTCCTTACCCAATATCATATATAAGATTTAAATCAAACTGGATCCATGACCTAAATGAAAGACTTAAAACTGTAAAACTCTTAGGAGAAAACATAGAACAAAAGCTCCACGACAGTGGATTTGGCAGTGATTTCTTGGATATGATATCAAAGGCACAGGCAACAAAAGGAAAAGTAGATAAATTGGACTTTGTGAAAATTTAAAAATTTTGTGCAGCAAAAGCCACAACCAACAGAGTTAAAAAGACAACCCATAGAATGGGAGAAAACATTACATCTATCTGATAAGGGATTCATCTCCAGAATACATAGAGAAATCCTAAAATTCAATGACAAAAACCCAACCCAATTCAAACATGGACAAAGGACTTGAATAGACATTTCTCCAAAGAAGATATACAGATGGACAATGTGCACATGAAAAGATGCTCAACATCACTCATCAATAGAAAAATACAAATCAAAACCACAGTGAGAGACCACCTCACACCTACTAGTATGGCTAATAACAAAAAAGAAAAAGCAGAAAATAGTAAGTGTTGGCAAGGATATGGATAAACTAGAACCCTTGTGTACTGTTGGTGGGAATGTAAAATGTTGTGGAAAACAGTATAGCAGCTCCTTAAAAAATTTAAAATAGCATTACCATACGATCCAGCAATTCCACTTCTGGGTGTATAACCAAAGGAACTGGAATCAGGGTTTCAAGAGATATTTGTACACCCATGTTCATCACAGCATGATTCACAATAACTAAAACATGGAGGCAACCCAGGTGTCCATCAACAAACAGATGCATAAGTGAAACATGGTATAGACATACAACGGAGTACATTCAGCCTTAAAAAGGAAGGAAACTCGGACACATACTACAACATAGATGAACCTTGAGGACATTATGCTAAGTGAAATATGCCAGCCAAAAAAAGACAAATACTATATGAATCCACTTCTTGTTTTTTTGAGATGGAGTCTCACTACATCGCCCAGGCTGGATTGCAGTGGTACAATCTCGGCTCACTGCAACCTCAGTCTCCTGGATTCAAGCGATTCTCCTGCCTCAGCCTCCCGAGTAGCTGGGATTACAGACGTGAGCCACTATGCCCAGCTGAATCCACTATTTATTTATTTATTTATTTATTTATTTATTTATTTATTTATTTTTTGAGGTTGAGTCTTGCTCTTGTTGCCCAAGCTGGAGTGCAATGGCGTGATCTTAGCTCATTGCAACCTCCATCTCCTGGGTTCAAGTGATTCTCCTGCCTGGGCCTGCCAAGTAGCTGGGATTACAGGCATGCGCCACCATACCCAGCTAATTTTGTATTTTTAGCAGAGATGGGACTTCACCATGTTGGTCAGGCTGGTCTCGAACTCCTGACCTCAGGTGATCCGCCTGCCTCAGCCTCCCAAAGTGCTGAAATGACAAGCGTGAACCACGGCGTCTGGCCTTTCCGAATCCACTTCCATAAAGTGCTTACGGTAGTCAAATTCATAGAGACAGAAAGTAGAATGGTGGTTGCCAGGAACCAGGGGTGGGCAGGGAATGGGAATTACTGTTTAATAGGTACAGAGTTTCAGTTTTGCAAGATGAAAGTCGTTCTGAAGATGGAGGGGGTGATGGCTGCACAACAGTATGAATGTACTTAACACCACTAACCTGCACACTTAAAATGGGTAAGGCGGTATTTTATGTTATATGTGTTTTATCACTAAAAAAAATTAGGGAGAAAGACAGCATGAAAGGAGAAGAGAGAAAACAAAAAGAGACTGGAAAATACAGAGCAAGACCAAGAGTGAAGGACAGACAGAGACAGAAGAAGAAAATAACAGGCACACAGAGATGGGGAGAGTAAGGGGGAACTGAGGGGAGGAGAGGGCAAGAGGTAGAAGCAGAGAGAGAGAGATGAAGAGAGGATGCGAGGAGAAAGAAAGTGACAAGCACTAAGAGATACTGAGAAAGAGTGACAGAGAGAGAGAAAAAAAGAGGAGAGGAAGAAAGAAAAGCAAAAAAGGAGGGAAGGAGGAAGGGAAGAAAGAAGAAAGGAAGGGAGGGAGGCAGGTAGGGAAAAGAAAGGAAGGGAGAGATGGAGGGACAAAAGGAGAGGAGGAAGTGGGGGAAGAAAGAAGAAAGGGAGGAAGGGAGGGAAGAAAGAAGAAAGAGAGGAAGGGAGGGAGGAAAGAAGAAAGGAAGGGAGGGAGGAAGAAAGAAGGAAAGGAGGGAGGAAGGGAAGAAAGAAGGAAGGGAGGGAAGAAAGAAGGAAGGGAGGGAAGAAAGAAGGAAGGGAGGGAAGAAAGAAGAAAGGGAGGAAGGGAGGGAAGAAGGAAGGGAGGAAGGGAGAGAAGAAAAAAGGAAGAGAGGGAAGAAAGAAGGAAGGGAGGAAGTGAGGGAAGAAAAAGGAAAGGGAGGGGGGAAGGAAAAAAGAAGGGAGGAAGGGAGAGAGGGAAGAAAGAAGAAATGGAGGGAGGGAAGAAAGAAGGAAGGGAGGAAGGGAGGGAAGAAGGAAGAAAGGAGGGAGGGAGGGAAGAAAGAAGGAAGGGAGGAAGTGAGGGGAGAAAGAAGGAAGTTGGAAAAAGACACGAGGTGGAGGGAGGCTGCTCTGGGGCAGGGAGGGGCACGTACTACTGAACGAGGATCTTCACCAGGTTGATGTGGCCGCAGGTGGCTGCAGCATGGAGGGGTGTCCACAGCTCATTGTCCTTGGCGTTCACGTTGGCACCATGGGAGAGGAGCAGCTTGACAATTTCCTCAAAGTTGTCGATGCAGCACTGGGAGGGACACACAGGCAGAGTCAGCTCCAGGCAGGACCCTGGGCCCTGGTCAGGACATGCCAGGTTCCCCCTGGAGGCCATGAGGAAGACTGTGGAAGGCCTAAGTTTGAATCCAGCTCCATGATGTTCACACTGTAAGCATTGCCCTTGACCTTGAGCAAGCCACTTAACCTCTCTGGGCCTCAGTCTCCTTGTGAGCAAAAATGAAGTAAATAATATATAAGATAAAAATATACAGGTAAAAAACACTCTGTCAGCTATAACGTGCTTTGCAAGTATCACTGAAATGGGACAAAATTTTGAATGAGATTTTAAAACTTTTTTTTAATCCCAGAAGGCTTTCTCCAAACAAAATTGTATGGAGAACTCTCACTTAGATGACCAGTAAATCCAAGCAGGATTGCTTGGGTTGAGGCAGGGGTGTGTGTGTGTTGCGGGGGCGGGGTGTCCCCTTTCCCAGCAGTGGCCTCCAAAGTGGTTTCAAGATCATAGCTTGAAACCTCTGACTTAGGAACCTCTGACCCAGTAGCTCAGATCTTGGGGAAGCCTTCAAGTAACCAAGACTCCCCTCGAAAGAATCCAGCTCCACGTGAGTGTTCCACGGGGTCCTGATAGCCCCTGCGAGGAGACAGCCATGTTTGTGCTCCTGCCTGTATGCTGCAGGATTGTGCACCGGGCAGTCCGGGTAAGAGGGAAGGGCCGGCCGGGCGCGGTGCCTCACGCCTGTAATCCCAGCACTTTGGGAGGCCGAGACGGGCGGATCACGAGGTCAGGAGATCCAGACCATCCTGGCTAACACGGTGAAACCCCGTCTCTACTAAAAATACATTTAAAAAAATGAGCCGGGAGCAGTGGCGGGCCAGCTACACAGGAGGCTGAGGCAGGAGAATGGTGTGAACCCGGGAGGCGGAGTTTGCAGTGAGTGGAGATCGCACCACTGCACTCCAGCCTGGGCGACAGAGCAAGACTCCGTCTCAAAAAAAAAAAAAAAAAAAAAAGGGGAAGGGCCAGCAGCCTGCAGCCTCCTAGAGAGAACACAGGCTCCAACACAG
The DNA here is from genome assembly GCF_000951045.1 of Mandrillus leucophaeus. Classification (NCBI taxonomy): domain Eukaryota; kingdom Metazoa; phylum Chordata; class Mammalia; order Primates; family Cercopithecidae; genus Mandrillus; species Mandrillus leucophaeus. The sequence continues at coordinate 2,794,781 of NW_012101477.1, forward strand.
GTAGCCCCCAGACTCCAGGGATAGAGAGGAAAAGATCCCAGGGAGACAGAGGGGTGTCAAGCTAGGCGCCAGGGTGGGAGAGGCTGGGAGAGAGGAGAAAGACAGGGAGCCACTTTACAGACTGCAGGAGGAAACTCTTCCCTAGAGGTGACTTCTGCGGAAGCCAGCAGGGGACACAGCAGGGCTCAAAGGCTCAGCCCTGCCCATCCAGATAAAGGCTTGGGACTTGGTCCTCAGTGCAATGGGAGACACTGAGTTACGCTAAGAAGGGGAGCAGGATCAGACTTGCTTTTAAAAACAACAGCTCCTCTGATTGCACGTGGAGAACAGATTGTGTGTGTGCGCGTGCACGCCCACACACATGTGTGCACGTTGGGAGGGGACAGCGAGGAGCTGTGTTGAAGTCACCCGGCTAAGAGATGATGGTGGCCTGGCCTCCAGAAACGACCGCGGGGATAGAGAGAAGAGTCCAGATGCCAGCAGAAGGAGCAGGAGCAGCTGTGGAAGCCCACGGCCCCAGGTGGGTGTGGGCGTGGGTGTAGGCGTGGGTTGGGGCGGCACCACAGCCCCACCCCTATCCCCAGGGAAGCCAGGGCTCAGCGCCAGGACATGTGGGAAAGGAGCAGCCGTTTGCACAGATGGCGCCAGAGACCCAGGTTCTTTCTGCGCCAGCCAGTCTTTGCGGGGCGGGGGGGCGGGGGGACGGTGGCTAGGTCTGAGGACATCTCTCCGGACAGGCAGGGAAAGACGTGACTCTGTAGCGGCTGGGTGCTGCCTCAGGTGGGCGGGAGAACCACGCAGCAGCACGGCGCGGCCGGCAGAGGGCGCCAAAGGCAACGAAGCGAGGCTGTGGTGGAAGGTGAACATCTCCAGGCCTTCACTGGGAGATGCCACTGAGAAGCCCCTGGGGTCAGGGGCAAGAGGGCCAGAAATCCAACCCCTGGAGACTGCAGGAAACATAGAGGGTGGAGTGGAAGCCTCAGGTTGAAGCGGGAGGGGACTGTGTGCCCAGAATGGCAGAGTCTTGTGAGACAATGTCCAGGGGCTGGACCAGTCTATACCTGGGAGACCCAGCTTGAGTAAGGGCTGCGTTGGGGGCTGGGTGCAGGGGCGCACATGGAGTAGGTGGTAGCTGGTGGAGTGGGCGGGCCTCCTCCTCTGCGGTGGCTGAGGTGGGAAATGGCACCTGGCAGTCAGTCGCCTCCTCCCACCTCCTCCCACCTCCTCCCTTCCCACCTTCAATCTATCACCAGGTATGAATCTCACATCTCCTAAATTGCTGTCCCCACCCTCTGCCCTGGATGAAGTTTCATCATCTCTCTCTACCTCCCTGTCACTCTCCTTCCTAACACCCTCGACCAGAGAGAGCTTCTTCATTAATCTAATCATGTTGCTCTGCATTTACAAACCTCTGAGGGCTCCCTGTTGCCAAGAGAAGAAAATCCACACTCCTTTGCCAGGCATGGGCAGTTCTTCTTAATGTGCCCCCATCTCCTTTGTTGCACTGGAGCAACAGCGACAATAGCAGTGATAACAATAACAACAGCCCCGGCAACAACAGTAATAACATGTCACATCACATTGTCAATAACAATGTCAAATACTTTTTGAGGGCTTACAAGAGTCAAGCAGCTTGCTAAGCTTTGGCCATGCATTGCCTCATTTAATCTTCAAAAAAAAGGAGGATTGCTTTTTTTACAGATGGGGAAATGGCCTCTTTTATAGATGGGGAAACTGGCTCAAGGAGACCTGGTGGCACAATGTCACACGGAGTAAGAAATGAATTGAAATCCAAGCAGTCTAACTCCAAAGGCCCTGTTCTTAACCTTCTCAGTCTCACCACCTGCACCTCTCCCTGAGGCTCCCTGCACTCTAATTGTGCCACACAGAACCCTCTAGACTCCAAACTTGAAATGCTGAGCCCCTTTCTCAAGGCTTTGCACATGCTATTCCCTTGGCTTTGAATGTTCTGCCTTACCCTTTTCTAGCTAGCAAGCTCCTACTCATCCTTCAAGACCCAACTCAGATATCCCTTCCTCTTAGAAGCCTTTCTCAGTTCCCCTTTGGGTCAAGTCTTCGGTTCCCAGCTTTAAGCTGCCTCTGTGCAAGGGCTGACCACACTGCATTACCTCTATTATGATTTATGTGCCTGTGGCCACAGCACACTCTGAATTCTGAGAGCAGGGACTCTGCCTAACTTACTTCTGGGGCCCTGTCCCCAGAAGATACCTGGCATGGAGTGGGTACACAATAGGTACTTGTTGAAAAAATAAATGGAAGCCCACAGGCTGATGAGGGTGGATGTCTCCCTGAAAGGGATCTCAACATGGGGCCCAAGGCAAAGGTGGTGGTTGGGGTGGGGTGTGGGTTTCAGCTGGTCAGCCATGAGCTTCATGCAGCTAAACTCGGAGCCTGGTGAGTTCCCGCCTCCCTGACCATGCATCCCCAGGGGCCTAGGAACCCACAGGAGAAACTGGTCCTGAGAAAGCAATGTGACCAACAAGGAAGAAGCACTATGTGAGGTGGCGGGAACCCCAAGCTAAAAAAAGGGCGCCACTCGAGAGTTCATTGCATAGGAATGGCAACTCAAGGGGAGACCTGGGGCTCAGAGAATTGCAGCTGTGGTGTCCACAGAGCAGTTAAGACTACCTTGTTTCAAATCCTGGCTTCAACACTCAATCACTGTTTGGCCTTCGACAAGATTTCACCTCCCCAAGCTGCATGGTATAATACGACAGCCACTGTTTCTTTAAATCCAGTAAAATTAAATAAAATTCAAAATCCATTTCCTCAGTCACATCAGCCACATTTCGAGTGCTGGAGATCTGCATGTGGCTGGTGGCTACTGTACTGTGCACTGCAGAAACACAGAACATTTCCATCATTGTAGAAAGTTCTATTGAATAGGCTGCCTCAGTTTCCTCAGTCATAAAATAGGGATGATAATTCTTTTTTTTTTTTTTTTTTTTTGAGACAGCGTCTCACTCTGTCACCCAGGCTAGAAGGCAGTGGCATGATCTTGGCTCACTACAACCTCTACTTCCCAGGTTCAAGCAAATCTCCATACCTCAGCCTCCCTAGTAGCTAGGATTACAAACACCCGCCACCACACCCGGCTAATTTTTGTATTTTTAGTAAAGACAGGGTTTTGCCATGTTGGCCAGGCTGGTCTTGAACTCCTGATCTCAGGTGATCTGCCTGCCTTGGCCTCCCAAAGTGCCAGGATTACAGGCATGAGCCACCATGCCCGGCCTGGGGATGATAATATTTCTGAGGTTTGTTGTAAGGATCAAAATGAAATATATAACTGAAGTAATTTGCAGATAAGTGGTCACATGATACATTTTAATAATAATAACTTTTAATAAATAATAATAGATAATATTTATCCAGTATTGAGCACTGCTTAAAGGAGTTTTACGTGTGTTCATTTCATCCTCACAACCACCCAATGAGATGGGTACTTGTTATTCCTCTTTTAGAGATGAGGAAACTGAGGCACAGAGAGCTTAAGTAACTTCCCCACAGTCACACAGCTAGTGGGTGACAGTTCTGGGCCACAAGTCTGACTCTCAGTCCTGACGTCCTCACCTTTCTGGCACGCAGTAGGAAGTAGCCTACACATTTGGTCCTCATGCCCATGGCTGGTGGGTGCTACCCAGCCTTGGAAATTGGCATTTGGGTCTCCACTTCAGGGCAAGCTACAGCAGCCACCTGCTCTCCGCTCCCTGGTGGAGTCCCAGGCCCTCTAGAGTTCATGGAGCTGGGAGTCTGGGAGTTTCCAAGGGCAGATGGAGACGGGGTACTGAGGCAGCTGCCTCAGAGTGGATGCCTGAGGCCCTGTGAGAGAGAAGTCAAGAGGACACACAGCGACCTGCCCCTGGGGCCTGTGGGCAGGGCGTGGCCAGTCTCTGTCCATCCCACCCCGGCCCTTGCATGGAGGTGGAGAGGCCCTCACCAGCCCAGGGTTCTGGCTGCCTGGCCTCTCACTCAAGTCCATCTACTTAGAAACTCGGGCACAGAGAGGCTCTGGTGTGTTCATGCATTCATTCAGCATGCACATATTGAGTACCTGCTGCATGCCAGCATGGGGAAAGATGCTAGGACACACCCATAAGCAAGAGGCATGAGCTGTGCCCTCGGGCAGCTCAGCGTCTGAGTAGGGGAGAAGTCAGCATCAAATGATGACATCAATGGCTACAATGACTAATTACAAAGGAAGAGGGCCTTCAGAAGACAAAGGGTATGTCCGTCACAGCACAGCTCTGAAGCTCTTGCTGTGGAGGGCAGCTAATGGGTGAAAGCACCAAGTGCTGTGGGAAGTGTGGTGGGGAGGAGCGCTGTGGGTCCAAGGACTTGAGAAGTTGTGTAGCTGGAGCCCCGAGAGCCAGGAGGCTTGGAAGATCGGGTGCGAGCCCCGCCTCGTGCGGCCTTGTGCACTGTGGCAGAGTTTGTTTTTATCCCCTCCATTATAGGAAGACATCAGAGAACTTTGAGTAACACGAAGAGCGTTTTGGCTTCAGCATCCCCATGGCTGCTGTGTGGAGACAGAATTATGGCAGAGCCAGACTGAATGCTGGGGACCAGTTACGAGGCTGTAGCAGCATCCATGTGAAAGGTGACAGCCGGAGCAGCCGTCCCCAGCAAGGAGGACTGGACCCATCCCTCTGCCTTGGAAAGGACATGTCATGATAGCACATGGCTCAAGGCCATAAATCAAGATCATGTGACCTTGGGCAGGTCACATAAGTCCCGCCAACTGCCTCTGTCACCAGGGTGGATGGGATGTCCTGATTAAGTGTGAATGTGCTTCGTACACTGTCAAGCTCCAAACACACTTGCTTTCATGGGTAGGAGGGGTGCAGTGAACAAAGGCTCCCTGTCAACAGAGCCTGCATGTGCAGGCGCGTCTGCGCGCACACAGGGCTCTGTAGGATGGCAGTAACAGACACGCGTGTCTCCAAAGCAGACAAGAGCCTTTCAGATGGGCCAGCTGCAGCTCCTCCTCCCTCCCTCATTCCCTCCTCCCTGAGAGTTCTGAGCAGGAAAGTGCCAAGAAACAGGGTACCTGTCCAGGTGAGGAGCAGGGAGCCCGGGAGCCCCAACGAGCCCAGCCTTACCTGGTGTAGGGCTGTGAGTCCGTCCTCATTGCACAAATCAGGGCTGACCTTATTCTTCAGGAAGTAGCGTACTGCAATAGGAGGGTACAGGAGTGAGCTTCCCGTTGCACACTGGGTGTGCAGGCATGCAGGGGCCTGGGTAAGACCCACTCTCCCCCAGGCCCATGAGGAATGTAGTAACACCTCCCCATTTTACAGATGAGACAACTGAGGCCCAGAATTTCCAAGAGGTGGATGCCACTGCCTGTCTTATTATGGATAACAATAACAAGAACTAACAATTTTTCAGTACTTCCTGTATGCCAGGCACTGAGCTAAGCAATTTACATTTGTTGTCCAGAGGGTGCGCATTCTAGTCATTGAAAGCATACACTCTGGAGGTTCAAATTTGGGCACCATTCTCATTGGCTGTGCAACCTCGGTCAAGACACTACCTTCTCTGTGCCTCAGTTTTCTCATCTGCAAAATGGGGATGATGTTCATCCTCCTCACGGTGACAGTGTGAGTGGTCATCGAGGTGAGCCATGCCGGGGACTCAGCACAGTGGCCTGCATGTGGTTTGGGAGTGAACTCCTGCTCTGGCAGCTGTGGTGATTTTTATTAAAACTGTGGGTACCCACAGCAGGTAATGGCTCACCTACGGGTATCAAATGCCCCTTCTTTGGCCCTACTGAGCCCTGAGGAAGGAGGGTAGCAGAGGTTTTAACCATCCCCAATCCCTAGAATTTTGTCTAGGGGTGTGTGTGTGTGTGTGTGTGTGTGTGTGTGTGTGTTTTCAGGGATTCTGGGTGGACAGGGAGGCCACAGTGAACAGCACCGACAGCCTGGAATCCCTCTTGCTTAGGATAAGCCCCCTCCCCTTATCACTGTGACCCTCCTCCCTTCTCCTCTGCCCGCCACCATTCAGGCCCTAATTCTCCCGTGAACCCAAGTGCAAAGGGAGAGAAGAGAGGAGCTCACCCAGCAGCCCTGCAGGCCCCTTCCCCGGCTTGGCAACTGGGACCCCAGCTCTGGCTTTAGCAGGGTGATCTGAGGCCTTCCAGCTTTGCCTCTCCCCATGGATGAGGAGTCTAGGGGGCCAGTGGGATGAGTCCACTAGAGCCCCTGGCTCCCCTTCCAGGCCACACCTCTACTGTTCCTGTCCAAATGGCTCCGAGCCTGCTTGCAGGGCCTCATTAGGATCTTCCCTGGATCCAGTTTCCCAAAGGTAGACTGTGCAGTTACTGGGCAAGCGGACTTCTAGGCCAGAGGGGTGAACAGAGTGTGGCCGTTTGTGGGGCAAGTGGACGAACTTGAATAAGCAAGCTGGCTTGTGTGGGTGGCCCTCGTGCCATCGTGCTGATGAAGCCAGGCGTGGAGGCCCAGGCACTGCAGATAGGATACATAGGCTGGCCCTGAGCCCTCTGAGCCTCCTCCCACCCCCAGCCAAGTCTGGCTCCCTGTGAAACAGAAGCCAAAGTCCACACCCCCTAATCCCCACCGCAGACACTATCTCCACACTACGGTTCACGCCACAGGGCAGGGTTGAGGTGGCTTCCTCGTTGATTTGTGCTGTGGGGAAACAAATTAGAAGTGAGCCGGGCAGGGTGGAGAGAAGGCTATCCCTTCCGCAGGACAAAAAACCCAGTCAGCAACTCCAGGGGGTACAGGGGAAAAAGACGCTGGCAGGCAAGGGAGGAGTCCTTAAGGGCTCAGGAGCAGTGAATGGGGTGGGGGTACAGCCCCTCAGCTCCATCCTCATGAGGCCCAGTTCCCAAACCACAGT
>NW_012101477.1:2801715-2809717 GCF_000951045.1 Mandrillus leucophaeus
AGCCCTCTGAGCCTCCTCCCACCCCCAGCCAAGTCTGGCTCCCTGTGAAACAGAAGCCAAAGTCCACACTCCCTAATCCCCACCGCAGACACTATCTCCACACTACGGTTCACGCCACAGGGCAGGGTTGAGGTGGCTTCCTCGTTGATTTGTGCTGTGGGGAAACAAATTAGAAGTGAGCCGGGCAGGGTGGACAGAAGGCTATCCCTTCCGCAGGACAAAAAACCCAGTCAGCAACTCCAGGGGGTACAGGGGAAAAAGACGCTGGCAGGCAAGGGAGGAGTCCTTAAGGGCTCAGGAGCAGTGAATGGGGTGGGGGTACAGCCCCTCAGCTCCATCCTCATGAGGCCCAGTTCCCAAACCACAGTCCCAGTTGCACCCTAGGCCTCAGTGTGAACCAAGGCCCTGCATGAAGGGGAGGTTGAGGTCACCACCCAGCAAGAGGTGGCATCTCCAGTAGACCTGCCCAGTATGCATAGCCAGTATGGGTTAAGCATGACAGGACCTTGTCCAGTAAGGTCAGATCCTTTGGCGCTGTCCTGACCAACATGATGCCACTAGCTACATCTGGCTATTATGGCTGCTTAAATGAATTAACATTTCAAATTTAGTTTCTCAGGCATGCTGTGCTGTTTCAAGTGTTTGGTGGCTACCATATTGGAAAGTGTAGAAATAGAACATTTTCATCTTCCTGGAAAGTTATATTGGACAGTGCTGCTTTGGAGCATTATAAATGAAAATTAGCTCTATCACAAATTGTTAAAATCCTTCCATGGCTCCCCATTGCTCTGGGAATAAAGTCCAAAACTCTTCCTATGGCCTACAAGTTCTTGCATGATGTGAGCCCCGCCTGCAGACCTCCAGCTTGTACAATTGTAGGGGGCACCATCCACATCATGGTTTCTAAGACTGGCATCCTCTGGAGCTGTCCAGTACACAACTTGCTCAGCTGTGCACAATCATCCTACCTGCTAACCTCTCCACTCTCATTTCTTAAACTCCTAACACTTTCCACAAGAGTCTTTTGTCAGTTACAGAGTCACACCACTTCTTGTGGTCTCTGAGATTTTGCATAGTCTGTTCCCATTGCCTGGAAAACTCAATCATTCATCCATCCAACCACCATCATCCATGCATCTGCCTCTAACACTAACACACACACACACACACCTCAGCCCCACGCCTCATCCTTTAGGTCTCAGCTCAAACTCCCCAGGCTCCTGTTATATATACCCATAGCTCCTATACATCTCATTTACAGCCTTGTCACAACTACAATTATATAACTAATTATGGGCTTTGAGTGTATCTGCTCATTGGACACTAAGCCCCACGAGGGCAGAACCATGACCTGGTACTTATGACTCTATCCCTAAAGCCTGGTACACAGTAAGTCCTCAAGAACTCCTCTAGGACCTTGATCCAATTGGCAGCCCTCTAGTTCAGTCCAAGGACAAAGCCCCCCCATCTCTGAGCAAAGCAGATCACCCTCAAGGGCGGACTCCGGAAGACTCATGTCTGTAGCAGGCAGTTCTCTGCTCGCAGGCGCCTCCTACAGACCCGGTGCCTGGTGTTAGCCTCAGGACCATGTAGGAGATTATGGCAAAGCCACTGATCACCAAAGCCCAACCTGCCCATGGGTGAGTGGGGGTGCCCTGAGCCTGACAGATGGCCTTTGGGAGAGGAGCAGTGGCCACTATGTCCCTGACTAGGATGGGTTTCTGGATGGTTCTGCTCACATTAGCTAGGGGTTCAATTCCCATGGGACGGGTAGCAGAATAAGCTTCCTGTCCAGGAGATACTCTTTGAGGCAGAAAATAAGCATCAGCTGCCAAAAGCAGTGTTTGTGCACAGTAATTATTGGGGTGTCCTCCGTGCTGTGCAGGAATCCAAGCCATGTAATTACCCTGATGTTGGGCAGTTATTTTCAGCCCAAGAGGTGGGACAAATCATTCCCCTCTCTAGGAAGCCCTTAGTACTCATGAGCCAAGGCTGCCTCAGCAGTGCTACTTCCAATGTAGCTAGGAGCCCAAGGCCCGGCTCTGCACCTAGTCACAGGAGCAAAGTCCTCGCCGTCCAGTGCACAATCAGGCTCCCTGCCTCTAGAGTTCAGTAAGAAAATGATTATTATATTAATAATGTTTTCTGGCCAGGCACAGTGGCTCATGCCCATAATTCCAGCACTTTGGGAGGCCAAGGCATGTGGATCACTTGAGGTCGAGAGTTCAAGACCAGCCTGGCCAACATGGTGAAACCCTGTCTCTACTAAAAATACAAAAATCAGCCAGGCATGGTGGCTCGTGCCTGTAATCCTAGCTACTCAAGAGGCTGAGGCAGGAGAATCACTTGAATTTAGGAGGCAGAGGTTGTAGTGAGCCGAGACTGCACCATTGCACTCCAGCCTGGGTTACGGAGCAAGACTCTGTCTCAAAAAATATATATAAATAAATAAAATAATGTTTTCTTACCAAGCCTTTCATTTGCATCTTGTTCAATTCAGAATCACTTTATTTTATGGGTTCACATCTATAATTATTCCTCTTATGCAGAAGAAGAGACAGAGGGCCAGGAAGGTGTAGCTCAGTCACACGTGGCCAAATTAAGGAGCAGGGATTTGGCACCAGGCCTCTCTGATTTCAAAGCCCAGGCAGGTGGCCAGTGGACCATTCTACTCTGCCCTAAGGCCAGGAATGGGAACCAACATTTCTGGATTTCTGCCATGTCGAGATCTGTGCTGAGAGCTGATTTGGGGACGAGGGTAACGGGAAATGGACAGCAGTGACCTCTGCTTCTGGAACTGTCTATGTATCAGAGGCCCTGCAGTCCCAGGCCAAGCCTCTTCTTGAAGACAGAAGAGTTCAAGGATCTGCAAATGGGACAGAAGAAATGGTGTTACCCTGCTGAGGGATTAGCTCTTTCAGGCCATTTAAAATGTAAACCTGCCTCCCCGACTCCTTGCTTTAAATCTTCTCATGGCTCCATTTTGCTCTTTTCTTCTTCTTTTATTATTATTATTTTTAAATATAGAGATGGGATCTCACTATGTTGACCAGGCTGGTCTCAAACTCCTGGCCTCAAGCAATCTTCCCATCTCAGCCTCCCAAAGTGCTGGGATTTAAGTCACAAGCCACCATGCCCAGCCTTCTTCTTCTTCTTCTTCTTTTTTTTTTTTTTGAGATGGGAGTCTTGCTCTGTTGCCCAGGCTGGAGTGCAGTGGTGTGATCTCAGCTCTCCTGCCTCAGCCTCCTGAGTAGCTGGGACTACAGGCACATGCCACCATGCTCAGCTAATTTTTTGTATTTTTAGTAGAGACGGGGTTTCACCGTGTTAGCCAGGATGGTCTCAATCTCCTGACCTCGTGATCTGCCTGCCTCGGCCTCCCAAAGTGCTGGGATTACAGGCGTGAGCCACTGCGTCTGGCCACCACTTTCTTTTTTTAAGAGACAGGGCCTCACTATGTTGCCCAGGCTGGCCTCAAACTCTTGCTCTCAAGCAATCCTCCCACCTCGGCCTTCTGAGTAGTTGAGACTCCAAGCGCACACACAACCACGTCCAGCCTCCACAGTGCTCTTGGGATGAAGTTCAAAATCCTTCCATGACCTTCATTGGGACTGACAAACTATGGCCTGTGGGCCAAATCTGGCAGGCAGCCTGTTTCCGTAAATAAAGTTTTATTGGAACACATCCACGCTCATTCATTTACATATCACCTATGACTGCTTTCACCCTACAACAGCAGATTTGAGTAGGTACAACAGAGACTGTATGGCTCACATGACCTACGATATTTACTATCTGGCCCTTTGCAGAAACGGTTTGCAGACCCCTGGTCTTCAAAGTCCTGTATGGTGTGGTCCCGCCTACAGAGCTACTGCCTTGCATAATTCCAAGGCAATATGCAAATACGCTTGCATAACAGTACCTTGCACTGTTCTCATCATAGTCTGTGTGAATAGAGTGCCCTGGAATTATGCAGTGTGCAGCCTGCTCAGCTATGCCCAGGGGTCCTGTCTCTCTACCTCTCCAGGCTCATCTCTTGCTTTCTGGAGCACCTGGAACAATGGAGGAAGTTGGCTTGGGTCTAAGGTGTTGCCTGGAGCTCAGGGAGCACAAAGACGAGAAAGGCACACTTCTTTCCTTCGGCCAGGAGTGTCCACACCTTCTCTCAGTTGCCCACACTCAGGGTAGCTCCCTGCCCACAAAGCCCTAAGTCCCAGGCTCAGCCATCAGTTCGTCGGAGTGACCCATTTATTCTCATGCATTTGCTTAGCTGCAGCTCCAGGCAAGTTATTCCCCCTCTCTGCCTCCATGTCCTCATCTGCAAAATGGGGATCACAACAGTGCTCCCCCATGGCATTGCTGTGGGGTTAAGGAAGACAAGGCCTTGGTTACTGTTAGCATTTATTTTAAAAGTAAAAACAAAAACCAACCAGTGAGCTCTTGCTTGTGTCCCAGCCTGTGCTGGGTGCTGGGAATACAACCATCAACACCTTGCATGTCTCAAGAGCTTTAGCACTGGTGGTAAAATGACAGAGGCAGTCTCCCTCCAGGGAGCTCTGAGCATATGCTGGTTCACGGACCACCGTAAGGCCAGTCGGTGCCCCGCCACCCCCGATGCAGGCAGGACCCTACTGAGATGGCAAAGAGGTGGCTCCCGCCCTCCTCACTCACGTATCCCTGCTCCTGGCGCCGACCCCGCCGCTCCGCCCACACCTCCCTGGCAATCTGGCTGGAATCTGGGCCAAACGGGCCATCTGGTCCTCTCCATCTCCAGCTGTAGCAAGTGAGGCTGAGCCGGCCCGTCTCAGCAGGAAGCTGGTGGCGGCTGCCTTTGCAGGGAGACATTACCGCTGACAAGCTTGTGTTTTCTTTGGCATCTGACCCACGCCGTCTCACAAAGAATCTTCCTGACCTCGAGATGGTCAGTGACATGCGACCACAGGCGTGGCTCCTGCTCCTCCTCTGGGGAAACGGGGACAGCCAGACAGAGGTGTCTGCCCAGTGAAGGTGGACCTTGGGCAATCTGCATCTCCATGGGGGGTGCCCTGGGGCTGAGCTGCTGCCACCTGGCCATGTGACTTGCAGTGTCATGTTCACTCACAAGGCCTACCCTCCTATCTCTCTTCCTTCCTTTCCTGCCCAGTGCCCAGCAATGAGGCCTCATCCTCCCACTGCCTCCAAGGCACTGCATGATCTAGTCCCTGCCTGCTCCACACCCACCTCACCTGGAAATCACTCCCTGAATCCCTCATTGGTTTAGCCACACTGGCCTCTCATTTCCTAAAACAAAACAAAACAAAAACCGAGCTCCGATTCTCCAGGCCTTTACACACAGTTTCCTATGCCTGGAACCCTCTTTCTTCCCATTGTTGGGCCGGCAAACTCTTCTTCATCCTTCAGATTTTAGCCAAAATGTCACCTCCTCTGGGAGGCCTTCCTTGATTGCCTCAATCTCCATTGAGCTTCCCCATCTATTCTCTCCACACTACCCTGCATTTCTGCTTTTGTCCTTCACAGCAGCACTTACTTTGTTGCCCATGGAGCTACCTGTTCCTGAGGCCATGAAACTATTTCTCAGCGTAGTCCCACAGACACGGGGCACTGCAGGAGCATGACTCAGGAATGAAAAGCAATGATTGTGACTTTTGTACAAAATTGAGTGAGGCCAGAAGTGGTGGCTCACACCTGTAATCCCAATGCTTTGGGAGGCCGAGGTGGTAGGATCACTTAAGGCCAGGAGTTCGAGGCCACAGTGAGCTGTGATTGTACCACTGCACTCCAGCCTGGATGACAGAGCAGGGTACTGTCTCTTAACAACAACAACAACAACAAAACAAACTTTAAAAAACGAGTCAGCAGACACCCTTCCTTAAGCCTCCCTCATCAACACCGCCAGACCTGGAGGCTGACCACAGGAGTCCTTCAGTCCCACCCAACACTGTCCCCTCTGCAGGCTGGATGCAGGGGACTCAGCATGTCCCTTTGTCCAGGACCCCACTCCTCATTCTCTCTGCCCTGTGCCCTTGCTCTTTCTACAGCCCAGCACTAACTGTGTGCCAGGCATTGTGTTAAGCCCTTCATATCCATCAAGTCAATTAGTCCTCATAATCCAGCTATGAGGATAAGTAACCTGCTGTTATTAAATAACTCCCTGGGATTATTGCTCCAATTTACAGATGGGAAAACTGAGGCTCAGGTTTGAATACATGAAATGATTTGCCCAAAGACACCTGGCTGGGAATGGTAGAGCTGGGATTTTCACCCAGGCCCAGCCAGCTCTGAAGAGTGAACCCTTAACCACTTTGCTAAAATGGTAGCAAACAAGGACTCAGGGAAGGAAACATATACAGCAGAGAGACATACAGGGTGGACACAGATGTTATCATGAAGAAAGCCGACAGGGATGGCAAAAAGCCAAGAGAAAGGTCAAGACCATTGCCAATAAAGGTCAGTGTTCCAGAACATCATGTGATAAAGAAGACAGTTGCCAACAGGCATTGCTGCAGCCTTTGTGTTTACTATATTTGCAAATGAAGTCACTGAGGCACAGAAGTGAACACTGAGCCTGAGGTCCAGCACCACCTCTGTTGGTCTTCCTGCTGCATCTCCACTGTGGGTAGACAGCAGCCTGCCCCTGCTTCCAAGCACCATGGTGGCCTGCCTCATGTTGCCACATCCCACCCACTGGGTTGCACTTCCTGCATGAAAAGCCCAGTCTGCAAAGACTTATTTCGCCCTCTTCAAGGTGCTGTCAGTACTGCTGTGAGCCCAGCCCTCTGCTCTGATAATGCCAAAGGGTCAGCATTCTCAGAGCAGCCCCTCTGCCCTCCTCCCAAGTCAAAGCTGTCCTGTGTCCCCAAGGCAGTGCACTTCCAAAATCACCCCACCGAGTAATTGCAACCTTTCCACCCACCATTGCTCCTCCCTGGAGCAGAAATAGCCAGAAATAGCTGCTCCCAGGGAAGCCCGGCAGCCTGGAGCTGAGGGTGGAGACTCAGTCAAGTCGCATGGTGGCTTCTGCAGTGGCTGGTGCAGCCCGCCCCTCTGCCAGGCAGCTCCCCCGAGATCCTGGGTGGTGACTCACCCTGGTGGACCAGAAAGACACGGGCTTCCCTCAAAGTCACATTCCCAGGACCAAGCCTCAGGCCCCAGGCGCCAACTCCCTGCTCTTCACCAGATAGATAGTATCACTCTTGGCCCATTCAAGAAGAGGAGGGGTTGGACAACCGTGTGAAGACGCACGGAAGTCAGAGCCCTCGGGCCTTGCTGGTGGGAATGTAAGATGGCATAGCATTGTGGAAAACAGACTGACAGGTCCTTAAAAAGTTAAACATAGCATTACCACCTGACCCAGCAATTCTACTCCTAGGTATATATTTAAGAGGAATGAACATTTATGTCCATACAAAACTTTGCATATGAATGTTTTTATAGCATTAGTTGCCATATCTCTAAAGTAAGACCCAAATTTCCATCAACTAATGAATGGATAAACAAGATTCCATACAATGGAACAGTATTTTGCCATACAAAGAAATAAAGTATGGCTATGTGTGACAACATGGACGAACCTTGAAAATATCGTGCTAAGTAAAGGAAGCCAGACACAGAGGCCACATGTTGTGTGACTTCATTTACATGAAATGTCCGGAATAGGCAAATCCATAGAAAGAGAAAGCAGATTAGTGGTTGCCAGGGGTCAGGGGACTGGAAGGAGAATGGGGAGTGACTGCTAATGAGTACAGGATTTCCTCTGAGGATGCTGAAATTGTTCTGAAATTAAACACTGGTGATAGTTGTACAATCTTGTGAAAGATCTTGTAGCAAAGACCACAGAATAGAGTAAATTTGGGGCTGGGCACACTGGCTCACACCTGTAATCCCAGCACTTTGGGAGGCCAAGGCATGTGGGTCACCTGAGGTCAGGAGTTTGAGACCAGCCTGACCAACACAGAGAAACCCTGCCTCTACTAAAAATACAAAATTAGCCAGGCATGGTGGC
>NW_012101477.1:2810242-2819794 GCF_000951045.1 Mandrillus leucophaeus
GCACTTTGGGAGGCCAAGGCGGGCAGATCACGAGGTCAAGAGGTTGAGACCATCCTGGCCAACATGGTGAAACCCCACCTCTACTAAAAATACAAAAATTAACCTGCCGTGGTGGTGGGCACATGTAATCCCAGCTACTCAGGAGGCTGAGGCAGGAGAATCACTTGAACCCGGGAGGTGGAGGTTGCAGTGAACTGAGATCGCACCATTGCACTCCAGCCTGGGCAACAAGAGTGAAACTCTGCCAAAAAAACAAACAAACAACAAACAAACAAAAACAGGGTAAAATTTATAGTATGTGAATTATATCTCAACTTTAGAAAAAGAAGAGGAAGGGGTTCCAAACTAGGTCTGCTGGGATCTCACTCCCCTGCCAGCCTGGGAGGTCTGTGAGGTCAAGACAGCATCTGTCCCACTCATCACTGTACCCACAGTGCTGAGGACAGTGTCTGGTACACAGTAGGTGCTCAATCATTGCGTAGGGGAAGGAAGGGGGAAGGCCACTGGCCACTTGGGCCCTTCTGGGCCATATGTGATCTGCCTGTCTTTCCCGGCATCATCCCTCCTAACCACCACACACCCTACCAGGCACACTCCATACCACCCTCTCTTGTGCATCTTCTCATGTGCTGTTCCTTCTTCCTTTTTTTTTTTTTTTGGAGACAAGATCCCTCTATCACCCAGGCTGGACTGCAGTGGCGTGATCAAGCTCCCTGCAGCCTCGACCTCCAGGGCTCAAGCAATCCTCCCACCTCAGCCTCCTAAGTAGCTGGGAGTATAGGTACGCACCACCATGCCCAGCTAAATTTTTTATTTTTATTTTTTGGATTTTTGTAGAGATGACATTTTGCCATGTTGTCCAGGCTGGTCTTGAACTCCTGAGCTCAAGTGATCCTCCTGCCTCAGCCTCCCAAAGGGATAGGATTACAGTCGTGAGCCACCACGCCCAGCCCTGCCTGTCTTTCTCTGTCTTCACTTCACCTGGTTAATTCTCACTTAGATTCCAAGTCCCAGCTTCAATGTCATTTCCTCTACAAAGCCTCCTGCAGGTCTCCCAGGCTGGGCCAGGCACCCTTCTCATATGATTGCTGTGCCCCCCAAACTCAAAAAATACTTAACACTATTTTATAGTCATATATGAATTTGTCTGTGTCTTTATAACACTAAAGTTCTGGAGGCGTAGGGCGAGTAGGACCATCTTTTGGCTACCATGTTTCTCTATGTGATGCAGTTCAGGCCCCCAGTCAATTTCAGATGACCGCAGAAGTGAATGGAGCTTACCTGGCCTCTACTCAAGCCTCAGAACCGGCCAGAACATCTATTCTTGGGCTACTGTATGCTTCTTCCTTTGGACAAGAGCGTCCCCGGCTGGGCCACAGACTTTTTCTTCTCAGAGAGAATCTTCACCCTTTGGCTTGAACAAAGAGGCCAGTTCCTCTCCTACCATCTCTGATACCCTTAGCATCACCAGGACAAGATGGCCAAGGGGACCCCAGACACGTAGCTATAAACCTTCTCCCTTCTAGAACCTCCGTGCCCAGGACATATGTCTCTACTAGACAAAAGGGGTTGACAGAGATTCACATCAGCTACCCAGATGCCTCTGCCCATGTAACTTACATCTGGCATTGGGTGTATGCAGGAAAAGTGACAGTACACCCTTTAGGATGTAAGCTCTATGTGGGCAACTCATGTCTGAATTCTTATCTGGGGCATGCAGCTCCTAGAGAAAGCACTCAACAAATATTTGTTAACTGAATGAACAAATTAAAAAGACGTTTTTAATTCTAAGAATAAAAAACTAAAGATACCCGGGAAACTGATGTACAAAGTAGGCCTGCAGTTAATCCTTTTCAAAATGTATAGTCTTTCTGAGACATGGAGGTTGGGGTGAGGTGGGGCATCACTTCCTAATGTGTAAGGGGACATTTGTGTATTAGATTTCCTCAAAGGGAGGGAGAACTGCATTTAACTCAGCTACCGTGAAGATGATATGGACCTGTAAGGTTTCTCCACCAAAGCTGCAAAGACTGTGTGCCTTGGACCCTTCCCTCTCTCTTCTTCTCCCTTCCTTCCCCTTCTCTTACCCCATACAGTGCTTAATCTCAGAGAATGACGGCAAGGGTCCCCCTTTTCCAGAAACATGATGTTGGAACTTACGCATTCTATTCATAAAACATCAGACCCCCGCTGCATTAGGCCCCTGTTCTTTACTGATTCTACCTCCAGAATTCTCCCAGCACCTCTCCTTACAGCTTCACTGCAGACCTAGGGACCTGATCTTCCTTCCGCTCTGCAGAAGCACGCACTGGCTGCCCGGGAGCTCTCCAAGGTATCTGCTCTTATCCCAATTCCCCTCTCCCGAAATGCCCTGCATGCCTCTTTCTGACTTGCTCTTGCTCTCCAAGACCCATCCCTCTCACCTCACTTCTCCTTCCAGCTATCTCTCCTAATTTTTTTTAATAGTCCAATTACTTTATCTCTCCAGGCAAGTAATAGATAAAAATATTTCCAGCTCTGCAGGTAGGAGATACATGCGTATAAACACTGTAATAGCTTCACAGCCATCATAATAGCATCTAACATTCATTGACTATTTTCCGAGTATGAGGCACTGTCCCAGGATGTTACATGTATTATCCCAGATCCCTGGGATCCCTCAATCCCCACAACAACATCATGACTTAGGTGCTATTGTTAGACCATTTGACAGAGAACTTATATGATTTGCCCAAGCTTATTTAGCTAATAAGTGCTGAGACTCAATTCTAGTCTGGGTGATTCCATACATAACTGGTATTTCAGGCATGACTAATTACAAGGGACCCTCATTCAAATATAGCCAAGAATAAAATCCATTCCTATCAATCTTTAGCGAGAGGCAACAAGCTGCGTATGAAGGGGGAGGTTCCTTCGGCTCACACCTGTCCCTTTTGAAGCTTCCCTCTGATTTCCCTGGTCCTGTTCTGCTGTCCCAAAACTACCTCTCCAGTCTCTGCCTGCCTTTCAATTTTGGTCTTTCCTAAAGATGCTACTCTGCCTCAGCCCTGTATTACATAGGACATGAACAAATCCTCCTTTGGGCTTCCAAGTATCTGCCTGGGAAAATAAAACAAGATTTCTGAAAATTTTAAAGGTAACCACACAAGAAATTGAAGTCACTACTTGTATCTTCCATATTATCGATGGAAAAGATAAATGCAAATCAACATAGTATTTGTTAAAGTCACAAAATGAAAGAAATAATAAAGAAACAAATGCCACAAATCACAAAGCAAGATGACCGATATCCAAATATGTACCAGATGAATAAATTGAATCATTTATCCTTCCCATAAAGCAGCAATGATTTGGTTGCCAAAAAAAAAAAAAAAAAAAAAAAAAAATCAACTGTGTGCTGCTTACAAGAGATATATTCCAAACAAAATAACAGGGAGACTAAAAATAAAGGAATGTTCAAATATAAAACAGGCAAACACAAACACAAAGAAAGTGGAGGTGGCAGCGTTACTATTATGAAGAATGGAATTCTGAGCAAATAAGGAGGTAATCAACTTTAGGCTGATCAAAAATAAGGTACTTCAAAATGAAATTATAAACAGAAAGCAGATCAGTGACTGCCTGGGGCTAGTGGTGCAGGAGGGGAGAATGAAGTCATTATCAGTGAGGAAACCTTATGAATTGCATAATCAGCAAAGTCAAATTCAGTTAAAGCAAAAATGGTTAGTATAGGCTGGGTGCCGTGGCTCACGCCTGTAATCCCAGCACTTTGGGAGCCTGAGCCACATGGATGACCTGAGGTCAGGAGTTCGAGACCAGCCTGGCCAACGTGGTGAAACCCAATCTCTACTAAAAATACAAAAAAATTAGCTGGGTATGATGGTGGGTGCCTGGAATCCCAGCTATTCAGGAGGCTGAGGTAGGAGAATTGCTTGAACCTGGGAGGTGGAGGTTGCAGTGGGCTGAGGTCACACCATTGCACTCCAGCATGGGCAACAAGAGCGAGACTCCAACTCAAAAAAAAAAAAAAAAGGTTAGTATATAAGTTATAAGTCAGAAGCACAGTTTTCCTAGGAATCTTCAGCACACATACTCCCTAAAGAAAAAATCAGAGGGCAAAGATTTACAAACGAGGATGTTCACAGCAGCATTGTTTATATGCATATCGTTTATAAGTGAGAAATCCTGGAAGCAACCCAAATGCCTAAACAATTGGAGGTTGATTTGGTAAATGATGGAACATCCATATAATGGAATATGCTGCAGCTGGTAGCTTTGAGGAATTTCTAATGACATGGGAAAATGCTTGATATGTAATATAGAATGGAAAAACAAGGAGTCAAAACTTTACATTCAATGCAATCTCAACTGGAAAGGAAAAAAATGCATTCCACACATCCACACACTTTTCATTGGAAAAAAATATATACAGTAGCTGTGCTTTATCAGGGATTTTTATTTTCTGTTTGCCAGTATTTCCCAAGCATTTTAAAATCCATATGTACTACCTTTATAATCAGATCTTCTCAGTTTCACCAAAAAACAAAAACCTTCCACAGAATGATAGCCAAGTGGTAAGAACTCTATTTCCGCTCAAAGTAGCTAGCGCAGAAACAAAGTCTCAACCTGGCTGATCCCATGAAGGAAGTGCTAAAGCTGGGATTCCTATATTGAGTAGGAATTAAATAGCAACAATAATACAAACCATTATGTTTGGAGAGTGCAGGGGTTGGCACACTGTGGTCTACAAACCAAATCTGACTTAATTTTATACTGCTTGCAAGCTAAGGATGGCTTCTATTTTTTTTAATGGTTGAAAAAAATCAAAGAAGAGTAATATTTGGCAATACATGAACATTATATGAAAGTGGCATATCAGTGTCCAAAAACTAATTGGAACACATGCTCCCTTGTTATGCATTGCCTATGGTTGTTTTGAGGCTCCAGCAGCACAGCTGAGGAGTTAGACAGAGACCATATGGCCACACAGCCGAAAATATTTCTTATCTAGCCCTTTGCAGAAAAACTTTGCTGATCCTCAGGGTAATGCTTTTCAGCTAACAAAATATGTTCAATGGCTGGGTGCGGTGGCTCATGTCTGTAATCCCAGCACTTTGGGAGGCCAAGGTGAGCAGATCACCTGAGATCAGGAGTTCGAGACCAGCCCGGCCAACATGGTGAAACATGTCTCTACTAAAAATACAAAAAATTAGCCAGGTGTGGTGGTGGGCACCTGTAATCCCAGCTATGCAGGAGGCTGAAGTAGGATAATCGCCCGAACCTGGGAGGTGAAGGTTGCAGTGAGTTGAGATCGCACCTTTGTACTCCAGCCTGGGCAACAAGAGCGAAACTCCATCTCAAAAAAAAAAACAAGTTCAAAACCACAGTCTCATTTCACCCTCACAATAAAAGTCTCCTGGTCCCTGGTAGGAGAGGAAGAAACAAATATAAGTCCAAGGTGAACCCTGGGATCGTGGCCAGGAAGGGAACAGACAGATCGGGCCCAGTTCCTTCACCTGTCAAGAAGTGAAGGGTGCACGAACCTCCCCAGAGAGCCTGCCATTGCTTCTGGCTGTCCCCACTGTCTCTACCCCCGGCCCCAACCCAGCCACCCCTCCCCTCTGAAAGCAGCCGCATTTCCTGTCAAGAGCGTGACCTTCTGAAACCTGCATGGTGGAGGCTGCAGCTGCAAAGAGGATGGTATTTTTATCCAGACCCTGCTTCCTGTTTGCTTGGCTAGGGGGTTTTGTTTGCGGGTGTTTGGTTTTGTCATTTCTGATACAGACTCGGTTCCCATGTCATAACAGAACAGAGAAGTCTGGCTCCTGCAAGGTATGCTGACTGCCTGGCAGCCCCACCTGCCCGGGGGGCCCTGTCCTACTACCCTCCCTTAATGCTGCACGATCTCCTGTGACTTCCAGATACCCATCTTCTGCCCGTGCAGTAGCAGAAACCAGGGCAGCTGGGTGGGCAGAGAGGAAACAGGAGCATTTCTGCTGCAGGAAATGGAAAAATCCACTCTCTTATCAGACAGGAACAGCTAGAGAGGAGCTGGCTGGACCCAGAGGGGAGCGAGCTGCAAGTTATCCAGGGCTTCTGGAACCCTCTGTTCCTGGCTCAGAGAGGACCAGGACAGGATGGAGGTAGAGTGATGTATGGGACTTGAGAGCCATTTGCTGAGAATGCTCTGAGCTCTAGGACCTGAGGGATGGATCATTTGCTGATGCTCCCAGCAATAGACAAAAATGCCATGGTCTTCAACACTCATATCCTCACAGCTCAGCCAGATGTGGGAACAGAGAGCAGATGCATAGCAGCATCTAACAAGCCGGTGATAAGAAGTGCTCACGTTTACTGACCACTTGCTCTGTGCCCAGCCCTGAGTCTTGCACGTGTAGGAAAGATCTCATTTAATCCTTACAACAGCCCAAGGCAAATGTGAGGCAGGCTCTACCATGAGCTCCTATTTTACAATTGGGGATACTGAGGCACAGTGAGTTTAATTAACTTGCCCCAATCTACTCAGCTGGTAAGAGCCTCCAATACACCCACACTTGACCCATGCTTGCCCCACCATGAGAATGTATGAGAGAGCCAAACTTGACCCCAGGTTTTAAGAGTTGGGGATCTGCCTGCAGCCCAAAGCCTTCCTGTTTCCTCTTCTGCCAGCGTGCCTAGTGCCAGGCTCTGAGCCCAAGGGATGAAAGGGCCAGTCTGACCTTTGCTCCAACCACTTCCACCCTGGAGAGAAGCCATCAAAGCATACTGTTGGGGGACATGCAGTCTACCTAAGCATTGCACCTGGTATGATATGAAAACACAGGTGTAGTGGTTCAGAATTCAGATCCCACCATATCCCAGTGGTTTGATCTCAGATGTGTCATCTCCTCTGAGCCTCAGTTTCCTCATCTGTAGAATGGGGACTATAATCTCACAAGGTTGTCTGAGAATTAGATTATAAAGTGTTGACCACAGTGTCTGGAATGAGTAAGTTTAGCTACTAGCTGGCTCTCCCCTACCCCACCTCCTAGCCCCAGCAGGCACCCCTTAGGAATGTAGGGCCCAGTCTTCAAGCTCCAAGACAACAAATAGCAGCACCAAATAGAGTTATCTTTGGAGATCTGTGGACTGACTACGAGATAAGGCCAAAGGACAGTTTGGGCATTGTGGTCCGTCTCCAAGATGCCACCCAAGTACCCCAGCCTCCTAGGATTCACGCTCTTGTCCAGTTCCCTCCCCCAGTGAACAGGCTAACATGTCACCAATAGGAGGGAGTATGCCTTGTGAGTCTGACTCATAAAAGATGTTTCAGCTGGCCAGGCGCGGTGGCTCACGCCTGTAATCCCAGCACTTTGGGAGGCCGAGGCGGGCAGATCACCTGAGGTCAGGAGTTCGAGACCATCCTGGCCAACATGGTGAAACCCCGTCTCCACTAAAAACACAAAAATTAGCCGGTGTGGTAGCGCATGCCTGTAATCCCAGCTACCCGGGAGGCTGAGGCAGGAGAATCACTTGAACCCAGGAGGCGGAAGTTGCAGTGAGCTGAGATCACGCCATTGCATTCCAGCCTAGGCAACAGAGCGAGACTCCGTTTCCAAAAAAAAAAAGATGTTTCAGCTACTCTCTTGCCCCTTGGATCACCTGCTCTGGGAGAGGCCAGCTATCATAGTGTGAAGACTTAGCAGTCCTGTGAAAAGACCACCAGTGAGGGAGTGAAGCCTCCCGCCAACCGCCTGTGGGCGCCATTGTAGAATCAGATCTCCTAACCCAGTCAGGCCTTGGCCCACATATTGACTACAGCCTCCTGAGAGACCCTGAGCCCAAACCACCCAGCGACCCCGGGTTCCTGACTCACACAAACTGTGAGAAAACAGACATCTGTTGTTGCTTTCAGTCGCCACATTTTGGGGTGATTTGTTATGCAGCACACATAATGAGTGCCCCCAGAGAAGAGGCTCAACGGGAGGAAGTGGTCTCGAGCCTGGAGGCATCACGCTGAGCTGGGCACCATGAAGACCGAAGAGCTCAGGCCTCCTAGACGTCTCAGAACCCAACCTCCCCCTTACCCACAGCCAGTCAAGTTTCCGTTAACCAGGGAAATTCATCACTGAACCCCACAGCTGACTAAGGGTTTCTATTTCCGCCCACAGTGCAGAGAACCATCCACATTTGACACTCATCACCCGGGTCTGTTTCTTGTTCTGGGAGCACAGCCCAGGCTTCCCCACCATGTGAGGATGGAACTGGGTCCTGACACACCCTCCTGAGCTAAGGGTGCCACTGACCTGGCAGGAGAGGTGGGAAGGAGGTGGAAACCCCTGTCCTCAGCAGCCACGCACAGTTTTCTGATCAGCAGGGGAGTTTTGACCTGCTCTGTTTCCGACCTGGGCCGGTTCACCCCTCCTTAGGCATCCTGGTGGTCCTCCGCTCCCGGGAGGTCACCATATTCATGCCAAACTTAGTGCGGACATCCAATCGGCATAGCACACTACAGCCCAGATCTCCCAGACCCAAGTGATCCTCCTGCTTCACCCTACCAAGTAGCTGAGACTACAGGCACGCGCCACAGTGCCTCGCACCCACAGTTTTCTAAATCACAAACCTAAGTGCACCCCTCTCTCCTGCTCAGAAACCTCTCCTGGCTCCTCTCTGCCTTCACAGTGTTCATGGTTTAGCCCAGTGGTTCTCAGTGATCCCTGGACCAGCAGCAGCAGCAGCACCTGGGAATCTGCTGGCAATGCAAATCCTGTGGCCCTACCCCAGCCCTACTGGATCAGGAACCCCGCGGGAGGGGGTGTCTAACAATCTGTGCTTTAACAAACCCACCCAGTGATTCCAGTGAACCATCAAGTTTGAGAACGGTGTCTCCAGCTTCCTCTCTGAGCAGTCTTCTCTGCCTACTGCGCTTTAGAAATACCCAGCTCCTCTCTCCCTCCTTCCCCACTCCACAAATATTCGCCAGGCACCAACTCTGCACCAGGTGCAGGGCTACAGCAGTGAACCAGACAGACACCAGTCTGCCCTCTCAGAGCTTGCAATCTGCTCCCCTAGTCTGGAATACCCTTCCTTCCTTCCTTCCTCCAAGCAGAGTCTCTGCCCAGCTATCACACCCAGCGCAGGAAGCATTCAATAAACATTAGTTGAACAGTAAATGAGCAAATGAATAAATGACTGAAGGCACCACCCGGTGAAATCTTCCTTGACCCTGGGTTAAGTGCCCTCAGCAGGCTCTGCGCACCTCAGTCAGAGTGCCTGCCACCCTCCACGGCGTCCAGGGCTGGGGAGTACTTGAAATGTGCATAATCCAGATTGAGACATGCTGGGGGTATAAAATGCACACGGGACTTTGAAGATTTAGTGTGAAAAAGATACGTAACATACCCATTAATATTTTTATACTAAATACATGTTGAAATGATGTTAAGTAATTATTCAAATTAATTTCACCTGTCTCTTGCCTGCTTTACTGGAACTATTAGAACATTTAAAATTACATATGAGGCTCACATTATTTTTCCATTGATCAGAACTGAGCTAGATTGTAAATACTTA
>NW_012101477.1:2820299-2821485 GCF_000951045.1 Mandrillus leucophaeus
CTATTGAATTCCCCATACCTGCTTGTTTGAGTGCAGGTTTCCCATTTCATTTCAAAAGGAGCCAAATTCCAAAGATGTTCTTATGTAACATGGGGCTGGGGTCAGTTTTCTTCTTGCATACAGGGTTCATGTGCGCTCAGATACCGGGGCCAGGACTCCGTGTACAGGACACCTTGTTCTCAAAGCTCCAGGAGGCTGGCCAGGGCGTGGGCCTGAGCTTGCAGCTTTATAGTCAAGTTCTCCAGTGAGAGGAGGGCATGAGGCTGAGCCATGTGCTGCCCCACCCACCCCCCCTAGGCCCTGGGAGAATGAGGGTACACACAGGTCAGAGAGATGCAGGCATCCAAGCCCTGTTTGAGGGTGCAGCTGCGGTAAACTGGGGCCTGGGTGTGAATCACTGCAGGACTGCAGTAAACTGGGGTCTGGGTGTGAATCGCTGCAGGAATTACATGCCTATTTTCTGGTGGTCTCTGTCATAGCTGCCACTAACCATGCCCCAACCCTCCAGACCTCCAGTTTGAGAGGCTGCAAGACACTGGAATGAGCCACAATATCCCAGCTGAGCTGCCTCTTGGAGCTGAGAACGCAGCAAGAAAATTGGCCCAGAGCCTGGCCCTTCTTGTCTCCAGTCCCCCCTGCAGCTAACACAAAGTCGTGGCCCCTACAGTACAGGCCATCAGCCAGCAGGAACATCCCTGTGCCTTCCCTTCCCACTGTTTCACACCTTCCTAACTTTGCACTGAACCACCAGAGGATTTCCCTGCCCCAGGGCCCTTGCTCATCCTATTTTGTTCTGCCTAGAACACTCTCCTCTAGCCCAGCCTCCCCTATCCTTCTGCACAGCTGGCTCAGTTCCCATCCTTCAGGCCTCCTAAATGTCACCTCCCCAGAGGGACCCACCTGACTGGCCTTCCTATACACACACTGTCCCTCTGTTCCCTCTCAAAGCACTTTGCCTGTACCTTCGTAGCATTTAGTCAGACTTTTAAAAGATAGGTTATGTATTTGTGGGCTTGCAGTTTCCCCCTATAGATTATAAACTCTACAAGGACAGGGACCTTTTCTGTTTACTTATAAATGAGTCCTGGCACACCACAGTGCTCAATAAATTTTTGCTTTGCAGGCCGGGCACAGTGGCTCACACCTGTAATCTCAACACTTTGGGAGGCTGAGGCGGGTGGATCAC
>NW_012101477.1:2823173-2858563 GCF_000951045.1 Mandrillus leucophaeus
TTGAACTCAGGTGGTGGAGGTTGCAGTGAGCCGAGTTCACGCCATTGCACTCCAGCCAGGGCAACAGAGCAAGACTCCGTCTCAGGTGAAAAAACAACAACAACAAAAAAAAAATCAAATAATCACAAGAGCTGACAGCTAACACATTTTGGAAATGCTAACACATTTTGGACAACTAACACATTTTGGAAACATTCCTCTGTGCCAGGCACTGTGCTAAAGCAAGGCTTCATTTAGCTCTGGTACAACCCTTTTAAGTAGGTAGTATATTATTATTCTATTTAACCAAAAGAGAAACTGAGGCACAGAGAAATTGAATGGTTTGCCCAAGTTCACCCAGTAGGCAACAGAGCTAGGATTTGAGCCTAGATGGTCTCGCTCCAGAGCCCAGCATCTGAACCATGGACCCTGGTGACTCCTGAGTTGGACCACACAGGAAGCTCATATTCTGTCCCTGGTGGATCTTTAACCATCCCCATCCCCCAGAGTCACCTCCCACCTCTTCCCCATCAGTACCAGACTGATGTTCGGGCATGAATGGCTGGTGAGGTCAAGGAGCCAAGACCACAGTGCCCTTTGGGGACATCGCTTTAACCACCACTGCAGAGGTGGACCTTAGGGTGACTCCAGCCTGGGTGTGTGTGGTTGGCAGTGGGGTTTATCCACACAATGTAATATGATCCAATCATAAAAGGAATAAAGTTCTGACACGTGCTACAACGTGGATGAACCCGAAAAACATTATGCCAAGTAAAAGAAGCCAGACACGAAAAGTCACATATTATATGAAATATCCAGAACAGATAAATCCATAGAGACAGAAAGTAGATTAGCGGTTGCCAGGGGTTAGGGGGAAGAGGAAACTGGAGAGTGACTGCTAATGAGTCCAGGGTTTCCTTCTGGGACAATGAAAATGTTCTGGAACTAAGCGAAGGTGATGACTGCACAGCTTTGTGAAGGTACTTAAATGCCACTAAATTGTACACTTTTAAATGGTTAATTTTGTGTTTTGTGAATTTTACCTCAATTTAAAAGAAAACACCAGTACTGTGTGCACTGCAGGGCGCCTCTGCTCCACAGCGTGTGCCTGATTCCTGGCATCACCAGACAGAGGCTGATCTCCAGGCCCAGGAGGCCCACCCTCCATCCCAGGCTGTCTCCTGCATGGCAGGCTGTATCCCCTCCGTGGGAAAAAGACGTGCCTTGCCTCACACCCCAGACATCCATGGTGCAAGAAAAAGCAAGCGGCCTTCTTTGGGTTCGTTTCCAATGGGCTAACCACAAGAGTGCTGGCGAGATAACAGGCAGCTGCTATGGGACACTAACCGCATGTCAACACACCTTCCAGGACATTCTATGTCATCCACATCACAAAGGAAGCTGTTGCTGTACCCCGTTCTACAGATGAGGGAAAGAGACTCAGAGAAATCAAGTCAGTTGCTGAAGGTCATGCAGCAAGTCTGGGTAGAACCCAGAGGTGCACCTTCTTCCCGCTGCACACACTCAGCCCACAGAGGACAGCAAACCCGGGATTTAGGAGCTATTCTATTCCCTGGGGGCCCGTTGCCTAAGTGATTATCCTCCCTCTGAAACCAGAAGCAGAAATCAAACCTCGCAAATTTTTTTTTATTTTTTAATTTTTTTTTTCTCCAAGATGGAGTCTCACGCTGTCGATCAGGCTGGAGTGCAGTGGCTCGATCTCGCCTTACTGCAACCTCTTCCTCCTGGGTTCAAGCAATTCTCCTGCTCCAGCCTCCCAAGTAGCTGAGATTACTGGCGCACACCACCATGCCTGGCTAATTTTTGTATTTTTAGTAGAGACGGGGTTTCACCATGTTGGCCAGGTTGGTCTCGAACTGCTGACCTCGTGATCTGCCCAACTCGGCCTCCCAAAGTGCTGGGATTACAGGCGTGAGACATCGCCCCTGGCCACTTTTCGAGTTTTTAAAGCCCAGATGATGAGTTGTGCCCTCAAAACAGAGGCAGGCTCTGCAGGGGTAGCTGAGATTACAACAGAAGCAGGAGACCCGGAGGTAGGAATCCGGCCCTGCCACCTATTGCCGTGGGAACATTCGGTAAGTGGCAACTCCTCTGCACCTCAGTCTCCTTATCTGTGAAGTGGAGCCCACCTATGCAGGATGTGAGTGAAAGGTGGACCAGGCGACGCATCTAAAGAATGCAGCAGTGTACATGGCACAGGGTAGTTGCCCTGTGCAAGTCAGAGGTCTGTGTGCCAGGACACAGACGGAGGGGCCCAAGGAGGCAGAGTATGAAGAATGAAGCCTCTACTTCTCCTTCCAGTTCCCTCAGTCTGGGCCCCAGGATCATCTCACACTTGAGCTTGGATATGGGTAGAGTTTGCCTTATACTCCAAACCAGAAACTCGGGCCCTTCTGAATTCCAGCCTGGCTAAGGGGACAGAGCCCAAGAGACAGATAGCCCCAGAGAACCAGGGCTGAGGCCACCGGCATGATTCCAGGCCAACCCAGCCCATTTAATGGTGTTTTCCCAGCCAGAAGGAGGCCATGCTAATTAAGTGGAAACTGGCGGTCTGCAAATCGATTTCTGCAGCTCCAGCTCCAGGAGGGGCCAGGCACTCTCAAACTGGGTCAGAGACATGTTAGTCCCCTAGTGTCACCCAGAAACACCCACTTCTTGTCTGCCTCTCAGAGCCTGGCTCTCTGCTGGTATGTAGGCCCCACACCCTCTGCAACCAAGTCCTGGCAGATCCCTTTGTGACAGGTGGGGGGCTCCGGTGGTCTTTCTGGGTGAATGAGGTCCTGTGACTCCCTCTGTTATACACGCAGTCCGACCTCTGGTCGCAGTAGGGGGCAGCTTACAGTGGTGGTTCAATCCTAGACCACCACTGCTTGAGTTCAGATTCCAGGTCTGCTAACTAGCTCTGTGACTCTGGCCATGTTACTTCACCTTTTCTGTGCTTCTGTTTCCACAACTGCAAAAATGGGGTAATGAAAGGACCTCCCAAAAGGTTGCTGTGAGAATCAAATGGGTGAATATTTAGAAAGCAATTTAAGTCAGTGGCACTAGCAAGTGCTAGTAAGTGTCTCTTCCTCTCCCTAACTTCTCATTTTTAAATAGCTTTATGGAGACATAATTCATATGCCATACAACTCGCCTTTTAAAAATGTACATTTCAGTTTTTTAAATTATATTTAAAGTTGTACAATCATTACCACAATCAGTTTTAGAACATCTGAACACCCCAAAAAGAAACCCCATACCCTTGGCCGGGCGTGGTAGCTCATGCCTGTAATTCCAGCACTTTGGGAGGCCGAGACAGGCGGATCATGAGATCAGGAGATCGAGAGACCATCCTGGCTAACACAGTGAAACCCCGTCTCTACTTATAATACAAAAAAATTAGCTGGGCGTGGTGGTGGGCACCTGTTGTCCCAGCTACTCGGGAGGCTGAGGCAGGAGAATGGGGTGAACCCAGGAGGTGGAGCTTGCAGGGAGCCAAGATTGCGCCACTGCACTCCAGCCTGGGCGACAGAGCGAGACTTGTCTCAGAAAAAAAAAAAAAAGAAACCCCATACTCATTAGCAGTCACTCCTCATTCCCCACCACACCCCAAACCCTAGGTAACTCCTAATCTACTTTCTGTCTCTATAGATTCATCTATTCTGGACATTTCACACCAGTGGAGTTCTAGAACACGTGGCCTTTTGTGTCTGGCTTCTCTCACTTAACATAGTGTTTTCAAGGTTCATCCGTGGTATAGCATATGTCTGTCCTTCATTTCTTTTTATGGCAGAATGAGATTCCTTTGTATGGCTAGACCGCATTCCATGTATCCCCTCATCAGTTGATGGACATTTGGGTTGTTTCCACTTTGGGGTGATTGTGAGAAATGTGGCTATGAACATTTGTAGACAAGTGTTTATGTAGACATATGTCATTTCTCTTGGGGGAATATATCTAGGAATAGCGCTGCTGGGCTTTTGTGCACACTTTCATTAAACAGAAAACTTTCATCTCATCTGGGTCCCCCAGCAGAAAAGATGAGAATTAACCTCTATTGAGGACCTACATATTCCAGTCACTGTTCTAGGATGACATCCAGAGGTTCATTTAATTCTCACAATTCCCTTGAGGTGGCTGTTACTGTGACCGTCACTGTCCAGATGAAAAACCTGGGGTGCAAATAGGCAAAGTGACTGGCCCAAGATCACACTGCTGCTGTCTAGAGGAGCCAGAACAGGAACCTGGAAAGGGCCTGGTCCTTCCCATCATCCAGGCCAGAGTAAAAGGAGGCAGATGGCGTGGGCTCAGGCTATGGGGAGACAGACATGGAAACGTGGAAAGTTTTCATTTCCATTACCCCTCACTTCGGCCTAGTGGAGCGGTCCTGGACTCTGCAGGAGCTCAGTCATGCAGGGAGTTAAACCTGTCAGCAGGGATCTTTGAGCCACAGCAGCATGAAACCAGCCAAGTTCACGCTTCAAAGATGCGAGGGGAAGTACGAGGTGCATCAGGTCTCTGCGGTCAGACCAGGATTATCTGAGCCCCAGGAAGTCGCCTTCTGGGAACGTCCCCATTTCCACATTTTTTTGTGTTTTGTGCTGTGGTTTGTAAGCACCAGAGGCAACTTGCATCCAGGGATGCAGGCTGACTCCTGGGTGGTGGGCTTCCTAGAGTCACCATGGTTCAGAAGCTTCAGTTCTGGGCTGGGAGAGCCCACAAATGCTCTCTCTGCTTCATGACCCAGCACCACGATGGTCTCCAAGCATCAGGGAACTAAGTAGGGGGACCACTGTATCTACTCATCTTGAAGCCCACTCCTTCCTATAGACCAGAATGTTCTCGTCCACCATCCACACACCCTCTTTCGAACATCAGAACACCCAGGAAGCTGAATTGGTGACAAGCAGTGGCTGGGTGAGCCAGGAAGCAGGGCAGAGATCAGACACCCTCCAAAGGCCGTAACTCATGGAATCAGGGGTGGGCGGGAGAGCAGGGAAGGAACCCCCAAGAGCTCCAAGATCTTGCTTTTGTACTCCCCACCCTAGGGCAGGCCACAGTCACCCTTGTGGCCATGCTCTCCCTCCTGAACACTCTTCTTCATCCCATTCCTCATTTCCTCAAGGACCTGCTTATTCCTGACTCTGACTCTGGGTTCCTCGGGATGATGAGGCCCATCCATTATGTCAGGAATTTTCTGGACAAAGGGTCAGACAGTGATTTTATTTCTGAGTCTTTGGGACTCTTCACTTTACCTCTAGCTACTAGCTATATTCTGTCTACATTTGCTTTCATATCTTCCTTTTAGTTTTTAGGTGGTAGGGTTGTGTCAGGGGCATTCATTTAACATC
The DNA here is from genome assembly GCF_000951045.1 of Mandrillus leucophaeus. Taxonomy (NCBI): domain Eukaryota; kingdom Metazoa; phylum Chordata; class Mammalia; order Primates; family Cercopithecidae; genus Mandrillus; species Mandrillus leucophaeus. Next base: position 2,828,507 of record NW_012101477.1, read on the forward strand.
GAGTCAGAATTCAACTTGAGCACTTGGAGCTGTGAGACCTGAGCAAGTCTCTGAACCTCTCTGCACCTCACTTTCCTCTTCCACAAAATAGGTATATAATAGTATCCTCTGCCTTATAGTTTCTGCCTTATATCATTTCCACGGCACCTAGCCCAGTTCGACATTCACTATGCTAACATTGCCTTTGTCTCTTCTGAACATAGCAATGAGGACTGGCTCAGGGTCACTGGTCACCTGGCATTAACTGTCCCCTCCTCATAACTTTTCTTGGTGCTTCAGGAAGCCAGCCCAGCATGCCCTGCCCCTAGAGAGAGGGAAAGAAAACAGGCATGGGAGGCAACAAGGCTGGGGGGCCCTACACAGCTGTAGGCTGGACTTGGGCCTGTTCTCCAAGGAGACTGGGCTTGGTCAGGGCTGGTGTCATCCTCCTAAGAGTCCAGTAAGAGATCAAAAGCAAAAGAAGAACTGCAGGCCAGGCATGGTGGCTCACGCCTGTAATCCCAGCACTTTGGGAGGCCGAGGTGGGTGGATCACAAGGTGAGGAGCTCGAGACCACCCTGGCCAAGATGGTGAAACCCTGTCTCTACTAAAAATACAAAAATTAGCCGGGCGCAGTGGCAGGCTCCTGTAATCCCAGCTACTTGGCAGGAGAATCACTTGAACCCAGGAGGCAAAGGTTGCAGTGAGCCAAGATTGCACCACTGCACTCTAGTCTGGGTGACAGAGCAAGACTCCATCTAAAAAAAAAAAAAAAGAAGAAGAAGAACTGCGGCAGGCCAGGGGCCACCATCCGGATTCTCAAGTGGCAACAGGAGATTGATGCAGGCTGGCTGAAGGGTGGGGGTGAGAAGATATCCCATCCCAGGGTGAAAACTGACAGGTCAGGGCCCTATCATAACCATGCTGAGATTCTTCAAGCCAAACGTTTTAAAAGCTGAATGGTGACCCTGAGGCAGAGCCTAGCCCTCCAGGTGGAGCCATCACTTTGGAGGGACACAAGAGTCTTGGCTCTCCCAGGCATCTCAGAGACAAGGACATCTCATCGCAAGATCAAATATATCTCCCTTAGTGGGAAGGGGTCTCGCCCTCTTCTAGGGCCTGCCCAGGTCAGAATGAGCTCAAATACCAAGTTGAGCTTTGGCCTGCAGCTGTGCAGCACTGGGACAGGCAGGGGCCAACATCCCACCAGGTAGCTCTGGTTATTCCCGTTTTACAGAGGGGACAGTTGAGACTCAGAGAGGTTGAGTGACTTTCCTCAGGGTCACACAGCAGGTGTGTCATAGAACTGGGGCTGGAATCCAGGACCAGCTGCTTCTGAACTGCATGTTTCTCCACTCATGCTGCCTGTATGTCTGTACATGGTGCAGGGCATAAAAGGGGAACGTAAGAGACTGAAGAGGACCCAGGGAAGGGGGAGGATCAGGGAAGATGGGCACAGGACCTGAGGAAAACACCAATCCTCCCAGTGGGAGGAAGGGCATGAGTAACAGTGTGCAAATGGGACCTGCAGGGGTCCCCTGGGAGCACTGGGAAACAAGTTAGCATGGAAGACCCTGGAAGCCACTTTAAGGAGTATGAAATACGAGCTAAAGGAAACCAGTATATAAAGCAAAAGTTCTTCCACCTTACTTAAAACCTAGGTACAGCCTGCCAACCAGGCTGACTAGCTCATAGTAGATGCACAGAAAATTGCTGGCTGCTGGGAGAGACTCTGCTGAGTGTTCGCTAGACTTTGCTTCCTTATCCTCCTGGGCACAAAGCTAGATGCTGCATGTTCCAGTCTCCCTTGCAAAGGTGTGGCTACAGTCTGGGTTCCGGTCAGTGGAATGTGGGCAGAACTTGCCACTTCCAGATCTGGCCTGCAGATCCCTCCCCTGCAATCCCCACCTCCAACCTGAATGAGGGGACTCTGAGGATCCAGGGCTATACTGCCCCATATGGTGACCATGAGCCATGTGTGGCCATGACACTTGAAATGTGGCTAATCTGAATCAACACAAGATGCATCAATTTCAGATTTCAAAAACATACAAAAAGGCCAGGCACAGTAGCTCACACTTGTAGTCCCAGCACTATGGGAGGCCGAGGTGGGAGGATCACCTGAGGTCAGAAGTTTGAGACCAGCCTGACCAACATGGTGAAACCCCGTCTCTACTAAAAATACAAAATTAGCCTGCCATGGTGGCGCATGCCTGTACTCGCAGCTACTCGAGACACTGAGTCAGGAGAGTCACTTGAACCCGGAGGGTGGAGGTTGCAGTGAGCTTAGATCGCATCATTGCACTCCAACCTGGGTGACAAGAGTGAAACTCCGTCTCTAAATAAATAAATAAATGTAAAAAATATGAGAAAACCAGAATGTAAAATATCTCATTAATAGGTTTTACATTTTTTGCATGTCGAAATGATATTTTGGATATATTGGATTAAATAAAATATATTATTAAAATTAATTTCACCTGGTTTTTTTTACCTTTTAAAAATGTAGCTACTAGTGCATTTAAGAATTACTAGCCAGGCACAGTGGCTCATGCCTATAACCTCAACACCTTGGGAGGTTGAGGTGGTAGGACTGCTTGAGGCCAGCAGTTCAAGCCAGCCTGGGCAACATATCAAGACCCTGTCTCTACAAAAATTTAAAAATCAGCCAGGTGTGGTGGCATGTACCTGTAGTCCTAGCTACTTGGGAGGTTGAGGTGGGAAGACAGCTTGAGGCCAGGGGTCTGAGGCTGCAATGAGCCATGATTTTGCCACTGCATCCCAGGCTGGGCAACGGAGCAAGAACCTGGCTCTAAATAAATAAATAAAGTTACATATGTGGCTTGAATTTTTTTTCTATTGGACAGCTCTGATCTAGGGGGCAGAGCCATAGGATGGAAGGAGCTTGGGTATGGGGTCACTGTGTTGAAGAGAGCTGCCTAAGAGGGATTTTTGCACAGAGTTGCAACCATCACCACAATGGTGCACCACAACGGTTCACAGAGTTGTGCAACCATCACCACAATCAATTTCAGAACATTTCATACACATCCCCTCCCCAGAAAAAAAGGAACCCACACTAGCAGTCACTCCCCATTCCCCACCCACAGGCTGAAGTAAGCATGAATACCTGTGCTGGGCTGTCACATGAACAAGAGATAAACTTCAAAATGCTGTAGCAGGTAGCCTCCCGTGGCAGTTTAAAGACAGCCCCAACTGTGACCATCAAACTCCTGCCAGCAGAAGGTGAGGTCTTCATCCCTTCCACTTAAGTCGGGGTCAGCTTGATAGCTGTTCCAAGGTCTTAAGATCCTGCAACATTTGCTCTTGGAGCTCTGAGCCATCATCTAAGAAGTCTGACTCTGCCAAGGCCACCATGGTAGAGAGACCCTGAGACAATAGGATGACTGTTTCAGTCATTGTAGCTGAGGCTCTGGACGTTGTGGAGCAGAGACAAATTTTCCCCTGTATGCTCCATCTGAACCCCTGACCCACGTGAGATCATTTAAGCAGCTAAATTTTAGAATGGTTTTTTTATGTAACAATAGAGAACCAGGACACCTCCCTAATAATACAGGTTCCTTCTACATCCCTACTTGCTTAAGTTCCTGGGCACCTCTCTGGGTAGCATCAGGGATTTGGTAAACATGCCCACTGCCCTCTCCAGAGTTTTATGGGTCTGAATCATATCCCCTTCCTCCAATCTCATTGCCAGAAGAGCATGGCAGCCACTAGGTACATTCATTTATTAATATTTACCCAATACATCAGGTTTGGCCCTTTCCTCTGCCTCTTTTCTTTTCCTTTCCACCAGGAAGTTTTCAAAGACCAGGGTTTTCCCCCACAAAATGATATGTCCTATGTTCTGCCAGGATCTGAAGACCCCATAGCTCTTCCAATCAGCAGTAAACTTTGCTTCAATGCAGCCAGGTCTTGGGAATGGGCTTCTAGCTTTTTGAGGCCATTGTGTCCACCCCAAGCCTTCCAGAGAATCCCTCATCAGTTTCTCCAGCATCACAGAGAAGCCCAGGGATATCAAAGAAGCCAGCTCTCTTGCCCAGCCTCAGAAAGTGCCTGCTATAGACTACACTGTGTTCCCTGCAAATTCATACATCGAAGTCCTATCCCCAGTGCGATGGAATTTGGAGATGGGACTTTTGGGAGATACTTTTAGATAAGGTCATGATGGTGGGGCCCCCATGATGGGATTAGTGTCCTTAAAAGAGATGCCAGAGAGTCTCTCTTACCCCAAACCACCACCAGGTGAGGAAACAGTGAGAAGGTGGAAAGCCAGGAAGAGAGCCCTCATGAGAAACCAGCCATTCTGGCACCTTGATCTTGGATTTCTGGCTTCCAGAACTGTAAGGAAATACATTTGTATTGTTTACGTCACCCAGTCTATAATATTTTTTTCTGGCCACCTAAGATGAGATAGTGTCCTAGTGCCCAACTGAGGTTCTCAAGCCATGTCTGCCAAGAAAGACCGGTGGGCTCAAACCATCTGGGGGATTTTTGACCACATCAGCTGTGTCCTGAGAGACACTTGGGTCAATGCAACCATCAGTCACTGAGTGCCATGAGTCAGAAGCTTCTTATTAACCAGAGCACACCAAGACTGGAATATACTTGCCAAAAATGGAGCTTTAAGAAATCTACAGAGTTGTGTGGGCTTTAAATATATATTTTCAGCTGCAGAGACAAAGATGGTGTATTTGACATGTCCCCAAACCTACCTACCAATCTATCTATATAAAATTCAACCCTCTTCCATTAATTAGTGCTTAACCTTAAGCTCCTTTTAGTGCAAAACAATTTTACCAATCAAGAACCTCCTGGAGTGGATGGCCTATCTTGGAGCCAGCAGCTTATTAAATGAGGGACCACATCACCAATGACAATGCGACTGCACTGCTTCCATTAAATAAGGAATACAGTTAGGCTCTTCAGGATCCAAGCATGAATTTTTTAAATTAAAAAATCACAAAGCCTGGAATTATACAACATGTTCCAAGTACCTAGATGACCCTTGACATGGCATCTGTCCCAAGACATGCCGGAAAGGACGGCTGTCAGACAGAGGAGAGAAGAAGAAACTTCCTAAACCCAGGAGCCTTCCGATTCTTTGTCTCATTCTATGTAGATAATGGAAATTCACCGTGGACTATAAATGTCTCAGTGCAAACGAGGTCTGATTGCCAGTGGTGGGTGCACCCTGGGGAAGACTGATTCTAAACTGTGACTTTATCCAACAGACCTCATGGGCAATGGATTTGGAAAAGGGCAGACGGGTGGCCATGCCCACCGTATGTAGGGACCATGAGCATTTGAATTGTTTCTCAGGCTCCTTACCCAACCAGGACACCCTACCTGAGCTTTGACTCCCAGCCCAGACCTTGCTAAGTGCTATTAAATAGTGAATGGGTAGGGGTGAGCTTTTGAAGGAGAAATGCTCCATGTAGAAGTAACCATGATTGTGGCATAAGGCTTAGAGGACAGATTCTGAAGTCAGACAGTCCTGGCTATGCCTCTTACATAAGCAAGTTGTTAGACTTTTTAAGCCTCAGTTTATCCACCTGTAAGATGGGGTTACTAATGGTTCCTATTTTGTAGAGTTGTTGAGAGGATGCAATGAGTTGATGCATAGAAAGATTTTTAGCACAATGCCTGGTACTTAAGTTGTCCAATAAAAAACTGGTTTAGAGAAGGATGAAGGTGATGATGGCGAAATTGGGGGCTCAGGTGTGAGTTGTGCCAGGACCTCTGGCAGGCAACCTCACCCATCCTTTGAGGAGCTGAGAGAAGAGAGAGTCCCTCCTTCAAGGAAATAAACTCACCACATCTACCTGCTACTGCTACAACCTGAGCCTCACTCCCAGAGAGCTTCACCCCAACAGTTTACAACAGCCCAGATTCCAGCTAACTGGTACAGACTTAGGCTGAGTTTACTTCTCACCAGCAAGACCTAAGGAAGTGGCAAAATGAAGGCAACTGGAACAGAGCAGAGTAGCCTCTACCTCAGGTCTGGGGCTGTCTTCTGTTGCCCCACTGCAGTAACTCCCACTTTGTACCTGGCCTTCATCATCAAGTTACTCTCCCATTCTCCAGCTACTTTGCCTTATTGCCTGGTTACTCCCTCTCGCCCCAGCTACTTCCCATCACCTTACCTGCCTCTTCATTATCCAATTCTCTGTCACCTACTCAGATGCTCCCTCATTACCCAGCTACTTTGCCACCCCCAGCTTGTTATCATATCTGGAGTTATTATCCTCTAATTTAACATCAGTTTGGAACAATCAAGGGAATCCTAGTTTCAGCCAGGGCAAGTCTATCCTGGTCCCTCCTCCTCCTCCTCCTCCTCCTCCTTCTCCTCCTCCTTCTTCTTCTTCTTCTCTCTCTCTCCATATATATATATATATGTAGGAAACTGTCTCTTCCTGGACCAAGCAGCTGGTATTTACAGATGGGATGTCCTGCCTATTATCTTTGAGGCCTTTAGTCTGGGCTGCAGGGAGTGGGACGGCAGAGCTCACATGGTACACAACTTGGAGCACTGCCAGGAGTCTCAGCCACAATGGGGGCACCCCACTGGGTGGGTAGCACGGCCCTGTTGCAGTTCTCCTGGCTCCAAGTGTGCTGCTCAGGCAGGGGGCTCCTCCCCTTCACCAGGGCCCTGCCCTTAACCAGCCCTGCGGTTCAGGATGTTTTCTCCTGAAAGCTGGGAGAGCTTCATTATGGATCTGATTAAATCATAAGGAATCTCATCCTAAGCTTGCCAGAAAACAAGTTATTTTCAGCGTCCGTGGGCAGCAAATGGAGAAGAAAGTCATGAGCCGGAAGGAATGACTATATAGAAACCGAGCCCATTCAGGGGAAGGTTGGCCACCATGTCTCCTTGACAAAATGTTAGGTGCCAAGTAACTTGGGAGAAGTTTTGTGGAGTATCCTAGGGAGTTTTGTCTTTTGTTTTTTGTTTTTAATAACAAGGGAACAGATTGCATTAATTCCAAAAGGTTAGAGAAAGTAATTTAAAGAAGTTAATTAGCATCCCTCCAAAGAACTTTTGTTTTTAAGATGAGTTTTAGACATTCAAATGGCTCAAGTCAACCAAAACAGATATTCATGGCCATGTTCAGAGATGACACATGGGAACCAGGAAAAGCCAGGCACCATTAGGTCTATGATCTCAGAAGTTCTTCAGGGGGCAGGTCCTTTTCTTTTAGAGACTCTGCAAGGGCTCTCTATTGCAAGCAGGCTTTAAATCACATATTATGTGGGGTGGCCAAAGCCTTTCACTTCCCACTGGCTTCCATTGAAAATAGATACAAAATGTGCTGATTCATTCATACTAAAGTGTAAATGACTACAATAAGAATACTCTTATGTAACTGACTGATAGAAAGCTGCCATTGAGTAAACAGAGACAGAGAAAATGGGAGTAGTTTTGGCAATGTGAGGAGCAGAAGAATTAGAAAGAAAAGGAAGAGATGTTAACCTTGCCTCTGGCTTGCTGTAACTGAGGCTACTGGCAGATGATAGTAACAACTACACTGACCATGTCCACTATCCATCGTTTATTTCTATGAATCTTCATGGTGAGCCACTCCCCTCCCTTCCCTGCATCATTCTCTCCACTTTACAGATGAGGAATCTGAGTCCAAAAGAGGTTAAGTAACTTGCTCAGGGTCACAAAATAGAGATTAAAAATTAGTTTTGTCTGACTCCATGTTCTTAACCTTCAAGGTCCACTGCATCTCGGCAGAGCTTCCCAAGCTTTCCACTGCAGGCCTCTTTATATTCGATTGCACCCATGTCATCCACATTTTGAAAGATTTTATTACTGAGCACACTGCATTTGTGAACTAATAATTTCTTCCATCTGGCTGATGATTATTTTTCTATTCCTGTTTCTGTTACAACATCAATCCAGACTTTAACCCCAATTATTGAAGGTTCAACATAATATTATAAAATCACATAAATCACTGTTGTGTCTATGCAGCTAATAGGCTAATAAAATTAAATCAGCATATGCGCCATTGCCTAGTGCTGAATTCTGAATGCCACATGGTTTTAGAGTCAATACCAACTAAATACTAGGCATTCTCAACCCAAAGTCCAGGGTTCCCAGAGAGAGGCAGTGTTTGGTCCACCCCATACATCTCAGACATTCCAGGGACATCAATAGCCAATTACAGTGTCTGAGCAACATGACATGTCCAGGGTTATCACATCGAGTTGCTAGAATTCAGATCTAAAGCAAAGCAAAGTCTAGAATGTGTGGTAGATTATAACAATGGCCCCCGATGAACTATGCCTTTCAGTACCCAAGAACTTGTATAGACTTTTCCCACACTGAGTCTGAGCTTGGTCATGTGATCCATTTTAGCCAATGAGACATGAGCAAACACGATGCAGGCAAAGGCTGGATAAATACTTGTGCATTGGGGCTTACCTGCTTGGAACCCTAGACCATCGTGCTGGATAAAGGACCACATGCAGAGAGAGGACAGGTCATCCCAGCTGAGCCCCAGACACTGGTTGACCAAGCAGCTATCTGTAGCCTCATGAGTGAGCCCAGGAAGAACCAGCAGCAGAACTGCCCAGGCAAGATCAGCAGAAAGAGTGCCCGGTCAAGCCAAAGAATCATTGAGAAATAAGAAGTTGTTGTTTCAGTCCACTAAGTGTTTCAAGAGTGGTTTGTAATGCAACAAAAGGCAAGTGATTACAGTCTAGCTCTTGACACTGATTCACCTGTTGGACTGCCACTACTACTTTTGTGGTGCCCAGGAAATGTGGGGTCCTGAAGTCAAAAAGCCTGTGTCCTGAGCTTCTCTTGAAAGATTGAAAACTCTATAACACCTCCATTGAGATTTGGGTTTCATTTAGCTTTTCCAGCATAACTGGCAGAGGGACCATTTCCCTCTCCCCTACTCAGCAGGTTTCTTGTATCTCCTTTCTTAGTCTTCACCTCTGCTCTGCATGCAACTTCCTCAGCCTAACATGGTAGACAAAGGATGAGGGCAGTGGGACCAGCTCTGTTTGTTGGTACAAACATGGGATGGACATATTGGAAAATGTAATACTCTGAGAAGATTCTGGAACATTCCTGTTTTTCAAACCCCAGCGTTCCTCCACGTGATGCTTCAGCTTTGGCGATTGTTGAGAGAAGGGCCTGAAATCCATGCATACAAACAGCCTCATGAGTTTCTTTGACAGAAATACTGACCTTTTTCTCACTCCATTAGAAAGGAAACAGTGGGGCAGGACGCGGTGGTTCATGTAATTCCAGCACCTTGGGTGTAATTCCACTTTGGTGCTGTAATTCCAGCACTTTGGGAGGCTGAGGGGAATGGATCACCTGAGGTCAGGAGTTTGAGACCAGCCTGGTCAACATGGTGAAACCCTGTCTCTACTAAAACTACAAAAATTATCTGGGCGTGGTGGTTGGCACCTGTAATCCCAGCTACTCAGGAGACTGAGACAGGAAAATCACTTGAACCTGAGAGGCAGAGGTTGCAGTGAGCCGAGATCATGCCACTGCACTCCAGCCTTGGCAACAGAGCAAGACTCTGTCCCCCCACACCCCCACCCCAACAACAAAAAAAAGGAAACAGTGGTCCCTAGAAGCCAAGCAAGAATCAATCATGCCAGCAATGGCTCATCTATCTTCTCAATGGGTTCACTACACTGAGAAATTTCAAAGATAGAAAATGTCTAGACTCCATTGAGCACCTGACAAGCCTCTCATATATCTCCTTATTAACACCCTGCAGAAATACTGGTTGAGTGTCATTGTGGTTTGATTTGAGGGAGGTTCCAAGGGAGTTCCAATTGGTTAAATATCCCCAAGATCCCTAGGATGGTATCACCTTGGTGATCAACCATGGTTGACCAGCCTACCAACGGCAGTTTCTTCTCCCAAGAGCAGTCTCATACTATCCAAGTTTATGAGGTTGCTGCATAAAAACACAATGCCAGGATCACAGGAGAATAATTGCTTTGCATGTATGAAATTCAGTTAAGCATGGTCAACTCCTTTTGTGCTTGTAGGCAGACCTGGCTGGGATGCCAAATTATAATCAGAAGGTTGTAAGGAAGTACATAATCATCATGTTTAATGATTACCCAAGATCACCAAGATGGGTTGAAGTCCCCTTTTTCCATAATCAGATTGTCCTTAGCAATGGGATGATAATCGTCAAAGTTGTTGCTCACAGTGTCCTCTCCCCTGAATTATATTTAAATAGAATTGTTCATAAATGATCTCCTAGCCCCCTTTTTCTGGCATCTGTTCTTGACAACACTTTCTTTTTTGTTTTTTCCCCAGATACAGGGCCTTGCTCTGTCACCCAGGCTGGAGTACAGTGGCACAATTGTGACTGACTGCAGCCTTGCCCACATGGGCTTAAGCAATTCTCCTGCCTCAGCCTCCCAAGCAACTAGGACTACAGGCCCACACCACCATGCGTGGCTTTTTATTTATTTATTTATTTTATTTTATTTTATTTTGGTAGAGATACAGTCTCACTATGCTGCCCAGGCTGGTCTCGAACTCTTGGCCTCAAGTGATCCTCCTGTCTTGGCCTCCCAAAGTGCTGGGATTACAGGTGTGAGCCACCATGCCCAGCAAGGCCTTCTTTATAATAACACCATCCATTGTTAAGCATGTAAATACTATACTCTCTTCACAATGACTTTGCTAGACTCTGAGCTCCAAGGTGGCCTGGCCCATTTTGTTTTGTTCACTACTGAACCACCAATGCCAGCCTGATGATGTCCAGACTATGTTCCATAAATGTCTGTGCATGAATAGCTACTCTGATCCATCACATTTTGTTGTAATTTAACCCTCAGAGAGAAATCGTCTTCCAAGTTTTGTAGGAAAAGATGGCTTTTTTCTAGAGACAGAGTCTCACGCTGTCACCCAGGCTGCAGTGCAGTGGTGCAATCTCAACTCACTGCAACATCCGCCTCCTGTATTCAAGCAATTCTTCTGCCTCAGCCTCCTGAGTAGCTGGGATTACAGGCATGTGCCACCACACCCAGCTAATTTTTATATTTTTAGTAGAGACTGGGTTTCGCCATGTTGGCCAGGCTGGTCTTGAACTCCTGACCTCTGGTGATCTGCCCACCTTGGCCTCCCAAAGTATTGGGATTACAGGCGTGAGCCACCACGCCCAGCCAGCTCTTTTTTTTTTTTTTTTTTTTAATTGTAGAGACTCCTGCTACTGTTCCCACATACCAACTGCAAATAACAATGTAGTTAAGTTCATTTCAGTTGCACAACTATTCCCAATGTTTAATAGTTGACTTTGATACATTAATCTGAAAAAGGTCTCCAGGGTGTGGCCCCAGGCAGCATCTCTACCCATGACCTATTCAACATTTTTTTTTTTTTTTTTTTGAGATGGAGTGTTGCTCTATTGCCCAGGCTAGAGTGCAGTGGCATGATCTCGGGTCACTGCAACTTCCACCTCCCATGTTCAAGCAATTCTCCTGCCTTAGCCTCCCGAGTATCTGGGACTACAGGTGCCCATCACCACACCTGGCTATTTTTTGTATTTTTTAGTAGAGACAGAGTTTCCACATGTTGGCTAGGCTGGTCTCAAACTGCTGACCTCAGGTGATCCACCCACCTCAGCCTCCCAAAATGCTGGTATTAACAAGTGTGAGCCACCGTGCCAGGCCCTATTCAATATTTTTATCAGGGATTTAGATAATGGCCTATGACTATGTTTCTGAGTCAGCAGCCTCTAGCCTAGCACAGTTGGCTAATTACATTATTTCTAACTAAATACAATCAAAACTTTAGCAGCTATCGTATTGGACAACACATTTCCATCATCAGAAAAAATTCTATTGGACAATTCTGGTCTAGAAGGCAAATCCTTATTGCAATTATGAATGATATGGAGTAGAAACTGCTGGTGAATATTTCATTTGAGGTGAATATATTTAATCATGGCCTGACCAGCACCCATTCTCCCTCCTTCTGTAAATAGCATCCCAATATTTTGGGGGGAGTGGGTAGGTACAACATAATCCCAAGTGTCAGTCCATGCGTTTGGGAGAAGTAGACTCCAGGAGTGGGCATGTGGCTCCAATCAGACCAATCATAGCATTGCTTCCCTGATCTAGCCATTGCAATTGACTCAGGAATTGACCTCATAGCCAATGAGGTTCCATTCTGGGACTTGTTGAGCCTGGGACACTTCTGGGAAAAGAAATTATTCTTATCGAAGTTGCCAAAAGGATTTAGGATATCTATTTCAAGCTGCTGATAGTCGTCTTCTCAGAGACATTTCTTGGTAGTCTCATGCAGCCACATGAGATGCCTGAAGCTGTGCTATCTTTGAACTTCTCCACTACATGAACACTGTTTTGTAAACCTTGTTAGTGTGAGTTTTTGTCACTGGTGACACCGAAGTCCTAACATATCATTCAAGAATCCAAAATTATCTGAACAGGTAGATAACTGGGTCCAAAACTCCACAAGATAAATATAGAGATTGACCTCAATGTTAAAAATCAACTGTGAGTCCAGGAAGGCTTCTGGGGGTCCTGGTAATGTTCTGTTTCTTGATCTGAGTGCTGATTAGTTACACGGGTATGCTTAGCATATAAAAATCCAACCAGTTTTACCCTTTTCTGCCTGATGATTATGCTTCAACAACTAGTTTGTTTTTTTTTTTTTTTTTAAATCTGTATGGGGAAAATGTAGCTTCATTAAAGGGAAACTGACTTGGGGGTTTTGTTTTCTTATAAATTCAATATGAGTCAACAGCAGTTACCCAAAAAACTAATGGAAACTTGAGTCATACTAACAGGCAAAACCAACCAGAACGAGGAAAGTGACAGTTCCATTCACTCTAGAGTGAGCCAGATAAGACTTTGGGAAGAATGTAGACAAAGTAGAGCATGTTCACAAATCTCAAGGTCACATATCATAAAAGAATACTAAAAGGAACAGAAGTAGTTAGCCTGGAGAGAAGGGCAGAGAGGATAGAATCTGGATAGGACTCAGATCTCCAGGCTCACTGAAACACTGGAATGATTAGACAACCTTATCATCTGCAAACAATGTTCTTTCTATATAGAAACCCCCAAGATAACTTACTGAAAAATCGAGGCTAAGGTGAAAGCAGTAAATTGACTTGGTATAACATTAATGTTCAAAACCCAAAGCCCTCCTTTTAAGACATTAAACAGGACTTACATGAAAACAAAACAAAACAAACAAACAAAAAACCCTACAGCTTTCCTAAAGGACAAGAAAGAATACATGTTTAACAGAGAAATGTGCCATTTGCATGCTTAGAAAAACAGCATGGTAAACGTATCAGTTTGGTCCAAATTAATTAATGATTTTAATTTTTAAAAAACTTTTAAGTTCGGGGTACAAGTGCAGGTGTGTTACATAGGTAAACTTCTGTCTTGGCAATGTGTTGTACAGATTATTTCATCCCCCAGGTATGAAGCCTAGTACCCATTAGTTATTTTTCCTGATCTCCTCCCTCCTCCCACAATCCACCATCTAACAGGGACCCAGTGTGTGTTGTTCCCCTCTATGCGTCCATGTGTTTTCATCATTTAGCTCCCACTTATAAGTGAGAACATGCTGTATTTGGTTTTCTGTCCCTGTGTTAGTTTGCTAAGGACAATAGCCTCCAGCTCCATCCATGTCCCTGCAAAGCTTTGGAGAAATCTATTTTTGAGGTTTGGAGGGAAAACTTGACCAAACAGTCCTAAATGTTATGTGAACAGCTGAAAATAACCAGGAACATTTTGAAAAAGAAGAATAATCTGAGGAAAAACTTGTTTCATCACATATTAAGCCACAATATAAATCTACAAGGATGAAAGCGGTATGTAACTGGCACCAAAATAGGTTGCTGGAACAGAATAGACAGGTTGAAGAGTTACCCTTCATTACAGATGAGGCTCTAGAGTACAAGGGTGGCCTCACAAACTCATGGGGAAGGAAGGGATGTTGGGACAATTGATGATGCTTTGGAAACAAAATATAGACAGATTTTCATTTAGTACTCTACACTAAAATGGAGTCCAGAAATACTATTTATTTAAATAAGGCCAAAAATCCCTAGAAGAAAACATAGGTTTAATATACATCACTAAATGACGAAACATTTTAGTGCAAGAGCCCATAAACTATTTCTGTAAAGGGCCAGAGAGTAAATATTTTAATCTTTGCAGGCTATATGGTCGCTGTTACAACTCAACTCTGCCATTGTAATGTGAAAGCAGCCATAGATAATAGGTAAATAAATGGGCATGGCTGTGTTCCAATAAAACTTTATTTACAAAAACAGACAGTGGGAAGATTTGGACTTCAGGCCACACTTTTCTGATCCCTGCTTTAAAGGGATAAAAACAAAAAATAAAATGATTTTTAAAAAAGAAATCAAGTATCATTAGGTTTGACAATATAAAAAATAAGAACTCCAAGGCATAAAAAAATTACTATACACAAAACTTTAAAGCAAAGACATACACACACTGCAGAAAATATACGAACCATACATGACAACAAAGGGTTGGCATCTCTCCCTCCAATGTCATTCTCCCCCTTTCTCGCCTTCTCCCTGTCTCCTCTCACACACACAAACATAAACGTACACAATCATTGAAACTAATAAGAAGCACATTAGTAGAAAAAAATCGACAAATAGTCTGGGTGTAGTGGCTCATGCCTGTAATCCCAGCACTTTGGGAGGCTGAGGCAGGCAGATCACCTGAGGTCAGGAGTTTGAGACCAGCCTGGCCAGCATGGTGAAACCCCATCTCTACTAAAAATACAAAAAGTATCCAGGTGTGGAGGTGGGTGCCTGCAATCTTAGCTACTCGGGAGGCTGAGACAGGAGAATTGCTTGAATCCAGGAGGCAGAGGTTACAGTGAGCCAAGATTGTACCACTGCACTCCAGCCTGGGGACAGAGGGAGATTCCATCTCAAAACAACAACAACAACAAAAAGACAAACAAACTAGACAACTCAAAGGAGAGAGATGATCAGTAAACTTATGAATAGGTATTCAACCTTAACTGTCTCAACTTTATGCAAATTAAGACAACAGGACTATTTTCCATATATCAAATACATCAGCAAAAGTGTGTTTTCAATGTCATCATCCAGCATTGATGTGGCAGGTAGTGATGAGGTGGGGAGACAGCAGGGATGGATACACACAGCTGATGCAACCTCTCTGGTAGTCAAATTAGTGGTTTATTTCGAGACCTCAAAGCCAATGAACATCTGGGAATCTACCTAGTAAATAAACCTATGGCCAAATACTTTTTATTTTTATTTTATCTATTTAGTTTTTTGGAGACAGGGTCTCACTCTGTCACCTGGGCTGGAGTGCAGTGGCACAATCACGGCTTACTGCAGCCTCAACCTCCTGCGCTCGAGTTCCTCACACCTCCACCCCACCAAGTTGCTAAGACCACAGGTACACGTCACTACACCTGGGTAATTTTTTTAATTTTGTGTAGATACGGGATCTCACTATGTTGCCTAGGCTGGTCTTGAACTCCTGGGCTCAAGTGATCCTCCTGCCTTGGCCTCTCAAAGTGCTGGGATTCATAGGCATGAGCCACTGCACCCAGCCAACCAAATATTTTTATACATTGATATTCACCACGGCATAATTTATAGTAGCAAAAATTGGGAATGGCCTCAAAATACAATAATAAGGGAGTAGTTGCATAAATTATGGAACATCCAGACAGGATATATGAGGTCATCATTAGAAATCTCTTTTTCCAAAGACTGTATAAAGATAAGACAAAATATTCAACCCCTCAACAGCATTTGACTGAGCCGACAGTCCTTTCTTCCAGGCTTCTGAGATGCCACACTCTTCCTAGTTTTCTTTCTACCATCTGAGTAGATGATTCTGGTCTCCTTTGTTCTCTTCTTCTTGAGTTAACAGGCAGCTATTGAGGTGTCCCAGAGCTTTCTCTAGTGATCCCTTCTCTGCGATCCCTTCTCTGCTCCAACTACCCTTTCTTCCTAGATGACCTCATACTGTCCCGCATTTTTGAAAAGACTGCACTCGTATCATGCTGATGACTTCCCAAATATTATAACCATCCCTCATATCTCCCCTGAGCTCCAGACTCACATATTCATCTGCCCTTTCAAGAACTCCATGTAGATGTTAAAAGGACATGTCAACTTGGACAGTCGTACAGAACTTGATTCTCTCCAAATCCCCTCCTCCCTCCTACTCCGATCTTCCCAGTCTCAGAATGTGGCACTGTTATCCACCTAGGTGTTCAAACCAAAAACCCAAGAGTCATCACTGAGTCCCTCCTCCGTCACTTGACACAGAAGCCCTGTGGGCTCCACCTCCTGATTTCTGCATCATCCAGTGACCACCATAGGTTCTCACCACTGTGACGGCTTCTCATGAGCCTCCCTGCTCCCCTCACAGCCCCGTGAAAATAGATTTCTACAGTCCACTCCGCACTCAGCAACTAGGAAAATCCATCCCTAATTCAAAATCTATGTCTCATCATATGATTCCCCTTTCAAAACCACCAGTGGCTTTTCATCGAAATCAAATATACAGTTCCTACTCTAGTCTTCTAAGGTCAGTATGCTCTCCCCAACCACCTGCTCCCCCTACCCTTCCACCTCCCATCTTTCTCCTGTCTTCAAACACGCCAAGCCTATTCCCATCAGATATCCTTTGTACATTTCTCCCAGGCTCCTCCACATTCAGGTCCGAGCCCAAATCACCTCCTCAGACAGGCTCTCCACGATACCACAGCTCTAGCAAATGACTCATTTTGCTGAATTCACAAGTGAATGTTAGGCTAAAAGTTGTTTTTACTTTTACATTTTTATGTATTTGTTTATTTATTTTTTAGGGACAGACTCTTCCTCTGTCACTTAGGCTGGAGTGTAGTGGCACCATCACAGCTCATTGCAGTCTTGAACTCCTGGGCTCAAGCCATCCTCCCACCTGAGGCTCCCAAAGCTCTGAGATGACAGGCATGGGCCACCATATTTGGCCCTAAAAGTTGTTTTTTAAATGTACACAAACTCACTCCTTGTTTGTGTGTAGATCCGAAGGGTTGAAGACAGCTGGGCTCACTCTCTGCCCCATCTGTTCTTCTAGATCTTCCCTTCTCCATGCCTGAGGAAGTCAGCCGACTTGCACTACATCAAAGGCTTCCTTGCATTCTGCTTTCTGGTTAGGTTTGTCATTGAAAGCACCAGAATGGCAGAGGCATGGAGTGGCAGCCACCGCTCCTGTTAGTCAACCCTCTCCCATATGTACCGTATGTACCTGCCTTAGGTTCTAGTAGTTTCCATTTCCTTGTCTCCTTCAGGCCCAGGGGGGCGGTGGGGTGGGGTGGGTAAGATCTCCCAACTTTTCCTATCCCAGGGTATTGCCCCATTCCTTGTTGACCCCCATAAACCAGTGGTTCTCAAAGTGGTCCCTAGACTCTTTCAGGGTATTAAAACATCAAAATGATTTTCACAGTAACACTTAGAAATTACTTGCATTTTCCACTGTGTTGACATTTGCACTGATGGTATAAAAGCAATGGTGGGTAAAACTACTATTGTTTTAATAGAATTAACTCAGTGGCACCAAGCTGTACTAGCAATCACCAACTTCATTGTTTTGTATGTGCAATCAAAAGAAAAAAAATCAATACCAGTTTCCCTTAAAAATGTCCTTGATAAAGCAGTAAAATGTATCAATTTTATGAAACCTTAATCCTTGAGTATATGTCCTTTTAATATTCCATGTGACAAAATGGGAAGTTCAAAAAAAGAATAATCATTGTCTCCAACTGCAATACTTGAACCATTTTTTTTTTTTTTGAGACAGAGTCTCGCTCTGTCCCCCAGGTTGGAGTGCAGTGGCCCGATCTCCACTCACTGCAAGCTCCGCCTCCCGGGTTCACACCAGCCTCCTGAGTAGCTGGGACTACAGGCTCCCGCCACCGCGCCCGGCTAATTTTTTGTATTTTTAGTAGAGACAGGGTTTCACTGTGGTCTCGATCTCCTGACCTTGTGATCCGCCTGCCTCGGCCTCCCAAAGTGCTGGGATTACAGGCGTGAGCCACCGCATCCGGCCCACTTGAGCCATTTTTGAAGCTGTGTGCTAAGCTAGCCTCTTCTCTCATGGAGCACTCGTTTTACTTAAAGGATGTCTAGCAAACAATGGTTATTCAGACTTGAGTATTTAACAGGCAGTGTTTTTTTTTTTTTTTTTTTTTCCTAAAAAGGGCAAATGGATCTTCTCACAACTAACAGCATTTGTTACCAATGATAGAATTTGAACTTTTAAGCAAAAATCCAAATTTTAGAAAACTTTTATAGCTACCATGAACTTAAGAGTTTCCCAGTACTTGAATAATTGTATGGCAAGACTGGTATTGAAACTATGCATTTTCTTATATTGTATAAAGCAATGTGTCAACATTTGGAAGATCTGTATAACTCAGTGAACCAATATTTTCTAACAGATCCAATACATTACATTTTTTAAAAAAGTACACATGGGTAAAGTGAACCAATATTTTCTAACAGATCCAATACATTACATTAAAAAAAAAAAGTACACATGGGTAAAAGAACCATTCAAAATGCAAGACAGACCAATGGATTTTGATGTAAATTGATATGGCTTCAGATTCTGCACTGCAACTAACCTTTAAGAAAGTACTACTTGTTGAGTTTAGATGTAGTATCAAAGAATATCCACAATATCTGAAAAAGCAAATTAAAATATTTCCTCCCTTTTCCAACTACATAAGACTTTCTTTATTTACTTCAACCAAAATAACATATCACAACAGATTGAAGGCAGAAGCAGATAAGATACTCCAACTGTCTTCCGTTAAGCCAGATCTTAAAAAGATTTGCAAAAATATAAAACAAGGCTACTCTCCTCATTGCTTTTTTTTTTTGTTTTGAAAAATATCATTTTTCATAAAAATATTTATGTTAACATGTGGTGGTTTTAAAACATGTCCACAAATTCTCTCTTCAAAAGATGAAGCTTAATTCCCCACCCCTGGAGTGTGGGCTGGACCTAGTGAGTCATTTCTCATGAATAAAAGATGGTAGAAGTGATGGTACATGATTTCCAACACGAGGTCATAAAGGCATTGTGGATTCCTCTATCTCTTGGATCACTCACTCTGAAAAAAGCCATCTGCCATGCTGAGAGAACAGTGGAGCTGTCCTATAGAGAGGGTCACATGGCAGGGAACTGAGGCCTCCTGCCAAGAGCCATGCCTGTGAGCCATCTTGGAAGTTGGATTCTCCAGCCCCAGGTAAATCCTGAAGTGACTGCAACCTTATGAGATATCCTGAACTAGAACCGCCCAGCTGAGCTGCTCTGGATCCCTGAGCCACAGAAATTGTGTGAGGCAGTAAATGTTTATTGTTTTAAGCTGCTAAATTTTGAGCTCATCTGCTACGCAGAAGCAGATAGTCAATAGATAATGTGTTTATCACTCTGACTTAATTAATGAATAAATATTTAATGCCTCTGTTTAAATTTCAAATACAGTAAATATGGGTAGATAGAACCCAGTTAAACCAAAGCTCTTAGAAGTTCTCAGGTTTTAAGAATATAAAGGGGCTCTGAAACCAAAAAGTTTGAGGACCACTTCCCTAAACCTTTTACAAACTGCCCCTTCATCAAACTTTCCACAAATCGCCCCATATAAAATCACCATTTGTTTCCTCCCAGGACGCTGCCTGACACAACAATACCAAAATATAATCAATGGTTGTTGCTGTTCAGTGGGAATATGGGTGATTTTATCTTCTTCTTAATGCTTCTTTTTTCTGTACTTCTAAAAATTTCTATAACAATAATAGGGGTTTTTTTTTTTTTTTAATAATTAGAAGAAAAGAAACTTCCCTTTTCAAAATCACCAAAAGTGAAAGTCAGAGTTAGTTCCTGTAGATGAGCCAATGGTTTAAGAGGCGGGCGGCAGGGCCCAGGTGTCCTGTGCTGTGCCTGGGGGCGGGGGAGGGGGTTGCAGGTGGCAGGGATGACTGAGCACCCCACCCATCTGACCCCAGTCAGAACAGCTCCTTCCTTTGTTTTACATATTGGGCTTCTGAATAGTATCTCATTTAAAGAAAAGTTTCCTCTGCTTAAAAAAGAGTTCAAAAACCTTTACAGTGAGAAAAATCATTAAATTTAATAAGAGTTAAATTTAGAGTACAGAAGAATCACTCAAACATTTTTTGAATGAGAATTTCCATAAAGAAAACCCTACACATTCTGAGAGAAAAACAGAAGTCTCTAACAACTTAACATAAATTCGATGATTTCAAGGGAGGCTGGGCTATTGTGGCCCTAGAAAGAGTTATATCTGGGGCTAAAGAGCTTATCTGGGGGCCCCCAAATCAAAGGGCCTAAGAGGCCAGCAGAAACACCAGGATGCCTAAGGCCAAAACAAACACAGATTAGAACCACAACTGAGGGTTATCTGCTTTTCTAGTGAAAACAAAAGCAGGAAGTACAGAACTGCCTGGTGGTTAAATACATGGGCTTCAGAGACAACTGATCTGGGTTTGAGTCCTGGGATTGAGTCTGATACTTAAAACCTATGAGACCTTGCAGGTGACTTAGTCTCTCTGAGCTTCAAATTCCTCATCCGTAAAACGGGGGGATGAGAATTAACACAGTGAAGCCATTTTCCAAGACAGTACAGCAGTTTCTTAAAAAGTTAAACATAATTTACCATATGACCCAACAATTCTATTCCAAGGTGATGACCCAGGAGAAATGAAAACATATATCCACACGAAGACTTGTACCCAAATTTGCTTACCAGCATTCTTCATCCTACCCCAAAACAGAAATAATCCAAATGCTCACCTACTGGTGAATGGATAAACAAAATGTGGTATATCTATACAATAGAATACTACGGGGCAATGAAAAGGAATGAAACCCTGATATATGATGTCACACCAAGGATGAACTTTGAAAGCAGTATTCTGAATGAAAGAAGCCAATCACAAAGATCATATATTATATGATTCCATGTAAATAATATGTCCAGAAAAGGCAAATCTATACAGACAGAAAGTAGATTATGGTTGCCTGGGGCTGGGAACCAGGAGTTACTGCAAATGGGCATGAGGCTTCTTTCTGGGATGATGAAAATGCTTTCTGTTTGTTTTTGAGATGGGGTCTTGCTCTGTCACCCAGGTTAGTGGTTCAATCATGGCTCACTGCAGCTTTAACCTCCCAGACTTAAGTGATCCTCCTGCCTAAGCCTTCCAAGTGGCTGGGACCACAGGCATGCGCCGCCACGCCTGGATTTTTTTTTTTTTTTTTTTTTTCCTGTGGTACAGACGGACTTTCCAGGCTGGTCTAGAACTCCTGGGCTTAAGCGATCCTCTACCTGGGCCTCCCAAAGTGCTGGGATTACAGGTGTGAGCCACCCCACCCAGTGATGGAAATGTTTTACAATTAGATTGTGACTGATGGATGCACAACTCTGTAAATTTACTGAAAATCATTGAATTGTACACTTAAAATGGGCAAATTGTATAATATGTAAACTGAACCCCAAGCTATTTTTAAAAAATGGGGTTTGACTCTCTAACCTCAAAGAGTTACTATGAAGATTAACCGAGATAACATATGTAAGGCAAGCTGTCTGGTACAAAGTACCTGATAAATAAGAACAATGATGACAATCAGAATATGCCGTAATAATAGATTATGTAAATGTAGAATAATAGTGTAGAATAACAACAATTTATATCACTTATATAGCTCTTACCATACCACTTCAACATTTATCAACTTAATTTAACCCCCCCAACAACTTTTGGAGCAGGTATATTATCATCCTCATTTTTACAGATGGAGAAACAGAGGCACCGAGAAGTAAAGTAACTTTCCCAAGGATGCACAGCTAGTAAATGGTAGAGCGGGGATTTGAATCCTGGAGGACAAACTGCAGGGTCTGTACTCCTAGCCATGACACTACACTGTCTCTCAGTAAACATCAGCTACGTATTGAGTTGCTACTTTAACCAGTGATGGGGTGGGAGTGCAGAAAAGGCTCCCGGATGGCTCCCTAGAGGTCACGCCGGACTCAAAGCTGAGGGTTACAGAAGTTAGTCACAGGAAGAGTGTCCCAGACAGAGGGAATTGCATATATAAAGGTGTGGAGGTAAGATAACACAGGGAATAAGGGAGGATCTCGGTGGAGCTGGCATTGCCTGGGGCAGAGGGTGATGGCAGTGAGAGCAGTGAGCATGGGGCTCAGGCAAGTCCAAGGGCAAGAACACTAGCCTAAAGGCAATATGGGACCAGAGGACGAAACTCAGAGCTCCCAGCCTGCCTTTCTCTGGAAACAACTCACATTCCCCAGGCAGGTGGGGGAGGTTGACTCAGAGGCTGCTGTGAGCTCAGGGGAGCGGGGGAGCTGCCACCCCACGTTCCCACGCCACTGTGAGCTCACACCCCGGCAGCCTCCCAAACACCAGCTCCACCAGCAAGAAGCAGCCGTTTCTAGCCTGCTGGAAGCAGCAGGCTCTGTAGTGCTGCCAGGAAGCTCAGCATAGCCCAGTGAGGTCAAGGGCTGACTGATGGCAGCCTCACACCCCTCATCCAAACCCAGGCACCTGTGGACCCCCAAACCAACCCCAGGGCCTGGCACAGAGCACAGTGTTCTGGCCCCTTCCCCTCACTTGGCTGCCCCTAGAGACAGAGGGACCAGCCCATGGGGTCTAGCACTTTTCTCATTCAAATTTAATACCTTCGGATCCATCGCTTTCGTTTCACCACATCTGTCCTCTATAAACATTTGCACATGCACATAAAACATTCACTGTGGCAAAAGCAAAGCTACTGGAAAGATCTACATCAATAAGGAGCTAGTTCGAAAATTCTGGTGAATCCATACTATGGAATACTACACAGCAGATAAAAATAATGGCACAGATCCGTACTGTATATGTTCTGGCATGAAAATGTCTCCAAGATATACTGTTGGATAGGAAAAAAAGAAAATTGCAGAATAATGTGTCCAGGATACCATCACTTATGTAAAAGCTTTTTAAAAAAGAAACCTAGCTCTATATTTCTCTGAAGTCCACAAATGCATAGGCAAATGAAAAAAAATACCTGGAAAAGAAACCTCACACTAACAACAGTAGTGACGGATGGACAAAAAGAAGCAAAGGGAGGGAGGAAGGAGAGAGGGAGGAAGGGAGAGACACAAAGGACTTTTTACTTTGTACACTTCTATGTTGATTGTTTTTTACAAGAAGAATGTATTTGTGCATGTTTAGGTTCTGAAAAACATTAAAGTCTGTGAAAAACAAAACAAAATAAAGTGCATTATCACCATGCTGGTACAGGTCTCAGGGTAAATTTTCAAAGAACTGTCACATCCAGGACCTTGTCTAAGTCTTGCCATACCCTCTTGAGGGCAAGCTTCAAAACCTGATCTCACAGATTAAAAAACTGAACGCAGTGGCTCACGCCTGTCATCCCAGCACTTTGGGAGGCCGAAGTGGGTGGATCACTTTGAGGTCAGGAGTTTGAGACCAGCCTTGCCAACACGGCAAAACCCCAACTCTACTAAAAATACAAAAATTAGCTGGGTGTGGTGGCGCATGCCTGTAGTCTCAGCTACTCAAGAGGCTGAGGCAGGAGAATCGCTTGAACTCGGGAGGCTGAGGTTGCCGTCAGCCAAGATTGCACCACTGCACTCCAGCCTGGGTGACAGAGCGAGACTTGGTCTCAAAAACAAAACAAAACAAAACAAAACAAAAAAACTGGACCCACAGAGATGAAACAAGCTGCTCAAAGTCACAGGCAGGGCTGCGGGGCACTGACCCCTTCACTCCCAACCCAGTGCTCCTTCTAACCGGGAAACAAGACATCAGCAAGGGGTAGGGACTCGGCAGGGGGCTGGGAGAATGGTCTGAAGCCCGCAGCCCGTTCACAGAGCCCCTCAGGGAGGGGCAATGGGGCTTTGTCAGGCAAGAAGTCAGTCAATAATGAGGGGTGAGAAGAGCTGATGAACTTCCGCCCCCAACAAAAATTAGACATCATGACAAGCCACCCACTGCGTGGGGATGGGGTTGCCGCGTCACTCGGCAAACTGCACGTGGGAAGGAGCCTCGGGGCCATGTCCCCAAGCCCGAGATTCCACCTCTCTTCTCACCAGGGCTGCTCACCCCGGGCTCTCAGTGGAGCAGCTTGCAGCAGAGTAGTTCCAGGGATGCCTCTTGGCTCGTTTCCTAGAGCCCTCTGCAGCCAGGTGGAAGTGGAATTACACTTCTCAGAGGTTCTAGAACCTGAAGAGCAAGGTGACTAAAACCCAGCACCTCTTGGGCCAGAAATGCCACCACCTCTCTGTTCTTTCATTGACTGGAAGGTGTGTGCAGGGACCCAGGAAGCATGGCCAGGCCTCTCCAGGGACAGCCAGGAAGGTTTATTATACAGGGATGCGTCAGAGGTGCCCCGGGGAACAGGGAGGTGCACAGACCTTGGCTCACAACGAGCAGGCGAGACTGCCTCCAAACAAGCCCAGGGAAGGGGGCTGTGGTTAAATCGTGGATCCTCCATTTATTCCTACAACAGGAAGCAAACCTACAAGGCTATGAGGGCAGTGACAAGAGTCGGATGCCAGTGGTTCTGATCCCGCTCTGCCACCTTGGTCGAGGTTCTGAACCTCTATGAGTTTCAGTTCCCCCATCTGTAAAATGGGTGTTATCATACATGGCTCTTAAAGCACTGTACATGGTACAGATCATGATATCTAGCTCATGAGACACAAAAATAATATAATTAAGTTAAATATGACAAGTACAAGGTATCCATAAAATCTGGAAACATAGGCTGGGCCCAGTGACTCGTGCCTGTAATCCCCAGCACTTTGGAAGGCCAAGGCAGGTGGATCACCTGAGGTCAAGAGTTCGAGACCAGGTTGGCCAACATGGTGAAATCCCATCTCTACTAAAAGTTTTAAAAAATAGCCAGGGCATGGAGGTGTACGCCTGCAATCCCAGCTATTCAGGAGGCTAAGGCAGAAGAATTGCTGGAACCTGGGAGGCAGAGGTTGCAGTGAGCCAAGATCATACTGCTGCACTTTGCCCAGACTGGGCAACAAGCGAGACTCCATCTCAAAAAAATAAAAAAAAGAAAAAGAAAAAGAAAAAGAAAAAAACCTGGAAACATAAATTATATGAATGTGTATACATGTTTGTTTATATTTATTTACTCATTCATTTTACAGAGTGAAAATGTCCTAGACAGCATTGTCTATATCTGTTTTCAGACTTTATGGACATCCTCTGTTAATGTAAATAAAATATACTAATATAATAAAATAAAACATTAATAATCACTTCCTTAGCATAAGGGACCATGTTTAAGAACTTCACACGGATTTTCTAACTTAATGTTCACAGCAAGCCCTTAAAGTGGATTTTCTTATTAGCCCCATTTTACAGAGGTATAAACGAAATACAGAGAGCAGAAGAGACTTGTCTACGTGTTAAGCTCATGCAGGGAACTGACAAAGCCAGTTTCAGATTCAGGTAGTCTCACTTCCGAGTCCATCCCTCTACACCATTTATGACTGCAGCAAAGGCTACATACACTGAATACACAGAACAGCATTCAGAGGGTGCCAGGCATGGGGTCTGGCACAGAGGAGAGCTTTACGAAATGCAAGATCCCATGAGTATTGAGCTCTTGGTGGGGAGAAACCAGATCCAACTTGTTCACCACTATATCTAGGAAAGTAATGCAAAAGAAGTTGTCTGTAAATATTTGTGGTTATCTGCAAATATTTGTGGGAGAGAAAGAAAGTTATTATGGTATTCCTTAGCCAAAGGCTGGAATCCTTGTTCCCAAAAAAATAAAGCTGGGCAAGGTGGCTTGCCTATAATCCTAGCTGCTTGGGAGGCTGAGGCACGAGGATCCCTTTAAGCTGGGAGTTTGAGACCAGCCTGGGCAACATAGTAAGACCCTATGTATAAATAAATAAATAAATAAATAAATAAATAAATAAATAAATAAAATAAATAAATAAAAATGAATGAAGATGTTTAAACAAAAAGTCTAGGTCTGGCGCTGTGGCTCATGCCTGTAATCCCAGCACTTTGGGAGACCAATGTGGGCAGATCACTTGAGCTTAGGAATTCGAGACCAGCCGGGGCAACAAAATGAGACCCCTATCTCTACAAAAAACTTTTTTTTTTTAATTAGCTGGGTATGGTGGCAGTACACCTGTGATCCCAGCTACTAGGGAAGCTGAGGTGGAAGGATCACTTGAGCCTGGGTGGCAGAGGTTGTAGTGAGCTAAGATCGCACCACTGTACTCCTCCAGCCTGGGAGGCAGAGCGAGACCCTGTCTTAGAGGGAAAAAAAAAGTCTATGATAAATTCGAAGGTTTTCCTAGGAACGTCCACTTCCTAAGAGGAACTTGGAAGAGGGTCTGCAGACCTGCCTTGCCCACACGTCTACTGCATAGAACCTGGATTCCAAACCCTGAGCAGAGGCCAAGGCAGCTGCACGGCCGCCAAGGCACAGAGGGGCCTACCTTCCTCGGCGTCGTTCCTCAGCGAGGCCTCCAGCAGGGCCACGCTAGCCTCGAATGACACTTTCTTGCGGCGGCTGCCAGTGCTGCGCTTCCGCTCATGCTTTCGCTTGCGGTGCTGCAAGTCCTGCTCGTACTGTGCCCACTTCTTCAGCTGCTGGGCCCGGCGCTTTTGGGCGGCCCGCAGCCGCTCCAGCGTGGGCACCTTCTCCAGCAGCTGCAGCTCCGTCAGCAGGTCCACGTGGCTGGCCATGGCCACTGCCCTCCCCACGCCCTGGCTGGGGGCTAGCACAGTGCACCGGGGGCCAGGGCAGCGCGGGGCCTCTGGTGGGGCTGGGGCCTCATGGTGGGGCCTGTGGCAGGGAGGGAGACACAGATGAACACATGTGTCAGACTCCACAACTCAGATCTGATTGTCACCCCAAGGTCCCGTGTTCAAAACGCTTTTGAGGTTTTCCTCCCATTGCTCCTTGAGAAAAGTGCAAATCCTTACAGTGGCTCTGTAAGTATCAGCAAGGTCTGGCTGTGCTGTCTAATGCAGCAGCCAGTAGCCACCTGTGACTACTTACATTTAAATTAGTTAGAATAAAGTAAAATAATTTAATTCCTTGGTTGCACTATCCACATTTCAAGTGCACAATCGCCACATGCTTCATATTGGACAATGCAGATAGAGAATATTTCCATCACTGCAGAAAGCTCTATTGGATAGCTTGGTTGTCTGCCTCTCTAGCCACAGCCATTTAACAGGAACCATGCCCTTTTAGTTTTCTTGTATAGAGTCACTCTACCTTTTTTTTTTTTTTTTAAGACGCAGTCTCTCTCTGTCGCCCAGGCTGGAGTGCAGTGGCGCTATATTGGCTCACTGCAAGCTCCACCTCCAGGGTTCACGCCATTCTTCTGCCTCAGCCTCCCGAGTAGCTGGGACTACAGGTGCCCACGACCACGCCCAGCTAATTTTTTTATATTTTTAGTAGAGACGGTGTTTCACCATGTTAACCAGGATGGTCTTGATCTCCTGACCTTGTAATCCTCCCGCCTTGGCCTCCCAAAGTGCTGGGATTACAGGCGTGAGCCACTGTGCCCGGCCAAGAGTCACCCTACTTTAAGGATCTGGGTATCTGGGTGCTAGAACCAGAAGGGGTGCAGGGAGGGTCAGGACATGATGGGGGCTGCAGACCCCCCAAAATCTGGAGACTATACAAATGTCCAAGGCCTCAGAATTATGAATATCTGACACTTCGGCTCAAGCCTCTTTTGTTCTGATCACTATGAGATGCAAGTTGTTCTGGAGATGGGATGGATAGGACTAGAAACAGACCAGAAGAAATAATATGCTATTGCAGTGCTTCTCAAAGTGTGGTCTGAAACCATTTCAAGAAGTCCATAGGTCAAAACTATTTTCATAACTATACTAAGATATTACTAACCTTTTCCACTCATTTTCTCATGAGTGTACAGTGGTTCCCAAAGCTATATGAAAAGTGACATTGCAACAGACTAAATGCAGAAGTAGATACAAGAATCCAGCTGCTAAGCTCAACATAAAGAATTTTGCAAAATTTTTAAACATCACTTTTCTCACTAAATTTTTTTGTTTTGAAAAATAGCTATTTTTCATCAAAATGTTATATATTATGCTTTCATAACAGTCTAATAAAAATATATCATAGATTATTATATTGTTATAATATATCTTGGGTTTATGGTTTATTTTAAAGGAATTATTACTATTTTTAAAAATTTCTCAATATTCATTTATATTATGATAAATATTGACAGATATAATCCACATAAACAAAAGCTCTTTGGGGTGCTCAGTTTAAGGAACTAAAGAAATCCTAAGACCAAAAAGTTTGAAAAATGCGGAACTACTGAGACATAGAAAATCTTAAAGTTTCTCTCTTTGAATGACCTTTTAAAAAAAATTATATCGCTTGCTCTCATGAGTCTCAGACAACATCAGGTCAACAAAATTTCAGAGTGTAAAGCCAGCTGGTCTTCCACACAGACTCTATGAACTTTCAGACACAGACGGAAAGGGTCTTAGGACAATCACTTGATCCTCTCTAAGCCTGTTCCTCCACCTGCAAAGTGTCCTATCCACCTCCCAGAAGTTACAGGTGCAAGGAATAAAAAGAGCTGGGGCTGGATGCAGTGGCTCAATGCCTGCAATCTCAACATTTTGGGAGTCCAGGGTGGGAGGAAAGCTTGAGGCCAGGAGTTCCAGACCAGCCTGGGGAACATAGCGAGACCCTTATCTCTACAAAAAAATAAAAATTTTTTTTTAAAAGAGCTGGCTCAAAACGTTAAGACACCTAAGCAATGAGACACAAGCTTGGAGGAGGAATGGTAGGGAGACGTTAATGCAGCACATCTGTGAACCAGCAGGCAAGGCTGGTTTTGGGTTGTTGGGTAACAGGAAAGAATGGCAGGAGTCTACATCTGTGTGATGTGGCCCACTGTCGCATGCGTATTGGGTTAGCCCCTGGTTGGTTTCAGGAAGCTTTGTTAATCTCCTGGGTCACCCGCATCACCTGCCCCTCCAAAAGCCCTTTCTACGGAAGCTGAAGAGCAGGGTTCAGCCTAAATCCTCAGGTGCTAGGTTGGGTCAGATCCAGATCGTTCTTCACGCCTCTCCCAGCTCGGAGACTGGAGGCAAAATGTGGCAAGGGGTTGGCTTGGCAAGGCCCAAAGGGCAAAAGTCCCAGGGTCTGAGTGGGTGTGACCTCCAGCATACATAAGCCAGTGGCAAGTCTCAATGGGAGACAAGCTAGCTGGCTTTGGTTGCCTTTTGTTTGTTTTGTTTTGATTTCTGTTTTGAATACACTTGCAATGCACTTTCAACTAATTAACGTTTTTATTTTAGATCACCGTAGATTCACAGGGAGCTGTAACAAATAGTACAAAGAGATCCTGTGTACACTTCACCCAGTTTATCCCAGTGGTAGCATCTTGAAAACTACTACACCATATCACAGCCAGAAACCTGACAGTGATACAACCCACCAATCTTATGCCGATTTCCCTAGTTTTACATGTACTTATTTGGATGTGTTTTGTTTTATGCAACTGTATCAATGTATCTACCACCTCAGTTCATAACCACACCTATCTCCTTCTCTAAGCTCCCCCTCCAACCCACTCCTGTCCCTGCCTTGGCAATTACTAATCTGTTCCCCATCTGTAGAATTCTGTCATTTCAAAAGATGTTATATAAATAGAATCAGATAGCAGGTAACCTTTGAGGATTGGTTTTTTTCACCCAGCATCATTCCTTTGAGATTCATCCACATTGTTGCATGCATCAATAGTGCATTTCTTCTTGTTGCTGGGTAGTATTCCATTTTATGGATGGCCTCAATTTGTTTAACCATTTGCCTATTGAGGAACATCTGCATTGTTTCCAGTTTAAGGCTGTTCCATTCATCTATAGATTGTGTAAACATAAGTTTTTGTTTCTCAGGAGCAAATACCCAAGAGCACAAGTGATA
>NW_012101477.1:2859293-2907033 GCF_000951045.1 Mandrillus leucophaeus
AACTGTTCTCCAGAATGGCTGTGCTGGTTTCGTGCCCTCCAACAATGTGTGAGTGATCCAGCTCCCTGCCAGCATTTGGGATTGTCACTGCTTTCTATTTTAGCCACTTAGATAGATGTTTTGGTTGCTTTTTAAGAAGTAAGGAGCTCAAAATAGTTCAATTCACAGCCACTCAATATAATTATTATAGTCAGACCTCTCTGGGAGCTAGAAGACCACAAGTTTGTTTCACTCCACTTCCTCAAGTGAGCAAACATTTAATGAAGTCCTGTTCTGTGACGAGCCCTGATTCAGAGATGGATGTGGACCAGCTCTGCCTTCTCTCTGTCGATTTATCTTATAAATCCATTTAATTATCCCAGTAACCTAATAAAATAGCAGTACTAGGTACTATCATGCCCATTTTCCAGATAAGGAAACTGAGGCACAGAGGGATTAAGTCATTTACCCAACATACCACAGCTAGATAATGGAAGAGCCAGTCCGCCTGGGGTTCTCAAGGAAGGCTCTCCAGAATACAGGACAATGGATCTGAATCTCAGTGCAGAAGCAGGATTTCACCAGTTGAAAGGAGCAGACACGAGCTGAGAGGGAGTCAGGCAGCGTTCAAAGGTGTACAGAGTGGCTGACCACAATGGAGGGAACTCTGGAAACCAACACGCACAAACATGGCCCAAAGAGGACGTGGCTGCCCAGCCCAAAAGGAGCAGAGAAGTCTTGTTGGCAGTGATGAGCCACTTGTGGCTGTGGGCCAGGCCTAACCAGAAAGTACCCCTGCGATCCACATCATGTTTGTTGGTTTGTTTGGTCGAAGTCCGCACCATGTTTTACAATATTTTAATTCATTGCTAACATTTACAACTTGGAGATTTTATATCCAACATCGGAGGTTCGGCTTTTCTTAGAACATCTTGGTATGTGGCCACAGTGGACTCAGACGGCATCACCATCAACTGGTGTAGAGTCGGGCTGTCCCCTTTAGATAGGGCACATACCCTCTCCATTACCATAGTCCCCAATGCTCCCCATTACTCTTGCCTGACTGCCCTCACTGACTGACATCATTTGCCAGCTCCAATGTCATTTGAGTTTGCAAGCTCTGTCTTAGGCAGAATGAGACAGCAGTTTCCAAATAACCAGAGCTCCAATCTGCATAAGAAAGGAAGGAGAGCCTGTGAGTTTCCCCAACACACAGCAGGATGAACACAGCAGCTGGGCAGCCCCAAGACAGGGCACTGGCCTGGGTGCTGCGGCAGCCCACGGCAGCCAGGTTCCAATGGGCTGCAGCCTGGCCTCCTCGTGAGACCTGGGGTCACCTGTCCACACTTCCAGAGAAAGCCCCAGAGGGTAGTAGGAACACAACCCAACTGCCAGGACCTGGGAGAGCAATGGCTATCATCAACACTTAAAGGGGATCCCCAAGGAAGACCTCATTTGGAGGAACAAGGAAGTACAAGGAAGCAGTTGTGTGTACCCCAAGAACAGACACCAGCCTCCAGAGCTGTCCAACAAGCAATTCGACAAAGGTACTTGTGGTCAACGGCTGTCTCAGGAGGTGACAAGTTCCTCATCACTCACTGGAGGATAAAATTTCCACCCGTGTCAGACTGGCCTAAGTATTTGGTGAGATGTCTTTCAGCCCTAAGACCCTGTACATAGTTACTCACTTCTTCATTATTATGACTGATCACCTCTGAGTGGGAGGTACCAAAAACATGCTAAAAGTAACGATAAGAGTAATGGCACCAATCACTTATGCTGTTAAAGCACTTTATCCCTTTCAAAGAACTTCCCCAGCCATCATCTCAGTCAAGTGCTTCCCTAAGTGTGGAAGGAGAATCCACTCCAAGGAAATTTTCAAAAGTACAGGAACAAGTCTTGACGTAACATGGACCCACACAGACAGCAGGGTATATACACTTTTCACTTCTCTTTTAATCTTTCAGACTTTCTCCAGAGAAAAGTGTCAGTCCGATGCTAATAGATCCTTAACATCTTTATAACCATGCCAATCCTCCTTGTAAACAAAGAGAAAGCAGGCCTCAGGCTCCTGGCCTGGGCAAGCCACTGTATCTAGGATAGAATATAATAGCATTGTTTTGTTTCCTGTGGATTTGTTTTCACAATTACTGTTTATTTATGGTTGTGATATAAAATTTCCTTTTTAAACAAATCGATTTCAGTTGGAAATATCAAGTTGATAGTAAAGAAAAATTTAATGACAATGGCATTTAGTGTTGGCAAAACTTATAAGTGACTGACATTTGGGAAACCCGTCTTGCCACTTATCCTCATGGCAATAATCTTACAAGAGAAACACTCATATAAACTCATTATTTTGTTTGACATATATTTAGGGGGCACCTACCACATGCCAGGCCTGTGCTCAGGGCTAGAGAGGCAGCAGGGTGAAGGCAGACACAGTCCCTGTGCAGTGGATGGATGGCACAGACACACAGGAGTGGGTGACGTGCTCCAAGGATACAGAGGCTGAGCAGTAACTAAACTTGGGGCCTGACTCACAGCACAGTGCTCCCTCCATGGGCCCCAGGGTGGCAGGCCCCAGGCAGACAGAAGGCACCACTGCAGTGTCCTCCCTACTCCCAGCAAAAGAATTAAGGGCAGTTGCCCAGCCCCCTGGAGAAAGGTGAGAACAATGTCTCCCAGGGGCCAGTAAAAGGGGCCAGAGGCACATTTTCTCTGACTTGGCCCTCCCCGCCAGCCCCTCCCACCTCGCCCCTCTGGGTTCCTTGGAGCTGGGGCTCGAGGACAGCTCCCTCTTGATTACTGGTTTTCAGGTGACCTACTTTCCCCCAATAGACCCACACATCTCCTCCCACCCCCGTCTGAGAAAACCCTGCTTGGTCTAATTAAAGAACTGCCATGGTGCTGCAAACACAGCAGCGGGGCAGCCCCAAGACAGGGCACTGGCCTGGGTGCTGAGGCATCTCACGGCAGCCATGGCTCCAATGGGCTGCAGACTGGCCTCCTTGTGAGACCTGGGCTCACCGATCCACGCTTCCAGAGAAAGCCCCAGAGGGTGATGGGAACACAGCCCAAACTGCCAGGATCTGGGAGAGCAAGGGTTACCATCAACACTTAAAGGGGATCCCCAAGGAAGACCTCATTTGGAGGAAAACCAGCTCCATGGAGATATAGCAAGTCCAGCATTGGAAAATCTAGACGGACCATCCTACAGAGAACGGGACACATGGGCCCACAAGTCAACAGAGTGTCCAGGACTGGCAAGACATCTGTGGGAGGGATCTGTGGAGGCCAGGTCGGGTGAGGTCATCCAGGAAGTAGGTGTGATATGAGAAGAGAAATCAGAAGCAAGGGGAAATAGGGCAGGGTACTTAATTTTTCTAACATCTGGGTGGATGAACAAAAATAGTTTGATTGTGACCAGCAGGAAGTCTGAGGCCAAGGCACTTTACCCTTGGGGAAGCAGAAACAAGCTGCTGAGGTGTGTTCACCTCTTCCCCCAGAGCCTTAACTCAGCCCCTGTTGTCTGACAAAGTCTGAACTTCATTCCTCGTGTTGACCCCAAAGAGAGAGACAGAGTCAGTGCATATCTGGGGAAGCAGAGACTCAGCTCCAGAGAGCTGACCCTTTAAGGGAAGGGCAAGAAAGTATGGCAGGGTACACCTCAGCCCTCCCACAATACACTTCTTTGAATAATAGCACCACCCAAAATATGGCAGGGAAGTGGGCAGGATGTACTACAGAACTCCTCACACTCCACACCCTCAAAAAAGAAAGACGACTATTACAAGAGTTGTTTGGGGGACTAAATACACCTCTGGGAAAACTACAGAGGCACTGGTTTGGTGGTGATCTGTGTATTCCCACATTATTAGTCAGTGCTGGGTCCTGATGGGCCAGAGAATGTCAGCAGCCACCTGAGCCCCACCGCAGTGATTGGTTGGGGCTAGGCACGTGTCCTGAGTTGGCCCAATCAGAAGCTCTCTCTTCTCACAAGCTGTGAACTGGCAGCATAACACTGGGTTGCTCCTGGAAGCCATCTTGCCACCATCCCTGCAGGAAGCTGGCTTTTGGATGAAGCCAGTGCTTGGCAGTCACCAGAGGGGAACAGGGTCCTTTAACTAAGGGGTCACAGGACTTCAGTTATCCAAGGCAACAAAAGCCCCTTTATTATTTGAGCCGGTTGAATTGGATGCTGCTACCTGTAGCCAAAAGCACCTTAAGAGACAGCAACGATGTTTTTAGGGGTGCAGAAATAGGGACCCCAGAGGCAACTGTTGCTTGTAGCAAAATGAATGGCCTGTCGCTGAGGCATATTACCAAATACCTTCTCTTACCCCTACAATGGTTATTTCTTGGCCCTTCAGGCCCGAGGTGAGGCCCAGCTTTGAGGAAGAGTAGGAAGGTCAAAGCCAGGTTCTCAGAGAAGCCCTGCCCACTCGGCTAGGAGAAGGGGGCCCAGGCTTTGTTCCTTCTTAATTCTGGGGGAGCAGTCGGTTGACACATCTTTGAACTCGAGCCTAGTACCTCGAGAAAAACAACACGAAGGAAGGTGAATTCAAATTTAAGAGATTTTAAAATATGAGTCAGAAAGTGTTTCAAAGTTCACACTGTTAAAAGGAAATGTGAAGATTTGTTTTCATGTTCTTCAGCTATTCTTCTCCACACAATATTGGCAGCAGCCTGGAGGAAGGCGATGGGTCCTTTTCTCCTTATGTTTCCTGTACCATTGAGCACGAGGGAAAGAAGAAAACAAAACAAACAGTGCTGGCTTTCCTACTCCTGGGATCTCACTCGGGACCTACTTTTTCTCCTAAAGGATGTACACCCCCGCCCTCCCACAACACACTTCTTTGAATAATAGCATTTTTTTTTTTTTCAAGCATAAAGATGCTTTAACTCATGAGCAAAGAGACTTCTGGGGCCCTTGGTGCTCCAAATACCTGAATTAGAAATCACTGTTGTCTCCCCTAATCTCATTCCCATGGGATTTTTGTGGACTGATTGTCCTACTCCTGCTAGGATGAACCTTCTAGACTTTGGGCCTTGTCATCATAGACAGATCTCCTGGTTTTAAATTGGTTGTGAAACTCAGATCCCCACAGGCCTGCTCTGTAACTCCAATTCTCCCAGCTGTGCTCCTTCATTCAGATCTCTGACTTGTCACTGTCCCCTGAAGCCCATTGACTATATAACCCCATTTGGCAGGACTTTGTGTGTATTGGGGAGGCTGAAGGTAGAGGAGGCAGGATTCAAAAACCACACATTCAACAAGAACAAAGATGAAACAACTCATGTATCTTGAGCTGTCCCAGGAAAAGAATCAGGTCATCATGTCCAGCAGTGGAACAATAACAGACCTGCTGACCTGTGTCTGAACTGGCTGGGCCATATTGGGAGCAGAGGACCAGGTGTTAACAAAAGGCAACAAGAAAGGATCGGCTTTGTTCCAGGCCTCTGGAGGGCACAGTGAGGCTCAGGCATGGTAA
Source organism: Mandrillus leucophaeus (assembly GCF_000951045.1). NCBI lineage: Eukaryota > Metazoa > Chordata > Mammalia > Primates > Cercopithecidae > Mandrillus > Mandrillus leucophaeus. The sequence continues at coordinate 2,864,768 of NW_012101477.1, forward strand.
TATGAAGAAGTGGAATCTGCAGCCTGGGCAACATACCAAGACCCCATCTCTACAAAAAAAACAATTAAAATTAGGCAGGTGTGGTGGCGTGTGCCTCTAGTCCCAGCTACTTGGGAGGCTGAGGTGGGAGGATCACTTGAGCTTAGGGGTTGGAGGCTGCACTGAGCTATGATGACACCACCCCACTCTAGCCTGGGTGACAGAACAAGACCCTGTCTCTGAAAATAAAAAATAAAAATAAATCATTTAAAAAATAAATACATGAATAATTTTTTAAAAGAACAACTAGGATCAGCCTGGCATGAGGATAAACTGTCTAACAGTGATAATTCAACAAAGTCCAGCCACTGCATGATGCTGGAGTCCCCACTGCCAGGAACTCCATGGCCTTTAGAGCTCTATGTTGGGTGGTAGATGGGACTGGCCCCGTGAAGGCCCGTGAGCCCCAATCCTGGCCTGCAGGGGACGGCATCGTATTGGGACTAAGCAGTCTATCATGCGTATCTGCACCCAGCATTTGGTAACCACCAGGCTACACAACTTGCAAGGCCCATTTTAAGCAGATACTGATTGATGATTTGGATTGGTTCTGCCTGTCAGGGTGAAGCCGCTCTCTCAGGCTCAGCCCCAAGAAAACTTCAAAGGAGGCCACAGCTCAAACAGGTAAAAGAAAACCCATGAACACACCCGTCTTCCATGCTGAGCTTCCCCACAAGATCTTCAACCCAGGGAAGCCCACACACTTGTGGGTAAGTACAGCAGTGTTGAGAAGGCCGTAGGGGACAGGAACAAGGGTGCCAAGGACAGGGGCACTCACAAAGCTGACATGATGTCTACAAACACATTAGTCAGTCACAGTCACGGTGCTAAACCAAACAGCCTGTCTTCTAAAGAAGCTTATGTAATAGCTAAGCTTGGGGAAACGGGAGTTAAATTACAAACAGTTTCTCCAGGCTTGAGGGAGTGTGGTCCACCCCCTCCCTTCACAGGGAGATAAAAACTCCCTTTGCAGCTGGAGGGATCATTTTCCAAAGGAGACCACCTGTGGCTACGGAACACACTCCTGGGTTACACAGGTATTAAACAGGGGATGGCCCTTCACATCGGGTAGGCCGGGGGTGGCCTCTAATCCCTGCCATTCTCTCCCAGCATGACACTCGTGACAAAACTTTCCTCTGTTGTGCCACCACTTAGGTTGGTGGTGGCTACTTGGTGCACTGTGAGGAGAGGGATTACGAAGCCATGTGTGATAACGGGAAGAACGTGTGTTGTGATTAATTAGCAAAGCCTGCCACGGCTGAAGAGATGGGAAGTAGCTGCCTGCATACTGAGTACGCAATTCTGTTCTACATCATGCTGCCTCAGAGCCTGGCATCTAATAGTTGCCTTTGTATCCACTGATTAAAATCCTTGGCTGGGCATGGTGTTTTATGCCTGTAATCCTAGCACTTTGGGAAGCCGAGGATCTAGAAAGTTATCAGATATGAGTGGAAAGGCCCCTCAAATCCCAGGATATCATCCAAACAACAGCAAAAACTCACCGTGGCATCAGTAGATAAGCATCAAGAAAATCTCAGGTTCATGTCGGAATTTTTCCAGTAACCCACCCTAGGGGGCAAAGGAAGAACTGTACTCCACCTGTTAAGGTGACTAGATCCAGACTCTAGGAACTCAAGCAGACGAGGGCAGCCCCTGTTTTGCTCCGTATGGATGTTAGCAAGTATTTGTTCTATTGCAAATTGGTCTGTCTGCTTTGTTAACCAAAATGTCCCCTTATCTCCCTGATCACTAATACCATGGATTTTCTGACATCTCGTTGCATTTTACCAGGAAGATCTTCTAAATAACTTGCAGCTCTTTTACAGTTTTTTCTAGTTCCTACTTCCCCCTCCCAAGCCTGGCCCTGGAATGTGGGGAGATGGCATGCTGTTGGTAATTGAATAGGGTCCATTCAGGAATGGAGAAGGACCAAGGCACTGTCGCCAGCTGACACCCTTCCTCATCCAGATCTGGGGATCACTGTCTTGTCCATTCCAAGCATCTTGGGCTCTACATCATTACCAGCATGAGAGAGGAAGGGGAACATAGTTTGCTGCCTAATAAGACCACTCTCCCCATTTCAGAAACCTCAAATATCCCTAACAAGCTATCTCTTCCCCTTTAGCTAGGGATGTTCTTAGCCAATTAGGAAGTAGTTGGGATAGATTTTTTTTTCTTTTTGTTTTGGATGCAGAGTCTAACTCTGTTGCCCAGGCTGGAGTGTGTTGGTATGATCTCAACTCACTGCAACCTCTGCCTCCTGGGTTCAAGTAATTCTCCTGCTTCGGCCTCCTGAGTAGTTGAGATTACAGGCATGCACCACCATGCCCAGCTAATTTTTGTATTTGTAGCAAAGACAGGGTTTCACCATGTTGGCCAGGCTGGTCTTGAACTCCTGACTTCCACTGATTCCATCCATCTTTGCCTCTCAAAACGCTGGGATTATAGGCGTGAGCCACCGTACCCAGCCTGGGATGGGAAATTTTTAAATCTTTTCATATAGTTTGTTCACTGAAGTTCAGAGAATAGTTCCAAGGAAACAGGGACGATTAAAAGCATAGAATTGAACTTGAAGGAAAAAGTCCTTCCTTGGAGGACAAAAGAATGAGAAGAGGAAGACAGAGGGCAACACAGAGGGCAGATTCCAATTAAGTGCAGGATGGAACTGACATTCGAACCAACGTCTACCTAACTCCAAAGCCTACACCCATAAAAAGCAGAAGGAGAAGAAGGAACTGGGAAAATCTCTAAAGGAACCATAAGTGCTTTAACAGATCTTTCTCATGAATTGCAAGAAGATTTCAGAAAACTCACAGTATTTATGACCAGGGAGATGGGGACATTTTGGCCAACAAACCAGACAGACCAATTGGTAATAGAACAAATACTTGCTGAAGTCAGTATAGAGTAAAACATATACGCTTAATGAAATTAAAGGCTAACATTGCAGAACCTATAAACTAGATACATGAAATGAACCTAGAAACAAAGAATGCCAGTTAATCATGGCAGCTTCTGTGTCCAGCATACCTTCCACCTGCCAAGTTCTTTGCATGTAACCTTTCTGGGAATCACTGCACCAACTCTGCAATGTAGATATTGTTCCCATTTCAGAGAGGAGAAAACTGGGACTCAGAGAGGTTAGGGAACTCGTAACTAGGGCTGATGTTCCAGATGTGTGTGGTTGGCATCTCTTCTGATTAGTCTGGCATCTGTTTTGATTGGTCAGTCTCTATGCCATTAATTAAGTATTTTTAATATCCTCCCTGCTTAAAAATAAAAGAAAACATGTCGGACAGGAAAGATGAGCCACAGAGGCATGACTGTAAGAGGAGTCCTTGAAGGAAAATAAATGAAATCTATGCAGAGTAAGGATAACTGATTAAAGTCATAACTTCCCTTACTGTTGGAGCTGTCATCACTTTTGGAGGCTTGGGCAGGAAATATATCTCATCCTAAATTTCATAAAATCTGCCTTCCAAACCCCGATAGGCTCAACCCCCTATGGGTGCTCCTTTTTTCAGTGAGCATTTTTGTGTGTTTTTTTGGGGGGTTTTGTTTTGTTTTGTTTTGTTTTTTTTGAGACAAAGTCTCTGTCACCCAGGCTGGAGTGCAGTGGCACTATCTCGGCAGCTCACTGCAACCTCAACTTCCCAGGTTCAAGTGATTCTCCTGCCTCAGCCTCCTGAGTGGCTGGGACTACAGGCAAGTGCCACCCCGCCCGGCTAATTTTTGTATTTTTAGCAGAGACAGGGTTTCACCATGTTGGCCAGGCTGGTCTCAAACTCCTGACCTCAAGTGATCCGCCGGCCTCAGCCTCCCAAAGTGCTGGGATTACAGGCGTGAGCCACCGTGCCCAGCCTCAGTGAGCACTTTCTCACTTTCACTTCACCCGGTAACTCCCAAACCAGATTCATAATAGCAACTGGCCTCTCTCCTCTTCTGTCTGAGAGATGAAACTGCTAGTAGAATAAAACAGAAAGTTTCCAGATGCTCTACATTTTGGTAAGTGAAGTTTCCATCCAATAGGCAGGTTTGAAGTCTCAGTACTGGATCTATGACCTTCCAGGTCACCATGCAGAGAAGCAGGCTGTAGTATTCTGCCTTTAGAGCATTGCTTCTGTTCCTCCCCTCTTTGATCTCCAGCCAAAGTTCCTCCACTTTGATTCCCTCCTCTTGGGTACACAGAACTCCAAGCACACCTCCGCTTCCCTCTCACCAGTTGTATTTCCTTTGAACATGGTAACTTCTCTATAAGCCGTAGTTTCATCCCATGAAAGTGATGTTGCTAACACGATTGAATTTATCTCCTCATGTTAAAATCTCAGGTTCACTTTGTTAACTGCTTTGGTCTACACTCAAATGTCTGGAGCTCTACGACCACACCCATCCTTCTACTCAGCAAATTCCTGAACACCCTGTTTCATACTCGATGCCAACAATGAGTAACTACTAGTTTCAGGATTTTCTTCTGGCAATTTTCTCTGTGAATTCACTTCCATTTTTAATTTAAAGCCTATTTATTTAGCCAATAAACAAATATTTATTGCCATCTATATGAGGCAGGCAATAAAGTAGGGTGGCTCTAAGGATCCCTTAATGAACAAACCTATTGATCAGAGAGGTCCTGCTTCTAGTAAGGGCAAAGTAGCTCTTTCTGGACCAAACTTCCCACACAAAACTATTACGAATTCTAGACAAGAAAGAAAAAAAAGATTGGAAGTCACTAAATGTGTTCAACTACAAGCAAGTAGAAACTGCAGAGGAGGCAACACCTGAAAGAAAGAAATGGTACGGCCGGGCGCAGTGGCTCACGCCTGTAACCCCAGCACTTTGGGAGGCCAAGGCAGGCGGATCACGAGGTCAGAACATCAAGACCATCCTGGCTAACATGGTGAAACCCCATCTCTACTAAAAATACAAAACATTAGCTGAGCGTGGTGGCGGGCGCCTGTAGTCCCAGCTACTCGGAAGGCTGAGGCAGGAGAATGGTGTGAACCCTGGAGGCGGAGCTTGCAGTGAGCCAACATAGCGCCACTGCACTCCAGCCTGGGGGACAGAGTGAGACTCTGTCTCAAAAAAAAAAGAAAAAAAAGAAATGGCACTAGATAACTTTCGTGTTTTTATAGCTTTTTACTTGTGGGAAGCCCCCAGGCAATGCTGTACTTACTAGCTAAAACTTGGATAGAAAACCAAACCACTGTCTTACTATTTGAGGAGTTTAAAGACAGAATTCAGGTAACCACAGCTGGAAAATAAGGAGAAATATCCCAGACAAGAATCACAGAACAGTAGCCCGAAATTCTGAGTATAAACAGTGCCCAAATCTCACTGAATGATACATACAGGGCAGACTTCAAGTAGTTCAACTAAAGCTAAATGAATTGAGCAAAGATTTCACATGTTGCCCTGTTGCCCACCCAAGGAAGACTGAGTTTGGAGTTTGAGTTTGGTCAAGTTAATTGCCTCATATATAGATATAGATATAGATATAGATATAGATATAGATAAAATATATATAAATATTATTTATATTATAATATATAATATATAAGTATTATTTATATTATAATATTATATATATATATTTCTGAGGAATAGGAAAGAATTCAGAGTCTCTTCAGGTCTCATTCACAACATTTAGGGTGTAATCCAAAATTACTAGGCAAATTAAAAACAAACAAACGGGAAAATGTAACTCAAATTCAAGAGAAAAGGCAATCAATGGAGACCAATCTCAATGTGACCCAGGTGTTGGAAATAATAAAGATCTTTAAAGCAGTTATTACTTTGCTCAAGAATGTAAAGGAAATTATGCTTATAATAAAAGAACAGATAGGAAATCTCAGCAGCAACATCGAAATTACAAAAAAAAAAACCCAAAGCATCAATTCCACTAAATTCTCACCAATACCTTCCTCTGCAACTCTTTGGGTGGTGTCTCTCACTAGGGACAGTTACAAAGTTCTAATATATTTATTTCAATGACCACTTTTAAGCACCTTCCAAGTGCCAGGTTCCAGACAGCCTTTAGGGCACAAAAATATGTCACAAAGACCAGATTTTCTTCTCTGATAATGTCTATATAGCCCACTAGTCACTTCTCGTATCTTCCCTTCTCATTCAGGTCTTAAATTTTAAAAAGAGATTAAAGTCCTGCTGCGGCATCTTTCCAGAGCTTCGTAGTGCTTCCCCCTTAGCTTCCAGATCACTCCTGGTGGAGCCATTTGCTCCAAATAAAGCACATAGGAATGAGAGGCAGGCTGTCAGGTTTGACACGTGTGAATATTCTCCCTCCACTGGCTGAGAGCCAGGTCAGTTCTACCAAAAACTCTGGGACATCACAGGAAGTCCATGGGGAGGCACTCACCATTACAACATCTCTTTCCTCAGTTCTACTCTGCTTTTGCAAAATCTGTTAGGAAAGAGGTTCTCAAACTTGGCATTGGAATCACTTGGAGATGCTGGGAATATACATGAAGATCACAGAGAAAGGCCACTACGAATCTATCAGAATGGTCAAATTTTTTTTGAGACAGAAAATGCCAACTTTGGCAAAAATTCTTACACACTGAGTGGGAACATAAATTAGTACAACCACTTTTTAAAGCTGTTCAGCAGTGTCTTGTAAAATTAAACACGGGCATGTCCTATAATCCAGCAATTGAATTCCTAGGAATACACCCAGCAGAAATTTCTTTTCTTTTGAGACGAAGTTTCACTCTTGTTGCCCAGGCTGGAGGAGTGCAATGGCGCAATCTCGGCTCACCGCATCCTCCGCCTCCTGGGTTCAAGCAATTCTCCTGCCTCAGCCTCCTGAGGAGCTGGGATTACAGCCATGTGCCACCACACCCGGCTAATTTTGTATTTTTAGTAGAGACAGGGTTTCTCCGTGTTGGTCAGGCTGGTCTCGAACTCCCAACCTGAGGTGATCCGCCTGCCTAGGCCTCCCAAAGTACTGGAATTATAGGCGTGAGCCACTGCGCCCAGTCAGAAATTTCTATATACATTCACTAAAAGGCATTCACAAGAATGTTAATTGCACTATTTCTAATAGACGCAAACTATAAACATCCCAAAATGCCCCCAACAGTAGTTTAGAGAAAAAATATGGTTTGTTCACACAATATAACATTGTACAGCAATGAGAATGAACAATATACAATTACACTCAACAATATGGATGACTCTCACAAACAATGTTAACCAAAATAACCCAAACACACAAAACTGCATGCTATATGATTGCATTTATGTAAAATTCAACAACAGGCAAAATTAATCTATGCAGTTTCAGGGTGTGGGGAGTGACTGGAAAGGGACATACAGGGTAGGGGAGGGGGATTCTGGAGTGCTGTTAGCGCCCCAAGCAGGATATGGGTTAGACAGGTTCAGTTTGTGAAAAATTGATTCATTTAAGATTTGTGTACTTTTGTGTATTTGTTTTTCCTTAAGAAATCACCACAATTTTTTTTTTTTTTTAATACTGCTGTCTGGGTCCCACCTCTTCAGATTCTAGTTTAATTGATCTGGAATGCAGCCAGAAATTGACATTTTTAAAAGCTCCCCAGGTGGGTCTCATGTGCACCCAAGAACCACTGTATCAGAACCTGGCAACTCTCCTATTTCTTGGAGCAGAAAGTGCTGCTGCTTCTCCAGAAAGGCTAAAAGCAGGATGTTTTTGGTAGAACACTAGTAGCACCAGAGGATGTTAATAGGAGTTACATGAAAAAAAGTCTTCTATAGTCATATATGTAATATATTTATTTTTATTTTATCTTTTTTGAGATAGGGTCTCAGTATGCTGCCCAGGCTGATCTCAAACTCCTGGGTTCAATCAATCCTCCCGCCTCAGCCTCCTAAGCAGCTGGGATTATAGCTACTACCACGCCCAGCTAGTAATATATTTCATTACAATTATCAACTGTTATTGAACACTCACTGCATTCCTGGAGCTAAGCTATATGTTTTAGCTACTCATACTATCTCATGTAATCTTCACAGCAAGCCTATGAGAAAGGTACTATTAATCCCTATTTTATAGAAGGGCAGACTAAGCTCAGTGGGGTTAAGTAATTGCCCAATGTCCAGTAAGCAATAGGGCTGGGATTCAAATCCAGAGTGGCTTTGACACTGAAACCCATGCTCTTTTTTATTTTTTCCTTTTTCTTCCAAGAATTACAAGGGGTCAGGTACAGTGGTTCATGCCTGAATCCCAGCACTTTGGGAGGCCAAGATGGAAGGATGGTTTGAGCTCAGGAGTTTGAGAGTAGCCTGGACAATACAGTGAGACTTCATCTCTACAAAACATTAAAAAATTAGCTGGGTGTGTTGGCTCCCACCTGTAGTCCCAGCAACTTAGGAGGCTGAGGTGGGAGGATCGCCTGAGCCCAGGAGGTGGAGGCTGCAGTGAACTGTGATTGCACCACTGCACGAGCGCAGATCACTGCACTCTAGCCTGGGCAACAGAGTAAGATCTTGTCTCAAGAAAAAAAAAAAAGAGGACAATCAGTGAAGCCTACACACTCGACTAATGCCCTAAATTCCCTGTCCAGACAGCACTTGACTGCAGGAGTTAACAGAGCCTTTGCTATGGTAATCTGAGCTGTGAGGTGAAGACAAGAATATTGAATGCAGCAGTTCCCAAAGTGGTTTCCTTGCCTCCACCGCTTACCTTCCAAACCACCATCCACATCACTGGTGGAGTTTTCACTCTTAAGCCAAGTTTGATCCTGTATTTCCTTTGGAGGGAAGCATCTTGATGGCTCCCACTGCCTATGCTGTCCAGTTTCAAGCTCTCAGCCTAAACCATCCAATATCTGGACCTTGACATTTTAGCTTTCTCTCTGGCCAGCTTAACTTCCCTCCCCACCTCCAACTCACTAAATACCTAATTTTCCAGGTGCACCCTACAAGACTGATGGATTCACTCCTCCCCAATGGTACTCACCATTTGCTGAGACTCTACTGTGTGCCAGGTACTATGCATAAATTGACTTTAATCCCCGCACTGAGTCTTAGAAACAGGTGTCATTACCCCCACTGGATTTATTAGTAAAAGGAGGCTCCTCTTGACATGCCCGAAGTCACAACTAGGAAGTGGCAGGGCTAGGATTTGAACCAAGATGTATCTGCTACAAAGTCCATGCAATTTTCACTACACCACACTCACCTCCTTGCCTTCACACACGCTGTTTTTTGTTTTGTTTTGCTTTGTTTGAGATGGAGTCTCACTCTTTCGCCCAGGCTGGAGTGCAGTGGCACGATCTCAGCTCACTGCACGCTCCGCCTCCCAGCTTCACGCGTTTCTCCTGCCTCAGCCTCCCAAGTAGCTGGCACTACAGGCGCCCGCCACCACACCCGGCTAATTATTTGTATTTTTAGTAGAGACGGGGTTTCACCGTGTTAGCCAGGATGGTCTCGATCTCCTGACCTTGTGATCCGCCTACCTTGGCCTCCCAAAGTGCTGGGATTACAGGCATGAGTCACCACGCCCAGCCCACACACGCTGTTTTATGAGTGGCAGTACCCTTCTTTCTCTCCACCTGGCAAACTCCTCTTGTTCTTTGAGAGGTAGCTCAAGTGCTAAAACGACAATAGCTATCACCTCTTAAAGGCTTTCCAGGCACCCTGTTCAGCACTTGCCTTGTCTCATTTAGACAATATTGTCTCAATGTCTTTTTTTTTCTTGAGATGGAGTTCGATCTTGTCACCCCGGCTGGAGTGCAGTGGTGTGATCTCAGCTCACTACAGCTTCCGGCTTCCAGGTTCAAGTGATTTCCTTGCCTCAGCCTCCCGAGTAACTGGGATTACAAGCACACACAACCATGCCTGGCTAATTTTTTTGTGTTTTTGGTAGAGACAGAGTTTCGCCATGTTGGCCAGGCTAGTCTTGAACTCCTGACCTAAGGTGATCCGCCCACCTCAGCCTCCTAAAGTGCTGGGATTATAGCCATGAGCCACCGCACCCAGCCTCAATGTCTTAATATTGCCTCTGAATTGTTCTTTATCTCTCCTGTGCCAAATGGGCTTCGTTCCCCTCTCTAGTCCCAAGGCATTTGACCGCATCTCTTCTGTGGTGCTCAGCACTCTGGTAATTGCTGGTTTCAGATCTGCCTCTTCCATTGGACTGGATGCTCTCAGAAGACAAGGGATATATATTGTTTACCTTTACATCCTATCATAGCGCCACCCAGCACATGGTAGGTATTCAATAAATGGGAGAGTGTGGACAGCAGGCTGGCCAAGAGACTGAAAATTCACGAAGAATTTCTGTTCTGCCATGAGAGAGTGGTCCTTTCACTTAGAACAAGAGCTATAAAATCAAACTGGGCAAAACAGACCTGGCTAATGGGCGAGGAGGGTGGGCTTTGGGACCAGAACCAGGACATACCTCGCCTGGCCCCTGTGCTTTGCCTCCTGTGAGAGGGTGGACTAAGATTGTCCTGGTCTTCACAGTCTCTTTTCCACTCTGCATGCTTTGCAATTGGCTCTATCTATCCCTGCTGAGGGGATTTGTTATAAAACAATGGTTAGGTTCATTCCACAGCACTGATTCAGTTGATTTTCTCAACTGCTCCTTGTGTTGTGTTGCTTTTAAGATGTCTCAAGTGCATGAAGAGCTATCTAGGACAGGTGGGCCCAAAGAAAATGTATCTAGCTAAGGATTGGTTCCCCCCAGGTGGGTCGACTAGATGGTCATACCCCTTTCTATATGGGCCTGTTCTTTTTCAGAAGGAGGCCCCTTTACAAGACATAGACAGATGTTTGATGTTCACTCATTGATTGAAAACCATTCTGTGGATCCACTCAACCACAGGCCTGTTCAGAGCACACCTGCTTGTAACCCCTGTGGTAAACAACTTATTTATGCCCCCCACATCCAACCTCTATGAGCTTCAAGGCTGCTGATTTTTAAAGCCAGCCTCCTGTTCCCTTGCTCACACTCTATCTGGACCAACATACAGATCTGCCCAGGTTTGAGTGATCGGTAATCAGTGCCAGCTGCGAACTCAGCTGGGTTTCCCCACAGGCTCCCTCAAACGAACCCTATTTGTAAACATGGAAACTACCAAAGAGACTATTTTAAAATTACTCACCCCTTCCTAACTTCCCACTTCTTCTGCTGCCCTATTAAGGATAAGCTCCATTATTTTTTTTTTCTTCTAATCAAGTTGTTTTCTTTTGAGAATTTCAAGCCTCCTCACACTGTGGGACATAGCGCATACGGTATTTTATGAATTTACTTGTGATATTCATGAATATAGAGTTTATCAAACAAAAGTTAGTTAAGCTTATGCATTTCTCTAGCACAATGTCAACCATACGGTTTTGCTCTCATTTTATTTGTTCCTGCGTCTGCCAACTCCAGGAGATGGGATCAACCTGAGGGCAAAGGCTGGTTTCATTTAATTTTGTATCCAATTCCAAGCACAAGGCCAGGTATAATGTAGTTTCTGAATATTTGATCGTCATTATGTAGGCATAATCCAAAAGGTCATAAAATCTAAAAATTACTGCAGCACCTGCTGCAGAAATGTTCTGTTTTATATCTATCAGACTGACAAAAATGAAAGTTACTTAATCCTCAGTGCTGGAGAATAGATGGGGGAAACAGTCACACACTGTTGAGGAAACAGAAATTGGTTCAGCCTCTTTGGAGAACAGTTTAGCAATGTCTATCATAGTTGAAACTGCCAGGATTTTTCCTTATGAATAAAATCATCAGTGTATAGAGTATACAAAGACATATACACTGGTCAGACAAGGATGTTGCAATATTGTACATTTGTAGGAGGAAAAAACTGGAAACTATCTTAGCCATCATCAAGAAATTAGAAAATAAATGATAGTACATTATCACTGGACTATCAGATAGCCTTAAAGATCCAGGTATATCTGTGTGTTGGCATGTGCTCAGATAAACTAGCTGAAAAAGAAGATCTCAGAAGAGTTTTGTATAGTTGTGTTAAAAAGAAAAATGGATAAACATGTAAAAGAATATGGGTTTGTATATGCATATGAAATTTATGGAAAGATACATAAAACATTCATAGATTTATTCTGGGGAAAAGGGATGAGTGGCTGGGAAGATGGGGAAAATTTACTTATGATACACTTATATACTTTGTGTAATTAAAAAGCATGATATACAGCAATAGGAAAACAAAAGCTTAAGTTATATATAAAAGAAAAAAAGTGAATGACATTTTGGTGAAAATCTGTACTATATTTTTATAAGGTAATAGGCAATATTTATAAGACAACATTTCCTCTCTGTCCAGTCCATGGGATAGCCAATGACAGCAACAGTTCCAGAAAGAAAACCAGAGAGAGAAAATCACCAAAAAGGGCTAAGAGCCCTAAAGAGAATAAGTGTCAAAATGTGTACCTTTCACTTGTTCTTGGATGCGAGGAAATAAAGCCAGTTCTGATTAAGAGTCTGAACTAAGACATTCTGAGAACTCACCAGGCTGGCACAGACTCTGGGGCCAAGAAGCAGAGACTAGGAATGCCCAGATAAGTAATGGCCATAAGTAACCTAATGAACAAAACGAATGACTGAGCTCCTGGGGACATAATGACACAGTGCTCTGCTCACCTATTTCCCCAGCCCCTGAATACTCCTAGGGACTAACTCTAATGATAATAACGCCATAAGAATAGTTGGCATGTATCAGGAACCTCCTACCTGTCAAGCAGAGGCTAAATGCCTAATCATATCAATTTATATTATGTTATTATTATTCCTGTTTTACACATGGGGAAATTGTGGCTCAGCAAATATATGCATGTAACTTACTCAAGGTTACAGTCGGTGCTGGAGGTAGGAATCAAACCTGTACCTGATTCTAAAGCCAGCCAAGGTCATTGCTAGCCTTCCCCGCTCTGAGGGAAGGACAAGAAAAAAGCATTCCCTCTGAGCAGGGAGTAGGGACAGCTCCATAAAGAGAAGACAGCATTTTTATGCAAAGAAAGGGCCAGAGAGTGTAGTGATTCAATGCAAGGACTTTGAAGCCTGAATTCGAATCTTGACTTTGCCATTTACTGGCTGTGTGACCTTGAGTAAGTCATTGAACCTGTGCTTCACTTTCCCAAGCAGCAAAATCAGAGTAGCAAGAAAGTCATCCCTGGCCAGACGCAGTGGCTCATGCCTGTAATCCCAACACCTTGGGAGGCCGAGGCGGGCGGGTCACCTGAGGTCAGGAGTTTGAGACCAGCCGGGTCAACATGGTGAAACCCCGTCTCTACTGAAAATACAAAATGCAGCTGGGAGTAGTGGCGGGTGCCTGTAATCTCAGCTTCTCGGGAGGCTGAGGCAGGAGAATCACTTGAACCTGGGAGGTGGAGGTTGCAGTTAGCTGAGATCGCACTACTGCACTCCAGCCTGGACGACAGAGCAAGACTCTGTCTCAAAATAAATAAAATAATAATAATAACAATAATGTTACCCCTTAGAGTTGTTAGGAGGACTGAAGGAGTTAAATAGACAGCACCTGGCTCATAACAAGTACCAAGTGATCATGACGAGTATTAAGAAAAAGGTGCCCTTCCCTCTAAGCAGATGCAACCCTGCAGGGTGCAGAGTTTGGCAAGTGGATCACAGGCTAGATTTCAGCCTCTCCTTTAGCCGAGTGCCACTGTGCCTATCAGCAATACACAACTCTACAACCTTGCATAGGTCCTGCTGAGCAATTAACCTGCATGTACTGGCAGTTCTTCCTCCCACCTTCCCTTCCATCCGCCTAGCTGTGAATCAGAATCACCTGGCACACTTTGAAAAAAATACAGACTTTCAGGGCCCTACCTTGGCCAATTCTAACACAGGTGGACTGGGCTAGGGCCCAGGCATCTGTACTTTTCACAAATTCCAGGTGACCAGATGACCCAGAAACAGCATGCGCCTGGATATGTGTTTTTGGAAGTACTCAAAGTTCATCATTCTGGCCGACATTCTGGCTGTCTGAGTTGCTTCTTGAGATGAAGCTTCCTCTTTGTCAAGTCTGGTCCCAGGCCTGGGCACACAGGGAAGGGGCACAGTGAACATCTGTGACTCTGCAAGTCAGCCAGCACAGCAGATGGCTGTGTGAACAGGCACACAGGCTGCATTTGCTTTTGTGCTTAAGCGGTTTGCACCAGGGAACCCTCACCTGTAGACTTGGGGTCTCCCATACCCTTGCTTCTCAAAGTGCAGTTCACAGACTAGCAGCTTGACACCCCCTGGGAGCTTGGTAGAAATGCAGAAACTCCATACCCAGCCCTACTGAGTCAGTTTCTGCACTTTAGCAGGAACCCAAAGGGGATCCATATGCAAGTTTGTGGATACGCCCTAGACCCCTTCTCCCTATCCAAGTAAGTTCTAACCAATGGGCACATCTAACCTGTCCAAACACCCTTTGGGGCCAGTCTTCTCTTTCAAACTCCTACAGAGACCTAGAAAAACAGCACAGTCCCTTTAGCAGCCCAGATTCACACGTAGCAGCCAGCCGAAGGCTCCGGGTGAAACTTCGCTTTAATAAGTTATTTATTTCTAAGTCCACATTAAAATAAACCTTCCCAATAAATTGAAAAAGAGACACCTCTGGCCTCTGTAATTCCAGGACATAAAACACCCTCCTCTTTTGTACAGAATTGAGACCCCTGCTTTCCTGCCTAAAGCCATCCAGGGACATCAAACAGTCCAAAGAAAACAAGCGATGTCTTCCTGTTGGCCAAGCTTCAAGTTATCAGGCAGATTTCACACTGCAGCTTGACCTCATTAATCCAAGGCCTATCACATTGCTGTAAATGTCAGTGGAAAATAGCCATTCAGTGGGTTTCCTTCATTCCACTAGAAAGGGACAAAACAGGAAGCTGACAAGCAGCTGTGCCCCAGCTTGGCAAATCCCAAGGGCCCAGCTGACAGCACCTATGCTCCTCTGCCCCAGCCTACTTTCCAGATAAAGACGGCTCCTGTATCTACATAAGTAAAATGCAGTGGTGATGGCAGGAACAATTCAAATAATCTGGGCCCCCAAGCACCTGCTTGGGAAGGAAAACAGCTCGGTCTGAATGTCTTTGGCCTGAATTACCAATGGGCTGTTCATCACTCAAGTTCATCTAAATCTCTTCTGCCTATTCAAATGTTCCACAAGCTAAACCCCTGGGACTCCAGGGGACATAAGGCCTTCCAAGTCCTCATTCATTCCTTTAATGCATATTGATTGTCTCCCGTGTGCTGGGCATCATGCTGATCACACTGGCCAACTGGAGACACACAGCTGAATGAATTGGACAGAGTCACCGACCTTATGGGGCTCATAGTCCAGTGTAGTCTTTCTTAACCTCAGCACTATTGATATTTGGGATCAGATAATTTTTTGTTGTGGGAGGCTGTGCTGTGCACCATAGGACATTTAGCAGCATCCCTGGTATCTACTCACTGGATGTCAGTAGCTCCTCTCTCCCACTATCCCCCACAAAGTTGTAACAACCAAAAATGTCTTTAGACATTGCCAAATATCCTCCCCAGGGAGGGTCAAACTGCCCCAAGTGACCACAGGTCTAGTGGATGAAACAGAAGACTAAGAGAGTAAGGCTCACATATAACCATATAATCACAATTATGATAAGTACTGCAGAGAAAAATCTGCTGGATATTATATCAATATTATCTACAGCTTGGAAGCCAAGCATTTTACATATGATTACAAATCCTTATGACAATTCAGAATTGTATTTGTTAGTCACTATTTAGCAACTTATTGAAGATGGTAAAAATAGCAACTTATTTCTTCATCTTTATTTCTAGATGAAGAAATTAAGGTTCAAGGAAGTGAAAAAATTTCCCTAGGCCCCAAAGCCAGTGGAAGGCAGAGCCAGGATTTGAACCCTGGCCCCAAACTTTGCCCCCATATAAAAGGAAATGTAAGCCTGTGTTTGGATGTCCTCTGAAACACGGAGGGTCTGTGGTCATGTGATGCTCTGACCAGCCATCCTAAAAGATTCATTCCTTCCTGGGGCCACCGTGGGGCTCAGCCACCATCTGCCACATCAGTCAAACTGCACATTGCTTGCATCAAGGCACATCTGTGGGCGAAGGAATGCCATTCGAGATTCTGAGACATCCAAGAACACCTCCCCTCAAAGCGCCTGCACCCAGGAATTTCCCCAAAGTCGGGGTGCATACCCAGAGCACACCCCACTGTGACCCATCTCCAGAATTCCTACTGCCCAGCACCCAAAGGTAGACAAAGCGAAAGAGGCCAGATATTCTGCAGTCAGCCTTAGATTTACAAAGTGTGTGAAGAAGGTGGTGCAGGATAGCACATGGCAACTTTGAGACGCCCCCAAGACGTGAGTTCCTGTCACTTACAAGCTGCATGTCTTCTAGCAAATAGCCTCACCCTCTGTGCCACAGTTTCTCCCTCTGTGCAGTGGGGGATACGTGCATTCTTTTCAACGGATTGGTATGAGAATACAACGGTGATGCAAGTAAACACCTTTGACAGTGACCAGCATCCAGAAATGCACCTGGTGCTATATCATGATCAATAAGTGAGTCAGGTCATGACGCTTCCTCCACCTCTACCCTCTTCTGTCAAGTGAGAAACTGAGTCCCAGGAAGAGAGAAACAAGCGTAGAGGTGGGAAAAGCATCTCAGGAAGAGGGAGTGGACCTCTTCTTCTTCGTACTTCCTGGGTGGAACAAAGAGGGAAGGATGGTGAATGTATGGACAGTTGAGCTGAGGCCAGCCGTTCCTCCCATGCAAAAGTTAATCCTGAAGTTTCTTGGACAACCCTCACTAGAGAGCCACCCTCCAAGGAAGGTGCAGAGGGACTGCTTCGGGTCAGTGAGTGTTTAATCCTTCAGGGCTCCTGGCAGGATGGCCGCTGCTACCTCCCTGGCCTTGCTTCTGCCTCCATCAAACTTTCTGATGACTCTGCTCCATCAGCAACTCCTCCCACTGCTCTCCAAAAACATCCAGCACTTTTAAGCCTCGGTGCCTCTGCACACGCTATTCTCCCTGCTAGGGCTGCCCTGCCACCTGGAGAACTGTCACTGCAGGGCTCAACATGCTCCCACAGCAACTTTTGTCCACCTGTTATTGGCAATAATAGACTAATAATAGCAATGAACATCTGTGGGCACTTATTAATATCTAGAAAGCCCAAGCTAGGTTTTTAAGTTTTTTGGCTTTGTTTTGTGTGTGTGTGTGTTTGTTTTCGAGACAAGGTCTTACTCTGTTACCCAGGCTAGAGTACAGAGACGCACGCAATCATGGCTCACATGCAGCCTCCACTTCCCTGGTTCAGGTGATTCTCCCATCTCAGCCTCCCAAGTAGCTGGGACTACAGGTGCACACCACCATGCTTGGCTACATTTTTGTATTTTTTGTAGAGACAGGGTTTTGCCATGTTGCCCAGGCTGGTCTCGAACTTCTGGAGTCAATCAGTCTGTCCACCTCTGCCTCCCAAAGTGCTAGGATTACAGGCGTGAGCCACTGCACCTGGTCCAAGCTAGGTTTTTTACCCACAGTGTCTCACTTATTTCCTCACATCATCACCTTAGGGAGGTGGCTTATCTGCTTGAGAGATAAGGCCACCCAGCTACAAGGTGGCAGCTTCAGGATTCAGACCTGGGTCAGCCTGAGCCATGTGGATCTGCTCTTCACTCTCTCTTCTTACTGCTGCAGACTTTATCCCACAGTGTCCTCATTATCTGTCTCCAGGCCTGCCTCTCCCCATAGAGGGAGAACTCTGAGAGCTGCCTCATTCATCTTGAAATCCCTTGCTAAGCACAAGGGCCAGGATGGAATAAACGTCTTTTGAATGAATCAATGAATCCTGGAAAATGGCAGTCAGCTGAGAAAGGCTAAGTGGCTGCTCACAGACTCCCCGGGGAAAAGCTGGTGCTAGAGTCAAGTTCCCAGGAGACAGCCCCCACCCGCACCCCAGGAGACAGGCTGAGAGGTTGTCCCTATCCTGATGGCTACAGGCAGAAGAGACAGGGTCTAACTCACTCCCCACCCTGGCACTGGAGGAGGTGGGACCTTTGAGAGCCCAACACAAAGGAGGAAATAGTAGTGATGGTGACAATGATCATTTTATGCATTCCTACCCACACCAGATGCTGTACTGAGCACTTTCTTTTTTTTTTTTTCTTTTTTTTTGAGATGAAGTCTCAGTCTGTCACCCAGGCTGGAGGGCAGTCGTGTGATCTCGGCTCATTGCAACCTCCTCCTCCCAGGTTCAAGCAATTCTTGTGCCTCAGCCTCCCAAGTAGCTAGGACTACAGGCATGCGCCACCATGCTGAGCTAATTTTTGTATTTTTAGTGGAGACAGGGTTTCACCATGTTGGCCGGCTGGTCTCGAACTCCTGACATCTAGTGATCCTCCCGCCTTGGCCTCCCAAAATGCTGGGATTACAGGTGTGAGCCACTGCACCCGGCCCTAGTACTGAGCACTTTCTATGTGTTAATGGTCTCATGGAATCCTTACAATCCCACAAAGTAGGCATTACTATGATACCTGTTTTACAAATGAGAAAACCATGCTCAGAGAGATTAAGTCATGTATACAGGGTCACGGAGCTTTTAGGTATAGATCCCTAATTAAAATTAGACATCTCTGGCTCCCTCACTCTTCATACTCATAGCTTTCTGTAAGAGGCAGGCTTGTCCAAGCCCTCCTTGAAGCCCAGTTGCTAAGATGCACTCAGGACAGTGAAGGTTTTCCTGGTCTCTGCTGGAAGAGTGCCAGTTGGGACCTACTGTTCAACAAATGTGACAAGTGTCCTGGGTGCAGGAAGGGTGGTGGTTAGGTTGCAAAAGGGGAGGGAAAGGTTGGGGGGATGGGGTCCTGAGAGTCCAAACACAGCACCTGAATTCAGGTATGTGCCTCCTGCCTTCTGCTAAACCAGGTTGGCTGCAGCCTCTGTTGCTCCTCTTGGGGCATGGAGCTGGTTTTGAGAGGAGCTGAGCCCCAGTTTTCCCATCTGCAAAATGGGAATCAGTAATGCCTACTTCATGGGGTTGTGAGGATTCTGTGAGGCCATTACACATAGGCCTAGTTTCCAATGGTCTCAAATGGGCTCTGCAGAAAGGAGAAAGGTTCTGGCTTTAAGGAAAAACCACCTCCCTACGTCAGCATCCTCTTAGTCCTGTGCTCAAGCTCCTGAAATGACTTAACAGCCAGATTAGAATTTAACTTCCGCTCCACCGTCAATTACCAGAGAGAGCAAAGTCTGAGTGGGCACAGGGCCTTGCCTACCACGTCTTTCCAGGCCACGGATGATCTGGAGAGCACAGATGGCACGGGGCCCTTGACACATGAACCACAGAGCCACTAATGAATGCCACGGTGGTAGGAGACCAAAAGAGAGGAAAGAAGACATTCCGAGGCTGGGAAGAGCTGGGGCCAGGAAGGTTCCAGGACAGGGGGACACTGTTAGGTAGACCCCAATAGACAAGTAGGTACAGAGTTGATGGTCCAGGGTGGCCTGGTTGACACCTTGTCCCCAGCATCCTGGGGACTCAGCCAGGAAGATTGGATTTGGGTGACAGGTGGGAGAGAAGGGCATGGGAGATTTGTGTGGGAAGGGCCGTGTGAGCAGGCAGCTGGCTGGAAAGATTTGCTGGCCCCCACCGGCCTCCTGCAAGCTGGCTTTTTATGACAGAGCTGGGGGAGGAAGATGTGGAAACTCCCCCAGCCCCTGCAGAACCACCCACCAGGGCTCCACTTCTGCACCTGTCTAAGAGAGACACGCCCCACTCATAGCCAATCCCGAGGGCGGCCAGTATTGGCCAAGGAGTGTTCATCCTCCGGCTCTGCTGCACCCAGCCTGTCCCTCATCTCCCCACAGCCTGGCGGCTGTTAGCCCCAGTTTCTTAGAGGCAGTTGAGACTCCAGAGGCCAAGTACTTTGCCCACGAGTAGACAGCTAGTCGCTGGCTGAGCTAAGAAGCTTTATTACCAGCCTTGGAGGAGGCCTCCTAGATGGAGGGTTTTTCTCCAGTGCTTCACCAGCCGCAGGAAATGGCAGAGTACACAGGGAAGTACCCCTGCGGACTGAGGCCGCCATCGGCAGGCCCTTTCCAGGGAGAGCCCTGCGGGAAAGGGCGCCTGGTACCTCCGGGCCCCGGGTCCTCCACAGAGGGTGATTCAGAGGCGACACCTGGTGCCCCGAGCCGCGGAGAGCTGGGGGGCGCTTCTGACAGTGAGAACAGGGGCCCTTTATGTGAAATGCAATCACATGGGCGCGCAGGCAGCTCGGTTTTCCGTTCCTAGAAGCGCTGATGAAGCCACATCCCTCTCCCTCCGCTTCTGAGGTGCCCGGGAGCACCGGGACCCAGGCCTGTCGCGCGGCAGCGGCGCAGCCCTGGGGTCTCAAGAGGGCCAGATTCAAAGCTCTCCCAGGCTCAATTATCCACCAAGGGCTGGGAGCTGCATCATCAGCATCTCCAGTGAAGCTGGAGGCCAGGCCGGGGAGGGGGAGCGGAGGAAGGGAGTCTGCATGGGGGAAGGAGGCGGGCAGCGAGCGCCTGCCCCTCCCCGCTCTCCACCCGGGGCGGTCTGGGCAGCTCAGTCTGGGCACTCCAGGTGACCTTGGCGAGACCCCTCTGGGCGACCTCTCTGGGGCGCTGCACGTCTCCGCCCATCCTCGGCGCTCGGGGGCGCTCCTCCCGGCCTGAATCGATGAGCGGGAGTCGCCCGGAGGGGAGCGCTCCCGGCGCGGGGGACCCAGCAGCCCGCGCACGGGGCCCTGGGAGAGGCCGGGCGCGCCCCTCCGGGGGAACTACCAAGCGCCAGGTCTCCCCGGGCTGACTGGTGCTGTCAGCTCGATCCTGAGGCGGGGCGGGTCTGCAGGCGGAGGCGCCTGCTTTGGGGACCTTTCCTGCCCAGGCAGGAGCGCTCTCTGTGCCCTGCCGCTGCCTGCGGGGACCAAGCCCCGCCACGCGAGGGGGCGGCACCTCCATGCCCGGCCGGGAGAGTGGGCGCGAGGGGGTTGTTTGTTGTCCGCTGTGGCTCCCGCCGCCCGGCATTGCACCCCCAGCAGACGGCGGCCCACGAGCCTAGAACCGACGGAGGACCCCACCTCCCCGCCCTAAGATTGGGCCACGACGGCCGCAGCCAACAACCTGCCAATGCGCCCCCTCCCCTGGCCTCGTCAAATTGCGAGGCCGGGGAGAACGCCCCCACTCCAGCCCGACTCCCGGACCCAGCGCCCTCGGTACCTGCCTTTCCAGAGTCCCCACACTCCCATTTATCTTAAGCTACCGTCCCTTGGCCAAAGCGCCCTGGCCCCCAGCTAGGTGATCGGAGGCTGGAACCACCTCCCCGCCCCATCCTCATCCCCCACCCCGCGAAGCCGCAGAGGGCAAGGAGGGAGGCGGCGCCGCCGGGGAACTCACCAGCTCTCCCGAGCCCTGCCCCGGGCGGCTCCCGACCCCGGTTGTGTCTGTGGGTCCCCGAGCCGCAGCTGCTCCAGCGGCGACAGAGCCGGCTCTGCTCGGCTGCGAGCCTCCGCGCCGCCTCTCGGCTCCTCCCCCAAGGCGGGGCCTGAGCTCCCGGGACTGGGGTGGGCGCACTCAACCCCATCCGGCTTGGGAGGCAGCGCGGGACAGGGTCCCGGCGCTCTCGGGTGGGGACCCCTCTTCTGAGCTGCAGGAAGTTGAAACTGATTGGGACGCGGCCAGGCTTCGGAATAGTTTTCCTAATGCTGCGTCCTCCTCCAAAATAGTTTTCCTAACCCCCACCCCGACCATGGAAAGAGGGAAGCCAAGGACGGTATCCCTGCTCCCATTTGACAGACGGGAATCCTGAATCCCAGAGAGGAGTAGTAACCTGCTCAAGGTCACACAGAATGAATTCCAGGAACTCAGGGTTCCTAGCTTGAAGTACCGCGCGGCCTGAGTCTGAAGGCTTCCCAGGAGGTCCAGGGGCCGGCCCTGGCCTTGCGCTGGGGACAGAACTGTGGGGCCAGGTCGCCCAGCTGGCGGAGGCGAGACATGGGGGCTGTGGCCTGCGGCGTGGACTCGCATCATTTCCTCTTTCTGGAAAGAAGGGAGGTGAAGCGCTGGAGGAAGGAAGTGGTCGTACCTCTGCTGACGTCTGCCACCCTTTGAGGTGTGCAGGATGAAGATAGGGGCTGCTTCCCTGAGATTTAACGCTAAAAATAAAAAGCAAAACATACCCGGTGACTTCTGTCACCTTATTCAAGCCTCTTTCTGGGGCTGAAGGCCTCTGCGCTCTGTGCACCAGCCTTTCTTTACATCACAATAGGTTTAACTATTTAAGTTGCTGAGAGTCAACACCCCCCCACCCCCCACACCCCCCCACCGCCACCGTCACCACCCCAGGAAGAGAAGAGAAAGTTCATAAACAAAGCGGAGAAAACATCCCCAAACATTCTCTGGAATCCACATTTGCTGAACCCTGGCCTTAGAACAATAGGTTTCTCTTCTCCACAAAGGCTTTGTTTCCTGAGCTTTCCCGGCCTACAGATGAGAGCCCTAGGCACCCTAGGGCCAGCCAGCTGGGGAAATGCAGAGTTTAAGTTTGGGGAGTTTGGGGATGGTACCCAGTTAATTTAATTCTCAGCTGTCATGTTTGAGGAACTCAAATCCCTTTTTTTTCACTACCAATGTTCTTTTGAGACCACCAGCATCACCTGAGTTTAGTGATTTTGTGTGTGCTCAGTCAACTTTCTTGGGGGAGAGAAAATCTGTGGGTTGAACTTGTTCCAGGCCCCCAGGCCCTCCCCAGGAACTGTGCGAGCCCCCTTGGTTGGCTCCCTGGCTCCCTCTCAGTTCATTAATAATCCAGTTGTGAATGACACTGTTTCAGGAAAAGCAGTTAGACAGCAGAGCAGGTGGGGAAGACTTAAAGCGATGTTTAAAATAACCCAAGGGGATAATTGTTCTCTGCAGAATGTTTCCATTGATTGACAATGAAGAGCCATGGGCTGAGAGGGTGGGAACCCATCTCTCCAAGGCTTTTGTGGCGCTTGGGGCCTGTGTTCCTAAAATGAGGCCCTTGGAGGGGCTCCCAGCTCCAATGACATGCTGTTCATTCACCTCTCACACAGTGTTTGGTATCAGAAGTTAAAGTAAATTCAGAATAAGTTGGAGGACTTACATGTCCTGATTTCAAAACTTACTAGGAAACTTCAGTCATCAAGGCAGGGTGGTATGGGTATAAGGATGGGCATACAGACCAATGGAATAAAACTGAGAGTCCAGACAGAAGTCCTTACATTTACTGCCAATTGATTTTCAACAAGAGTGCCAAGACAATTTAATGGGGAAAGAATAGTGTTTTCAAAAAATGATGCTGGGACAACTGGATATCCACATGCAAAAAAATGAATTTGGATCCCAGCTTCGTACTATATGCAATATGTAGATCTAAATGTAAGAACTAAAACTGTAAAACTCTCTGAAGAAAACATAAGCCTAAATCTTCATGACTTTGGATTAAGCAGTGGTTGCTTAGATATGACACCTATAGCACAAGCAACAAAAGAAAAAATAGATAAATTAAAAACTTTTGTGCTTTTAGGGGTATCATCAAGAAAGTGAAAAGATAGGACTGGGCCTTGTGGCTCACACCTACAATTCCAGCATTTTGGGAGGCTGAGATAGGTGGATCACTTGAGGCCAGGAGCTAAAGACCAGCCAGGGCAACAGAGTGAGACTCTGTCTCTACAAATTCTTTCAAAATTAGGCAGATGTAGTGGTTCATGACTGTAGTCCTAGCTATTTAAGAGGATTGCTTAAGCCTAGGAGTTCAAGGCTGCAGTGAGCTATGATGGTGCTACTCTACTCCAGCCTGGGTGACAGAGCAAGACCCTGTCTCTTAAAAAAAAAAAAAAAAAAAATTAAACATAAAAGGAACAAAAAGAAAGTGAAAAAATAACTGTTATAAGCTGAATTGTGTGCCCCCAACTCATATGCTGAACTGTACTGGTTACAGTCCCAGAACCTCAGAATGTAACTGTGAATGGAGATAAGGTCTTTAAAGAGGTGATCAACTTAAACTGAGGTCCTTAGGATGGGGTCCTCATCTAGTGACTGGTGTCCTCATAGGAAGAGACACTAGAGATGCGCCACAGAGAGGAAAGACCAGTGGAAGGCACAGGGAGAAGAAGGTCAACTACAAGCCAAGAAGAGAGGACTCGGGACTGGGGCACCAGACCTGCCAATACCTTGATCTCAGAATCATAGCCTTCAGAATTGTGAGAAATAAATTTCTGGGGGTTTGTTTGTTTGTTTCTTTTTTGAGATGGAGTTTCACTCTGCTGCCCAAGCTGGAGTACAGTGGCATGATCTCAGCTTACTGCAACCTCCACCTCCCGGGTTCAAGCTATTCTCCTGCCCCAGCCTCCCAAGTAGTTGGGACTACAGGCTCGTGCCCCCACGCTCGGCTAATTGTTGTATTTTTAGTAGAGTAGGGGTTTCACCATGTTGACCAGGCTGGTCTCGAACTCCTGACCTTAAGTGATCCACCCACCTTGGCCTTCCAAAGTGCTGGGATTACAGATGTGAGCCACCGTGCCCAGCCAATTTCTGTTGTTTAAGCCACCCAGTCTATAGTATTATGTTATAACAGCCTTGGCAAATTAATACAACATCCCACAGAATAGAAGGAAATATTTGCAAATAATATTCCTGGTAAGGGACTTATATCTAGAATATATAAGGAACTCTTACAACTCTATAATAAAAAGACAGATAACTCATAAAAAATGGGCAAGGAGCCTGGGCAACATGGCAAAACCCTGTCTCCACTAAAAATACAAAAAGTTAGCTGGGCGTGATGACATGGGCCTGTAGTCCCAGCTACTGGGGAGGCTGAAGTGGGAGGATTGTTTGAGCCTGGGAGGTGGAGGTTGCAGTTAGCCGAGATCATGCCACTACACTCCAGCCTGGGCAACAGAGTCAGACCCAGTCTCAAAAAAATAAAAATAAAAATAAAAAAATAAATGGGCGAGGGATCTGGATAGACATTACATATATATTTATATGTAAATATACACGTGGCCAAGATGCTCAACATCATTAGCCATCAAGGAAATGCAAATCAAAGCCACAATTAGATACCACTTCATACCCACTAAGATGGTTATAATAAAAAAGACAGGCGATAACCAGCATTGGTAAGGATATGGAGAAATTGGATCCTTCATGCATTGCTGATGGAAACGTAAAATGGTGCTGCTGCTTTGAAAATCAGTAAGACATTTCCTCAAAATTTAAAACACAGAGTTACCAGATGGCCCAGCAATTCTACTCCTAGGTATATACTCAGGAGAAATAAAAACATACATACACAAAAACTTATACACAAATGTTCATAGTAGCATTATTAATAACAGCTAAAAAGTAGAAACAACCCAAATATCCATCAAATGATAATGGATAAATAAAGCATGGTACAATCCACTGTTACTTGGCAATCAAAATGAATGAAGCATTGATATATGCCTCGTGAATGATGCTTGAAAACCTTGTGCTGAGTGAAAGAAGCCAGTTCCAAGGCCATACACATATTGTATGACTGTATTTGTATGAAATGTCCAGAATAGGCCGATCTATAGAGACAGAAATCAGATTGGTGATTGTCTAGAGCTGGAAGGGGGTTGTAGGAGGCAAATGGGGGGTGTCTCAAAAACAGTACCAGTTTTTCTTTTGGGGGTGATAAAAATCTTTTAAAATTGATTGTGGTGATGATCACACAACAATGGATATATTAAAAGCCATTGAATTATATACTTTAAGCCAGTGAATTATATGGCATGTGAATTATATCTCAATAAAGTTCTTCCAAAAAAAAAAAGTTAAACTATGCTCTCATCCTCCACACCTCTGTCTCCTGTCCACAGGCAGGAAAGTCTCTTCCTGTATTTTGGAGGTCATCTGTGGTAAGACACTAAGGGACAGTCCAAGGCCACTGAATATTCTATGAGGCTATAGGAAAATGTTTGAGGGCCTGCAAATAAATAAATGGGCTCCAACATACAAAATCTAAAACAGTGATGTTAAAAAATATAGAGTTAAATGTCAACATAACTTTAGGTCAACTGGTCAACTGCAACTCAGTCAATTCATAGTTACATATAAATTATACAGAAGGTAGAATTTGGGTGAATTATATGGTTGCTATGCGGCAAGGTCTAGAGACTCCTGAGTCTGTGAAAAATGAACTAATTCCAGCATTTAAAGGGATTCATTCTAGAGGTTATCTGAACCAAGATTTTTTGTTTGTTTGTTTGTTTTTTGAGACAGAGTCTCACTCTCTTACCCAGGCTGAAGTGCAGTGGTGCGATCTTGGTTCACTGCAACCTCTGCCTCCTGGGTTCAAGTGATTCTCCTGCCTCAGCCTCCTGAGAAGCTTGTATTACAGGTACCCACCATCATGCCCGGCTAGTTTTTGTATTTTTAATACAGAAGGGGTTTCCCAGTGTTGGCCAGGCTGGTCTCCAACTCCTGGCCTCGAGCGGTCCGCCCAAAGTGCTGGGATTATAGTTGTAAGCCACTGCACCTGGCCGGAATGAAGGTTTTTGTTTTTGTTTTTTTCCAAGACAGAGTCTCACTCTGTCACCCAGGCTGGAGTGCAATGGTATGAGCATAGCTCACTGCAGCCTCCTGGGCTCAAGCAATCCTCCCACCTCAGCCTCCGGGTAGCTGGGACTATAGTCACATGCCACCACATCCAGCAATTTTTTTCTTTTTACTTTTAGTACAGATATGCTCTTGCTATGTTGCCCAGGCTGGTATTAAACTCCTGAGCTCAAACAATCTTGCTGGAATTATAGGCATGAGCCACTGCACCCGGCCTGAGCCCGTGGTTCTTTTTTTTTTTTTTTTTTAAGATTTATTTATTTATTCATTTATTTTGTTATTTTTTTATATATACTTTAAGTTCTAGGGTACATGTGCACAACGTGCAGGTTTGTTAATGACGAGGACCTGTGGTTCTTAATATCAGCCTGTGGGCAGGTGCTAGGCTGGCTACATTCATTCGTTCATTCATTCAACAGATACTTAGTCTAATGCTAGACCCAGAGTAAGCTTTGATAGTGGCCCTTGTCCCCATGCTGTTACTGCTGATGATGAAGATGATGGCTCCGGGCCAGGCCCAACCAACAGAGGAGCAGAAAGTGCAGAGGGTTCAACTTGGGTTCAAGTAAAAATGAGCCAAGCAGGAGAAAGGCATCCCAGGTAAGAGTTCTGGCTCTGGCATGAACTTGCTGGGCGGTCATTTCCTCTTCTGAATGTCGGTTTCCTGGTCTGTACAATTCTGATTGTACAATACTTGCAAGTGCTTGTATGTGTGGTTTTTTTCCCACGTCCTCATGCTTTTGTGGGAAGTGACTTTTGTTTTACCTCTTTTGTAAGCTCCCCAAGAGCTGTTTGCATGCAGTAGGAGCCCCGTAAGTAGGTGGAAGGAGCCCCAGGCATTTAGGGCTAGTGGTGAGCTCAGCCTGTGATGATGCTGTGAGAATAGGGGTAACTGAGAGTGGGACAGACTGGCTTTCTTTTTTTTTTTTTTTTGAGATGGAGTCTCACTCTGTCGCCCAGACTAGAGTGCAGTGACGTGATCTCTGCTCACTGCAACCTCCACCTCCCGGTTCAAGCAATTCTCCTGCCTCAGTCTCCCGAGTAGCTGGGACTACAGGTGCCCGCCACCACGCCCAGCTGATTTTTTGTATTTTTAGTAGACACAGAGTTTCACAGTGTTAGCCAGGATGGTCTTGATCTCCTGACCTCGTGATCCGCCCGCCTTGGCCTTCCAAAGTGCTGGGATTTCAGGTGTGAGCCACCATGCCCCGCTGGCTTTCATTTTTATGTTCAATTTATGGAGAATCTTGTGCAGTGGCTCTCAGTCTTAGTGGTACTTTGGAATCACTAAGAGGTTTAAAATTTTTCTGATGGCTGGGTTCTACCCCAGACCCTTTGAATCAAAATCTCTGGCGGTTTATTTTTAGGCATACATACAGATCAAAACAACTCCCGAGGCATGCTGAAAATGCAACTTCACTTAGCCAGGATTAAGAATCACCACCTAAGTCAGTGTTTCACAAGTTTTGGTGACCACAAAGTGGGTAGGGAATGGGAGAGGGGGTTTAGTCCGTTTTCTGTGGCTATAAGAGAGCACCTGAGACTGGGTAATTTATTTAAAAAGAGGTTTATTTAGCTGACGGTTCTGCAGGCTGAGAAGTTCAAGGGCATGGCCCAGGCTTCTGGCAAGGATTTTCCTCATCACAACATGGTAGAGAAGGGAGAAGGTCAAAAGGGAAGCAGACATGTGCAAAGAAGGGAAACTCGAGGACTGTGCTGACTCTATGACAACCCACTCTTGTGGGAAATAATCCATTCCTGCAACAACCAATCCAGTCACTCCAGAGCCAGAACTCACTCACTACCGCGAGAACAGCACCAAGTTATTCCTGAGAGATCTGCCTCCATTACCCAAACACCTCCCACTAGGTGCCACCTCCCCAAACCCTCATTCTGGGGGTCAAATTTTAACATGAATTTTGGTGGCAACAAACCATATCCACGGTTGGCAGGAGAGAGGGTGTTAAAATGCTCCTTCCTGGGCCTGTCCTTTGCATCCCTTTCTCATTCTTTGGTATAGGATGGGGCCTTGGAATACGCATTTTAACAGATTCTAATGAACAATATGCCTTAGCTAATGCCTTTAGCTGCCTTGGTAGCAATGCCTCATTCTCCTCATTCTGCTTTATTCCTTATGTTGACTTAAACGGGGTTTCCAAAATTCCAGGCAAAGAAAAGTCACCTGAGGCACTTACTAAAAATGCAGATTCCAGCTGGGCACGGTGGCTTACGCCTGTAATCCCAGCACTTTGGGAAGTCGAGACGGGTGGATCACCTTAGGTAACGAGTTTGAGACCAGCCTGGCCAACATGACAAAACCCCATCTCTACTAAAAATACAAAAAGTAGCCAGGCATAGTGGCACACACCTGTAATCCCAGCTACTTGGGAGGCTGAGGCAGGAGAATTGCTTGAACCTGGGAGGTGGAAGTTACAGAGAGCTGAGATCGCACCATTGCACTCCAGCCTGGGCAACAGAGCGAGACTCTATCTCAAAATAAATAAATAAATAATAAATAAGCAGATTGCATTTTGCAATCACAAATATAATAATTGATTGAGGGAGCAACAGCCATGAACAGCTGCTACAGCCATTGAGAGAAAAGATATTGGGTAACAGAATAGCCACACTCTTCAAAACATCATGCCACAGATCATCTACTAGTTAAAAGGGGAAAATGTACCTTTACAATAGAGAGCTCCAGTGATCTCCGCCTTAAATGCGAGATCACACAGCATCACCCCTAGTGGGACAACCTGACATTGTTTACCCCCACTGTGATGCAATAAGATGTACTCAACGTCTTCTATGTCATATTCTTGCCAAAAATAATTAACCTGATTTTAATCATGAGGAAAATTTAGACAAATCTAGAATGTGGGGCATTCTACAAGCCTAGACTTTCTTTTTAAAAGTTAATATCATTTTCTATAGTGGCGGGGACTTATTCCAGATTGAAAGAGATTAAAAGGACACAATAAAAAGTGCATAATGTGGGCACCTTGATTGGCTCTTGGACTGAACAAGTAAATAGCTATAAAAGAAATGTTGTAAACCACAGGGAATTTAAATATTATCTGTACATTAGAGGACATTAGTGGGTTGACATTACTCTTCTTAAATATGACAGTGGTGTTGTGGTCGTGGTTATGGAGGAAAAGGTCCTTTTTTGTTTGTTTTTTGAGACAGGGTCTCACTCTGTCACCCAGACTGGAGGACAGTGGTGCTATCACAACTCCCTGCAGCCTCAACCTCTAGGACTCAAGCAATCCTCCCACCTCAGCCTCCTGAGCACCTGGTAGCTAATTTTTTTTTTTTTTTTGAGACAGAATGTCACCCTGTCGCCCAGGCTGGAGTGCAGTGGTGTGATCTCAGCTCACTACAACCTCTGCCTCCCGGATTCAAGCGATTCTCCTGCCTCAGCCTCTCGAGTAGCTGGGACTACAGGCGCGTGTCACCATACCCAGCTCATTTTTTGTATTTTTAGTAGAGACGGGGTTTCACTGTGATAGCCAGAATGGTCTTGATCTCCTGACCTTGTGATCCATCCGCCTTGACCTTCCAGAGTGCTGGGATTACAAGCATGAGCCACCGTGCCCAGCCCACAACTGGCTAATTTAAAAAATTTTTTTGTACAGACAGGGTCTCCCTATGTTGCCCAGGCTGGTCTTGAACTCCTAGGCTCCAGGGATCCTCCTGCATCGGTCTCCCCAAGTGCTGCGATGATAGGTGTAAGCCACCACACCTGGCCTAGGTGCCTACTTTTAGGAGATGCATGGTAAGGAGAAGGTGAGAGAGGGAGAGAGAGAAGCCAAAATGAGCCAAAACGTTAACAACTGGAGAGTCTAGGTGAAGGGGGTTCAAGTGTTCCTTGTACTTTTCTTTCCAATTTTCTGGACTTGATATTTTTCAAAATAAGGAAAATTGGGAGGGAATGCAGGTTCTTGGGCCCTTCCCCTTGGAGATTGTGATTCAGCAGACCTGGATGACGCCTGAGATCTGTATTTTTTCAAGAGTGCTCAGATGATTTTTACCTGGGGCAAGGTGCCACTATCTCCAACACTGTGCCCAGAAGTACCCCCGCCCCCCCCAGCAACCTGTGCCGCTAACTGCCTTTGGTCTTCATGTGCCTACTGGGGTATTGCCAGCCCTGCAGCACATCCTGTCCCTCCACCTGGCCTGCTGTTCCCTCCCTCTGCTTAGCCCCCAACCTCTTTCAGGTCTCAGCTCAACCATCACTTTCTCAGGGAAGGTTTCCTAGAGCCCACTCAGCCAACCCCCCTGGTAGTAGCTCTCATAACCCCAGGGACCACGGTTGTCATTTTACACATCGTTGTGGCACTGAATATTAATTCTACTTCTCCCATTAGACAGTGTTATGCACTGAATTGGGTCCCGCCACTCCCAAATTCCTATGTTGAAGTCCTAACCCCTGGTATCTCAGCATGAGACTGCATACAGAGCAGGGTCTTTCAACAGGTGACTAAGGAGCTGCGTGTGGTGGCTCACACCTGTATTCCCAGCACTTTGGGAGGCTGAGGCAGGCAGATCACTTGAGGTCAGGAGTCCAAGATCAACCTGGCCAACATGGCGAAACCCCATCTCTACTAAAAAATGCAAAAATTAGCCGGGCATGGTGGCAGGTTCCAGTAATCCCAGCTATTTGGGAGCCTGAGGCAGGAGAATCACTTGAACCCGGGAGGTGGAGTTTGCAGTGAGCTGAGATCGTACCACCATACTTCAGCCTGGGAGACAGAGCGAGTTTCCGTCTCAAAAAAAAAAAAGAATAAAAGAAGGTGACTAAGGTCAAATGAGTTCATATGGGTAGACCCTAATCCAGTAGGACGAGTGTCTTTATTAGAGGAGATTTGGAGGCAGATAAAAGAC
The DNA here is from genome assembly GCF_000951045.1 of Mandrillus leucophaeus. Taxonomy (NCBI): domain Eukaryota; kingdom Metazoa; phylum Chordata; class Mammalia; order Primates; family Cercopithecidae; genus Mandrillus; species Mandrillus leucophaeus. Next base: position 2,896,296 of record NW_012101477.1, read on the forward strand.
ACTGTGAAGACACAGGAGGAGGACAGCACCTACAAGCCAAGGAGAGAGAAAAACAAGCCAGCCCTGCTGACACCTTGACCTCAGACTCCTAACCCCCAGAATTGTGAGGAAATTGTTGTCTGATCCTCCAAGTCTGCAGTATTTTGTTATGACAGCCCCAGAACATTGATCCAGTGTCACCCTGCGATCTGATCAGACACCAGGCCTTTTTGCTTAACCCGGATTCTTAGTGCCTAACATAACCTGGCACATAGGAAGACCAAGGACATTTTTATTTATTTTATTTTACTTTTTAGAGATAGGGTCTCACTCTGTCATCTGGGCTGGAGTGCAGTGGTGCCATGATAACATCATAGTTCACTGTAGCCTTGAACTCCTGGGCTCCAGTGACCTTCCTGACTCAGCCTCCCAAGTAGCTGGGACTACAGGTGCCATCACCACACCCGACAATTTTTTTGTTTGTTTGTTTAGGCAGAGTCTTGCTCTGTCGCCCAGGCTGGGATGCAACGGCATGATCTCAGCTCACTGCAATCTCCACCTCCCAGGTTCAAGCAATTCTCATGCCTCAGCCTCCCAAGTAGCTGGGACTATAGGCACGCACCACCATGCCTGGTCAATTTTTGTATTTTTTGTAAAGATGGGGTTTTGTCATGTTGGCCAAGGTGGTCTCGAACTCCTGGCCTCAAGTGATCTTCCAGCCTCGGCCTCCCAAAGTGCTGGGATTACAGGCATGAGCCACCACGCCCAGCCACCTGGCTAATTAAAACAAATTTTTTTTTTGTAGAGATAGGGTCTCACTATATTGCCCAGGCTGACTTCTAACTCAGCCTCAAGCCCTCCTGCTTGGGCCTCCCAAAGGGCTGGGATTACAGGTGCGTGCCACTGTGCCTGGCAGCAAGGATTTGTTGTAGGGATGAAGTGACCCTGCTTTAGGAGGCTGGTGGAAGTGTTTGGAGGGTAGAGAAATATACTCCTGGCATACTTCAGGGCTTTAATAAACAGAGAATGCAGCAAGATAATATTTTGGAAATTACAAATGGGGTTAGGTTTCCTTCCCTTCCACATCTGTTTTGTTGCGCTGCTACTGCGGTTGCCCTCAGTTCTCACCCATCTAGCGATTGTCACTCTTCGCCTCTGGGGAAGGACAGATGCCAGCAACAGCAAATAAAATTGTTCCTCAGGCCTGAGTGGCAAAATTGAGCCTGGAACACCCACAGTCCAGGGGGCAGCCTGAAAGCTGAAGCGCTTTTCATGTGTTACTGCCTGGAATAAGAGAGGGAAGGTCTTTTGAAATTCTAGAAATCTAGGTTTTGGAATTCTGGAAATCTAGGCATGGAAGATACCGTCATCCCTCCGTATCTGCAGAGGACTCTGGTTCCCAAAACCAGTGTGTAAAATTTCGGGAGTCCTGCAGGATTCTGGCGAATATGGTATTTTCCACCCGCATTGGGTTGCAGATGCAGAACCCATTCATATGGGCGGCCTACTGTATTTATTGGAAAAAAAAAAAAAAAAAAAAACAACTCAAAACTATGTTTAAGTGAACCTGCGCAGCTCAAACCTGTGCTGCCTAAGGGACAACCGTATACAGGCAAAGCCTGAAGTAGAAAGGCAAAATGTGTATCCCCATACAACAGATGGGTTGAAGAGATGCTCCATTTCTGAATTATCCGGGAAATGTAAATAAAACAGCCAGGAGATAAAGGTCACACCCATCAGAAAGGCAAAATAAATCTAAATTAAAACATCTCTCAATACTGCGGTGGGCTAAGACTGTGTAAGTGGAACCCCATGGGGTGGGAGGAACCAAACCCTGGTGCAATCATTTTGGAGGGGAATTTGGCATTCCTTGGGAACGTTGGGTACTCACGTCCAGTAACACAGCAGCTCCACATTTAGGAATATCTGGCTAGGAGAAAACCCCCCATCTGTGTAGAAGACTTGTCTAAAGATATTCATTAGACCTTTATCTGCAAAAGGCTAACAACATCCTAAATGCCTACCAGTGGGGGAATGGATGAATGGATTCAGGAAGGCTTTAATACCACAGAATTCTAAACAATAGAGAAAATGAACAGAAATAAAGCCGCCTGGATCAACATAAAATTGAAAAACAAAATGAGTTGGGAAAAAACGCAAGCTGCAAATGAAGACTTACAGTGTGATACTTTTATTTTTATTTATTTATTTATTTACTTTTGAGATGGAGTTTCACTCTTGTTGCCCAGGCTGGAGTGCAAGGGCACGATATCGGCTCACTGCAACCTTCGTCTCCCAGGTTCAAGAGATTCTCCTGCCTCAGCCTCCTGAGTAGCTGGGATTACAGGCACCTGCCACCATGCCCAGCTAATTTTTTTTTTTTTGTATTTTTAGTAAATACGGGGTTTCACCATGTTGCCCAGGCTAGTCTCGAACTCCTGACCTCAGGTGATCCACCCGTCTCAGCCTCCCAAAGTGTTGGGATTACAGGCGTGAGCCATTGGGCCCGGCCAATACTTTTATATTTTAAAACCACAATAGCATCCATTTGTGATACCCAGATATGCACTAGAGGCATAATAAATGATAGGCTGGCTGTCTTCACCAGCTCTACAGCCCTAAGACTGTGTAAGTGGAACCCCATGGGGTGGGAGGAACCAAACACTGGCGCAGCCATTTTGAAGAGAAATTTGGAGGCCTAAGTAGCATCCTTCATCTTGCTCTGCGCTACTGTGGATGGCACCATAGGAATTCCCTTGTCTTCTGGCTTCTTGTAGGAGATAAGAGGGCAGAAGTGAGGCCATGTGAGTTGGCTGTGTCCCTCTACTGAAAGGCCACAGCTTCTACTGCTGACCCTCTTCAGGCTTTGGTAGGTCCTTACACCACTTGCCTCAGTTTCCCCATTCATAAAATGGGTATGATAAAAGTAACTGTCTCCTAGGTGCATTATGTGGACTAGATAAGTGTAGGCACTTGGCGCACTGCCTGGTGGGTTATAAATAACTCAGCAAAAGTTAGCTTTTATTGTTATTAATCACACCCTTTCTCCATAACAACAAGGAACTCCTTCCCCACCCCCACCCCTCCCTTTTTTCTTTGAGACAGAATTTTGCTCTTGTTGCCCAGGCTGGAGTGCAATGGCACAAACTCGGCTCACTGCAATCTCCTCCTCCCAGGTTCAAGCGATTCTCCTGCCTCAGCCTCCTGAGTAGCTGGGATTAAAGGCATGCACCACCATGGCTGGCTAATTTTGTATTTTTAGTAGAGACGTGGTTTCTCCATGTTGGTCAGGCTGGTCTCGAACTCCCGACCTCAGGTGATCCACCCGCCTCGGCCTCCCAAAGTGCTGGGATTACAGGCGTGAGCCACCGCACCCGGCTCCTTCCTCACTTTTTAGACATGAAAATCTCATGGCTTCCCTTAATATTACTTGACATTCCAAAATACAGGTCTGAAAGCAATTCTTTTTCATAAAACATGGGACCACATGTGCTTTGTAATTTGAGAATTTTTTGAATTTTATAAATGCAATGTGGTGGGTGCATAGAGTCTATATCAGTGGTTCTCACATGTGAGCATGAGTCAGAATCTCCAAGAGGGCTTGTTAAAGCACAGAGGGCTGGACCACACTCATTCTGTAGGTCTGAAGTGGGGCCTGAGAATTTCCATTTCCATTTACCAGCTGATACTGATGCAGCTGGTCTCAGAACCACACTTTGAGAACTACTGCTATTTTACTACATCCTTAGAGGGGTCTAGAGCAGCAGCCCCAAATCAAACATTACTATTTCTACTGTGGGCTCAGCGTGGTGGCTCACATCTGCAATTCCAGCACTTTGGGAGGCCAAGGCGGGCAGATCACCTGAGGTCAGGAGTTCGAGACCAGCCTGGCCAACATGGTGAAACCCAGTCTCTACTAAAAATACAAAAATTAGCTGGGCATGGTGGCAGGCGCCTGTAGTCCCAGCTACTGGGGAGACTGAGGCAGGAGAATCACTTGAACCCGAGAGGTGGAGGTTGCAGTGAACCAAGATTGTGCCACTGCACTCTAGCCTGAGCGACAGAGCGAGACTCTGTCAAAAAAAAAAAAAAAAAGAAAGAAAGAAAATTCTACCATGAAATGTTAATGAAAGACTATAAATAGCCTTAAGCCAGTCCGGATTAGATTTAGCTACTGAGTAAGCTTTTAGAAACTGATGCAAACACTTTCAGTTTGCAGAGAATTTTGGATTTTGGAAGAGTGTAAGGGATTGTAGACTTATAAATGAAATTTCATGACCAAAGATGAAAAAAAAACAGTAATGTTAGAACATACGTTTTAAAACTATACTTGATCCGCCACCATCAGGGATTGTGAATGTGGAATGAACGAATGAATGTAAATAAACTCGTAAGGAAGAAGAAAGGGAGAAACAGTGGATCTTGCATAGCTTCTATTGGCCACCTGGTGGCAGTATCAGCTCTCTGTCAAAGTTGGGGAGTGCTAGGGAGAGAGGCGATCTATGCTGTTATGTCAAAGACAGAACCAGGCTGTGGGTAGCTGCTGTATCTATAAGAGCCCTTGGGAGTTGCTATTGCTTTGTATCCAACTACTCCAAAACTTAGAGGGGTAAAACAACCATTTAATTACGCTCATGAATTCTGTGGGTCTGAAATTTGGAAAAGGTGAAGCAGGGATAGCTTGTCTGTTCCACATGTCCGGGGACCCAGGTGGATATACTTGTTGGCTGGGGGTGACTCATGAGCTGGGGATGGGGGCGTGGGGGGGAGGTGACTCAATAGCTGGGAGCTGGAATCATCCAGAGGTGTCTTCATTCTCCTGTCTGGGTATTGATGATGGCTGTCAGCTGCAATCCCTACCGAAGGGTTTCTCTGTGTAGGCTAGCTTAGGCTTCCTCACAGCATGGGCTAGCCTGGGCTTCCTCACAGCATGGCGGCTGGGCCAGCTTGGGCTTCCTAGTATGGTTGCTAGGCTAGCTCAGGAACAACATGGCAGCTGGGCTAGCTCAGGCACAGCATGGCTGTTGGGCTAGCTTCGGCTTCCTCATAGCATGGTGGCTGGGCTCAAGTGTGAGTTTCAAGGAGAGGAGAAACAGGACACCCTTTGATGGGAGGGATGTCAAAGTCAATGTATTCATTTGCTAAGGCTGCCATAGCAAAGTATCACAGTCAGGGTGACTTAAGCAACAGAAATTTATTCCTCAGAGTTGTAGAGGCAAGAAATACAAGATCAGGTGCGGGCAGAGTTGGTTTCTCCTAAGGACCCCCTCCCAGGCTTGCAGATGGCTATTTTCTCATTGTCCTCACACGGTTCTTCCTCTTCGTGGCACATCCCTGGTGCACCGTTCTCTCTGCCTGGGATGCCCTCCCCTGCCCTCCTCTAACTGGTCACTCCTAGTCACCTATCCAGAGCTCTCTGCTCATCCAGAACAGCCATGACCCTGCCTCCTATCACCATTCTCATGGACCATGATGTTTACCACCACTCTTGTCACACTGATCACTAGCACTGCCATTTATAGACTGCTGCTTTATGTCGGGCTAAGCTCTTCTGAGCTCCTTTAATTCTCACAGCAACCCTGTGGGGTCCATTTCACGGATGAAGAAACTGACAGTCAGAGTAGGGGAGTTACCAGCCCAGGACCACAGAACAAGGAAATGGCAGAGTGAAGACTCGAACCCAGGTCTGCCTGGCTTGAGAGTCTGTGTATATCACCTCTAGCCACTGGGCCTCTGAAAGCACTGGCATTGGTTAGGCCTCCTACTCTGTGCTATGCTAGCCCCCGGTTTAATCCTATCAAAGCACTAATCCCCTCATTAATGCAGGTGGCACCAGCTCTAGTCCCACCTGCCAGGCTTACTTGCTTATGCTTGGGCTGTCCCAGGGAAGGTCTCACCTGAGCTTAGAAATAGGCTGAGGGCCAAGCATGCATTGTATATTACATGGCAACGTCATGACAGTAATAAGTCCAGTGGACCACACCTCCTGGCATCCATGCCTATGCATAGCCCTCTCTCACCCTGACTTGGGGCTTGTCCATGTGACTTGCACTGGCCAGTGGGACATCAGCAAACATGATGCAGGCAGGAGCTTGGAACGCAGGTATACATAGAGCCTGGTTCTCTAGGAACACTGTCACCTTGTGAATAAAGTCAGAGTAGACTCCTTAAGGATGAGAGGCTATGTGCACAGAATGACTCAGCCACTCACCCTGTTCCAGGAATCCCAACTGATGCCCCAGACATATGAGTGAGGCCACCTTGGACCACCTACCCCAGTCAAGTTCCGTATGACTATAGACACGTGAGTGACTCTTGCATGACCAGCAGGAGAACTGCCCAGCTGAGCTCAGCACGAATTGCTGAGCTACAGAATCCTGAGCAAATGCAATGGTTATTGCTTTAAGCAGCTAAGTTTTGGGGTGGGTGTTACGCAGCAAGAGATAACCGATCCCCTGCTGTGTGTCCCCTTCTGCCCCAGCACCCTTCTTAGGCTTCTAGAAGGGCCCCTCTGCTGCTGCTGGCATCCACCGCTCAAGCACTCCTGCAGTTCCCAAAGTGGTCAGAATTTGAGGCACCAAGCCCCTCTCACCAGTTCTGGTGTCCCCTTGGGTCTGCTACAGCCATGCTCACTTGTAGCTTGTGCCTTAGAGAACTCTGCTCTGAAACACCCTCAGGTGAGGCTGGATCCAGGGTCTCACATGGTGTCCTTGGGGCTCTGTGTTACTCAGCTCTTGGCTCTGCTTGATTCCGCTGGGATTCACTGTGCAGACAGGGTTTCCCCACACAGTAGCTGTGGTCCACTCCCAGGTGTTAACTCAGTTAGCAGCTGGAGGGCTCGGGCAGCTTCCATTCCCTTGCTTGGCTTTGGGCCTGTAGTGGAGGCTTTCCAGGTGTCCGCCTCAGTGAAAAAAAGCCCTGAAGCAGAACCTCAACAGAGTTCATGGTGGCAGCTTTGCCATTTCTGACCTCCAGCCTGGGGACAGACAGGAAATGATTTTGCAGTCAAGACCAGTGTAATAGTAATAGTACTGTAATAATCGTTTTACTTTCCTGCTATGATCCTCTACTTAATACAAGGATATTATACATTTTACCTTTATTTGGTATATTTTGTTTATCCTCATATTCCTTTTATTTTTTACATGATAGCACATCATATATATATATACACATACACACACATATGTGAGGTAAGATCACGCCACTGCAGTCCAGCCTGGGCAACAGAGCAAGACTCTAAAAATATATATATACACACACACACACACACATATACATACATACATATATATATATATATATATTTTTTTTTTTTTTAGACAGAGTCTTGCTGTGTTGCCCAGGCTGGAGTGCAGTGGCGCGATCTTACCTCACTGCAATCTCCACCTCTTGGGTTCAAGCAATTATCGTGCCTCAGCCTCCCGAGTAGCTGAGATTACAGGCGTGTGCCACCATGCCTGGCTAATTTTTTGTGTTTTTAGTACAGACAGGGTTTCGCCATGTTGGCCAGGCTGGTCTCAAACTCCTGGCCTCAAGTGATCCACCCGCCTCAGCCTCCCAAAGTGCTGAGATTACAGGTGTGAGCCACCACACTCGACCAATAGCACACTGTTCTTTAATTTCTTGTTTATTTTTATATTAGCATGACCTTTATTATCTTATTATTTTATATTTTTAAAATCCTTTGGTCCATCAACTTCATTTATAGTAACATCATTTCCAAATACATATTTTTGCAGGGATACTCCTTGCAGTGCTATTTGTAATAGGATACATTTGGAAACAGATTTATTCAAATGCCTTTCAAAGATAGAATGATTAAATAAACCATGGAATGAAACATAATAGAATACTATTCAAATGTTTAAATGAATGAGTTACTTCACAAGGAATGTGCAGGAACTACATGACTAAAACTTGCAAAGGCTATTGTGTGCCACGAGACTTGAATAAAGGAAAAAGTCATATCCACTTTTGGCTAGAAGAGTCAATAAAGAAAAGACACCATCTTTCTATCTTTTCATCTATAATTTTAATGGAATGCAAACAAACATACCAACAGGATTATTTTGGAACTTGACATACTGATTCCAAAGATCATGCAGGGGAATCAAGAAAAGTTCTGAAAAAAAAGAGAAACATGGGAGACAAACTCTGCCAGATCTTAAAGTATATTATAAAGTGACAATCATAAACAGTTCATTGCAAATTCAGAAATAGAAAGATGAATGGAGCAGATGAGCAAGTCTGGAAGTAGACCACAATATTTAAGGTCATTTAATAAATAACAAAAGTGGCATTTACATTAGTGGAGAAAGGATGGATTACTCACTAAATATTGTTGGTGCAACTGGCTAGTCGTTTGAAAAGAAATTCAGCTGGAGATTTACTGCAAACCTATGCCAGGATAAATTCCATCTCGATAAATAAATTATGGTACATGCATGCAATAAAATACCACACAGCAATGAAAATGAACCACAGCTACACACAACATGAATGGATCTTAAAAACAATGTTGGCCGGGCACAGTAACTTACACCTCTAATCCCAGCACTTTGGGAGGCCGAGGCGGGTGGATCACCTGAGGTCAGGAGTTTGAGACCAGCCTGGCCAACATGGAGAAACCCTATCTGCACAAAAAAATACAAAAATTAGCCACACGTGGTGGCATGCACATGTAGTCCCAGCTACTCGGGAGACTGAGACAGGAGAATCGCTTGAACCCGACAGGCGGAGCTTGCAGAGATCGCATCACTGCACTCCAGTCTGGGCAACAGGGTGAGACTCTGTCTCAAAACAAAACAAAACAAACAAACAAAAGCACAATGTTTAGGGGCTAGGTTCAGTGGCTCATGCCTATAATCCCAGAGCTTTGGGAGGCCAAGACAGGAGGGTTGCTTGAGTCCAAGAGTTCGAGACCAACCTGGGTAACAAAAGGAGGCCCCTGTCTCTACAAAAAATGAAATAATTAGCTGGGCATGATGGCACATGCCTGCAGCCTTGGCTACTCAGGAGGCTAAGGTAGGAGGATCATTTGAGTCCAGGAGTTTGAGGCTGCAGTGAGCCATGATTGTGCCACTGCACTCCAGCCTGTGTGACAGAGTTAGACTCTGTCTCAAAACAAAACAACAGAATAATGTTTAGGGATGCATGATGAGGTAGTAACATGATAAGGAACATGAAATAGAATACCGTTGACATCAGTACAATGGTCTCTTCTAAGGAGGAAGGAGCAGATTTTGATGAGAAAAGAGAGACCACACTGGAGGCTTCTAGGGTGGCAGCAGTATTCTATTTCTTGACCACAGCGGGTGGCGGTCATACAGGTGTTCATTTAGCCACAGTTGTTTGGGTGTACATCTATGACATTTGTGTTTTATATCATTATATGTGTGTATGTATTACCAAAAAGGAATTTTTTTTTTTTTTTGAGATGGAATCTCGCTCTGTCGCCTAGGCTGGAGTGCAGTGGCACAGTCTTGGCTCACTGCAACCTCCACCTCCCAGGTTCAAGCAATTCTTAGGCCTCAGCCTCCCAAATAACTGGGACTACAGGCCCGTGCCAGCACGCCTGGCTAATTTTTGTATTTTTAATAGAGACGAGGTTTCACCGTATTGACCAGGCTGGTCTCGAACTCCTCACCTCAAGGGATCCGCCTGCCTTGGCCTCCCAAAGTGCTGGGATTACAGGCGTGAGCCACCATGCCCAGCCCAAAAAGGATTTTTTAAAAACTACATATATGAAAAGAAAACGTAGGATGTTTTTTCATTATCTCAAAATGAGTGAGGCCTTTTAAACTATGACGTAAAACCCAAAAGCAATTTTAAAAGATTGCTTCGAGTCCACAAAAAGAATCTGAGTGGAAAAACACCCCAGCAAAGTTAAAAGACAAATGACATCATGGGAAAATGTTTGCAATTCTTATCAGTCTCTTAAGAGAAAAGAGCCAAGGAAGCCGGGCTCAGTGGCTCACGTCTGAAATCCCAGCTCTTTGGGAGGTTGAGGCAGGTGAATCACTTGAGCTCAAGAGTTAGAGACCAGCCTGGCCAACATGGTGAAGCCCCATCTCTACTTTAAAAAAATACAAAAATTAGCTGGGCATGGTAGTGGGCACCTGTAATCCCAGCTACTCAGAAGGCTGAGACAGGAGAATCGCTTGAACTTGGGAGGTGAAGGTTGCAGTGAGCTAAGATTGTGCCACTGCACTCACTGCACTCCAGCCTGGGTCTCCAAAAAAAAAGAGCCAAAGGTTGGGGATAGATTTTCAGAATCTCATGAATGCATTATCCATGAAAAATAATATTAAGATAAGGGAATAAAGCAGAAGCTTGGTTTGTATTGGCATGGAGTGATCTTCAAGATATATTGTTAAACCGCAGTATGCTACCATCTGGGTAAAATTTATAAGTATATATCATGGATATGCTGAGTGCATGTCCATGGTGTTGTTTATCATGTTTGTGATATAATTTATGCAGATATATATAATTTATACAGACATACATTATAAAGAAACAAGAAAGGAGCATCCCCACTTGTAATCCCAGCTACTCAGGAGGCTGAGATGAGAGGATCGCTTGAGCCCAAGAGTTTGAGACCAGCCTGTGCAACAATAGTGAAATCCTTCACTGTTTTTTTTTTTTTAAAGCAGCAGCTCACTATGTACTGCTATGCACTGAGTGATATCCAAGAAATATTGCTATATGATAAACAAAACAAGGCTAGACAAGAGTGTTGTTACTTTTTATCTTA
>NW_012101477.1:2907083-2912599 GCF_000951045.1 Mandrillus leucophaeus
GTTCATTTAGCCACAGTTGTTTGGGTGTACATCTATGACATTTGTGTTTTATATCATTATATGTGTGTATGTATTACCAAAAAGGAATTTTTTTTTTTTTTTGAGATGGAATCTCGCTCTGTCGCCTAGGCTGGAGTGCAGTGGCACAGTCTTGGCTCACTGCAACCTCCACCTCCCAGGTTCAAGCAATTCTTAGGCCTCAGCCTCCCAAATAACTGGGACTACAGGCCCGTGCCAGCACGCCTGGCTAATTTTTGTATTTTTAATAGAGACGAGGTTTCACCGTATTGACCAGGCTGGTCTCGAACTCCTCACCTCAAGGGATCCGCCTGCCTTGGCCTCCCAAAGTGCTGGGATTACAGGCGTGAGCCACCATGCCCAGCCCAAAAAGGATTTTTTAAAAACTACATATATGAAAAGAAAACGTAGGATGTTTTTTCATTATCTCAAAATGAGTGAGGCCTTTTAAACTATGACGTAAAACCCAAAAGCAATTTTAAAAGATTGCTTCGAGTCCACAAAAAGAATCTGAGTGGAAAAACACCCCAGCAAAGTTAAAAGACAAATGACATCATGGGAAAATGTTTGCAATTCTTATCAGTCTCTTAAGAGAAAAGAGCCAAGGAAGCCGGGCTCAGTGGCTCACGTCTGAAATCCCAGCTCTTTGGGAGGTTGAGGCAGGTGAATCACTTGAGCTCAAGAGTTAGAGACCAGCCTGGCCAACATGGTGAAGCCCCATCTCTACTTTAAAAAAATACAAAAATTAGCTGGGCATGGTAGTGGGCACCTGTAATCCCAGCTACTCAGAAGGCTGAGACAGGAGAATCGCTTGAACTTGGGAGGTGAAGGTTGCAGTGAGCTAAGATTGTGCCACTGCACTCACTGCACTCCAGCCTGGGTCTCCAAAAAAAAAGAGCCAAAGGTTGGGGATAGATTTTCAGAATCTCATGAATGCATTATCCATGAAAAATAATATTAAGATAAGGGAATAAAGCAGAAGCTTGGTTTGTATTGGCATGGAGTGATCTTCAAGATATATTGTTAAACCGCAGTATGCTACCATCTGGGTAAAATTTATAAGTATATATCATGGATATGCTGAGTGCATGTCCATGGTGTTGTTTATCATGTTTGTGATATAATTTATGCAGATATATATAATTTATACAGACATACATTATAAAGAAACAAGAAAGGAGCATCCCCACTTGTAATCCCAGCTACTCAGGAGGCTGAGATGAGAGGATCGCTTGAGCCCAAGAGTTTGAGACCAGCCTGTGCAACAATAGTGAAATCCTTCACTGTTTTTTTTTTTTTAAAGCAGCAGCTCACTATGTACTGCTATGCACTGAGTGATATCCAAGAAATATTGCTATATGATAAACAAAACAAGGCTAGACAAGAGTGTTGTTACTTTTTATCTTATTTTTTGAGACAGTCTCACTGTAGCCCAGGCCGAAGTGCAGTGGCACAATCACCGCTCACTGCAGCCTGGATCTCCTAGGCTCAAGTGATCCTCCCACCTCAGCATCCCGAGTAGCTGGGGTCACCATGCCTTATTCATTTTCTTTTGCTTTTGTAGAGACAGGGGTCTTGCTATATTGCCCAGGCTAGTCTCAAACTCCTGAGTTCAAGGGATCCTCCCACCTCAGCCTCTCAAAGTGCTGGGATTACATGCATGAGTCACTGTGCCTGGCCCAACTTTTTAATTTTTTTAATGGAAAATTTTAAACACACACAAAAACAGAGAAGTATAACCAGCCCCTGTGTACCTATTCCCCCATATTCAGTGACAATCAACACATGGTCACTCACTCTTGTTTTTTTTTTGTTTTGTTTTGTTTTGTTTTGTTTTTTTGAGACAGAGTCTTGCTCTGTCGCCCAGGCTGGAGTACAGTGGCAGGATCTCAGCTCACTGCAAGCTCCGCCTCCTGGGTTCACGCCGTTCTCCTGCTTCAGCCTCCCAAGTAGCTGGGACTACAGACGCCCACCACAACACCCAGCTAATTTTTTGTATTTTTAGTAGAGACGGGGTTTCACTGTGTTAGCCAGGATGGTCCCGATCTCCTGACCTCGTGATCCGCCCACCTCGGCCTCCCAAAGTGCTGGGATTACAGGCGTGAGCCACCGCATCCGGCCCACTCTTGTTTTATCTACAGGCCCTGGCCTATTTTGGAGCAAATCCCAAATATGACTTCACCTGCAAACATTTCAGTATGCATCTCTATAAGATAAGCTCACTCATTCTCTCTCTCCCTCCATAAAACTACAAAAATCACAACCACATCTTTAAAAATTATCAATAATTCTTTCATATTATTAAATATCCACATTTCCCAGATTTCACAGAAGTTTCTTTTATCAGACATGGCTTATTAGAATTAGGAACCAAACAAGGTCCACACTTTGTATTTGTGTTACTCTTTTAAATTTTATTTTTCTTTTCTTTCTTTCTTTCTTTCTTTCTTTTTTTTTTTTCCTAAGGGCAAGTTTTGCTGTGTCACCCCGGCTGGAGTGCAGTGGCATAATCTCAGTTCACTGCAACCTCTGCCTTCCGTGTTCAAGTGATCCTCCCATCTGAGCCTCCTGAGTAGCTGGAACTACAGGTGTGCATCATTACACTTGGCTAATTTTTTTTTTTTTTTTTATGTTTTGGTAGAGACCAGGGTTTCACCATGTTGGCCAGGTTGGTCTCGAACTTCTGACCTCAAGCGATCTGCCCACCTTGGCATCCCAAAATGTTGGGATTACAGGTGTGAACCACTGCACCGGCCTAAATTTTATTTTAATTTATATGTTCTCCCTCTCTTCTTCCCCCTTTGCACTTTGGTGCGGGGGAAATGCTATTTCTCCTGGAGAGTTTTCTGCATTCTGGATTTTGCTGTTTGCAGCCCTGTGGTGTTAGCTATCATGTCTGTGACAGACTGTACTCGTTTGTCCCATTTAGCAACTACCGTTCTCTACTCTGACCTTTGAATTTGCCCTTGGAGGTTGCCATGTGTGAATTACATCAGCTGGGCTCTCTTGCCCTCTGGCTTCAGATAGGTTTGGCCAATAGGGAGCCCTGGCAGGTATGGGGGGGAGGGAGGACAATGCAGTCGGGGCGTGTATTTCCCTGTCTCCCTCCTGGCAAGGCCACCTTGGTTTGGCTGTGCTTCTTTACTGAAGCTGTGTCCCTCTCAATACAACTGTTCAATACAACTCTTTCTCCTTCCAAATTTGGGTAACCTCATCTTTCCGATTGTAAAGGCTTCTCCGCAGACCTTCCCAGCACGCTGCACCATCTTTTACACCCTGCCTTTATATCTTATTCTCCCTACCTGAGTATCCTGTCTGCTTCCTGTTGGGATGCTAATTCATAGTATGTTTCTCTGTCCCCAGAATTTCTAGTAAAATGGCCATTAAATTTAATGGCTTGATCACATTCAAGTTCAAATTTTTTCCTAAGAATTCTTCATGGATGATGTTTAGTATGTCTTATTGTATCATACCAGGAGGCACATAATATCCATCCTTTATAAAGACGTCCATCAACTCTTTTTCTTTTTCTTTTCTTTTCTTTTCTTTTTTTTTTTTTTTTTTTTGAGGCCAAGTCTCTCCGTCACCCAGGCTGGAGTGCAGTGATGCAATCTCGGCTCACTGCAACCTCCACCTCCCACGTTTAAGTGATTCTCCTGCCTCAGCCTCCCAAGTAGCTGGGACGACAGGGGTGCACCACCACGCCTAGCTAGTTTTTGTATTTTCAGTAGATGGGGTTTCACCATGTTGGCAGGTTGGTCTCAAACTCCTGGCCTCAGGTAATCCACCTGCCTCAGCCTCCTAAAGTTCTGGGATTATAGGCATGAGCCACTGTGCCCAGCCTTCCATCAACTTTTCACCGAGTGGTTTTTAGCTGTCATTGATGAAGATTTGTCTCTTGCCATTATGTGATTAGGAGCTAGAAAATGGTGGTATTCAGGAGGCAGAGGTTGCAGTAAGCCAAGATCATGCCACTGCACTCCAGCCTGGATGACAGAGCCAGATCGCATCTCAAAAAAAAAGAAGAGAAAGAGAGAAAGAAAGAGAGAAAGAGAGAAAGAAGGAAGGAAGGAAGGAAGGGAAAAGAAAAGAAAAGAAAAGAGAAAGAAAGAAAGAAAGAAAAAGAAAGAAAGAGAAAGAAGTGAAAGAGAGAAAGGAAAAAGAAAGACAGAAAAAGAAAATTGTGGTATTTCATCATTCTGTCTCCATTTATTCAGCTGGAAATCTTCTACAATGAAAAACATTCCCTTATTAACTGTTCGGTTGCCATGAGGTACAGTTTCTACAAGAAAGATGAGGTCGATGCCTGCTTTTGCCCTTTATTTCCTAGTTTCAGAATTATGAGCTGGTTCCCTAGCATTCTCCAAAGGTGACTATGATGAATTCATAGATTTTAATATGTTTCAACCTTTCATTGTTATTTTTTCAGATGCTCAAATTGTCCCATTCCTGGGCCAGCAGGAGCCCCTTCAAGTGGACTCCTGAATTTTGAGAGTTTTGTGGTTATTGTTGTTGTTGTTGTTTGGTTGTTGTTGTTTTGTTGTTGTTGTTTTTGAGATGGAGTCTCACTCTGTCGCCTAGACTGGAGTATAGTTGCGCAATCTCGGCTCACTGCAACCTCTGCCTCCCAGGTTCAAGCAATTCTCCTGTCTCAGTCTCCCTAGTAGCTGGGATTACAGGCGCCTGCCACCACGCCTGGCTAATTTTTTGTATTTTTAGTAGAGACGGGGTTTCACTGTGTTGGTCAGACTGGTTTCAAACTCCTGACCTCAGGTGATTTGCCCGCCTTGGCCTCCCAAAGTGCTGGGATTACAGGTGTAAGCCACTGCGCCCAGCCGTTTGTTTGTTTGTGTTAAGAAACAGGGCTCAGTCTGTTGCCCAAGCTTGAGTGCAGTGGTGCAATCATAGCTCACTGCATCCTTGACCTCCCGGGCTCCAGCAATCCTGCCACCTCAGCCTCTTGAGTAGCCAGAACCATAGGTGCCAGCCACCACACCTGGCTAATTAAAAAAAAAATTATTTATTTATTTATTTCTTTTAAGAGATGGGGCCACCTCATCACGTTGCCTAGGCTGGTCTCTAACTCCTTCCCACAGGAGATCTTCCTGCCTCAGCCTCCCAGTGTTTTGGGGTTACAGGCATAAGCCACTGCACCCTGACCTTGAGTTCTTTTGATGTGATCCCAAAAGTCTTAAGGAGTCTTGGATAGTTTCCTTGCTTTCTGGTGCAACAAGATATTCCAGGCTCAGCTGGGACTGGTGGTGCGCATCTGTAGTCCCAGCTACTTAGGAGGCTGAGGCAGGGGGATCTCGTTAACCCAGAAAGTCGAGGCTGCAGTGAGTCATGATTGTGCCACTGCACTCCAGCATTCCAGCCTGGGCGACAGAGGGCGACCCTACCTCAAAAAAAAAAAAAAAAAAGAAGATATTCCAGGCCTATTTTATATATATATTTCCTGCCCCAGAACTAGAAACAGCCATTTCTCCAAGGAGCACTGG
>NW_012101477.1:2913634-2915610 GCF_000951045.1 Mandrillus leucophaeus
GCTTCTCCACTCTTGCAGGGGAAGAAGGAACATCTCCTTTGTCTCTTTCTGAGATTCCCTTCACTAGAAATTGTCTGTCGGAGAATCTGCATTCTCAAGGTCAAGCTCTGGAATTCCATTAGACAGCAGGGAGCCAGAAGAGCAGGCTGAGAACTCAAATCGAGAAATGGACAGAAATGGGCCAGGAGAAGTCTTACGATTCTGCTTCTACAGCCTGCAAAGGGCCAAAGCTGCAGTGCTGCAGGGTCCTGAGCTACACCTCTGCTCTCACGTTCATCACCCTACCAGACTCCTCGGGTAGCTTCCCCCCTGCCCCTGCTCCCCAAGACGGAGTTTCACTCTTATGCCCAGGCTGGAGTGAAGTAACTCAGCTCGCTGCAACCTCCAAGTATTTCTCCTGCCTCAGCCTGTGGAGTAGCTGGAATTACAGGCACCCACCACCATGCCTGGTTAATTTTTGTATTTTTTAGTAGAGACGGGGTTTCGCCATGTTGGCCAGGCTGGTCTCGAACTCCTGACCTTGGGCAATCCACCCACCTCAGCCTCCCAAAGTGCTAGGATTACAGGCATGAGTCACCCGGCTGCTTCTTTAAGCTTGGCCCTTCTGCAGGGTCAGCCCGGAATTCAGAAAAGAGGCTTCAGAGATTTTGCATTCCTGTCATTTTGGTGCTCCCCAGAAAGCTGTGGAGTGGCATCAAAGGGTCTACCCACTCACCCCGTTCCCATAGCCCCTAGCTTGGCACACACCAAGGAGTGCCAGGACGGGCTGGATGTGATCGGTATACCCTGGATTTCCCAGTGTGTCTCAGCAGTTTTGTAAGAGCTTCCTTATTGCACAGGCCCAGATGTGAGAAAAGACGTCAAGAAAATGAGGGCAGGTCATCCTCTCCTTTGGGGCCCTTTGAAAATATCCTGGTTCATTTTATTCATATCTTAGAGTACACTGTAGCATTTGAGCGTATCTTCTCTGAATGGCTGAAGGAATGCCTGTAGCAAAGGCTGGCAGAATCACCATCAACACAAGGACCTAGTTCACACTACTGGAATGCCCTTTTCTACTGATGACCAGGACATGGTTATTAATGGTCCAATTGTAAAGCCCTGGAGACTTAACACCACCTGTGATGAAACCCAGTCCAGATTATTGCTGAAGCGTTGCAAGCTGGGGAGTATCAGTGGGTAAAGCCCTGCTCCCACGACTAAAGCAAAAGGGTTTCCAGAAATTTGTCCAGGCTGGGGCATACGATCAACCTCAATCTCAGGCAATCCACAGGAGGTTGCCCGGGCAGGGGATCAGCTAGGCAGCACTACCCTTCTCCTGGCCACGTGCTCATCAAAGCCTGATACAAGCCAGGCATGGTGGCTCAGGCCTGTAATCCCAGCACTTTGGGAGGCTGAGGCAGGTGGATCACAAGGTCAGGAGATCAAGACTTGGCTAACACGGTGAAACCCCGACTCTACTAAAAATACAATTAGCCAGACATGGTGGCACGCGCCTGTAGTCCCAGCTACTCAGGAGACTGAGGCAGGAGAATCGCTTGAACCCAGGAGGCGGAGGTTGCAGTGAGCCAAGATTGCGCCATTGCACTCCAGCCTGGGTGACAGAGCGAGACTCCATCTCTAAATAAATAAATAAATAAACAAATAAATAAATAAAAACCTGATGCAGGCTGGGAAGTGCAGGCAGCTGAATTCATCTCCCAATTCTTGTGGAACCAGAGGGTTGTCTAGGCTGAGGAATGGCTGTTTGCAGAACCCCACCCTACTCCATGTCTGCTGGAACTTTTCCAAAAGGCTACTTAAGCTGGGCACTGGCCAAAGGCGAAGCCCCCTCCTTCATCCTGTTAAGCACTCCTGAGAGGAATGTCCAAGCTGAGAGACTAGTGTCAAGGAAATGACCCTCCATCCCTACTCTCCTGTACTGGAAAGGGCCAACTTGCAGGTTAGTGCTAAGGACCATCTTTTTTTTTTTTTTT
>NW_012101477.1:2918480-2920243 GCF_000951045.1 Mandrillus leucophaeus
AAAAAAAAAAAAAAAAAGAAGATATTCCAGGCCTATTTTATATATATATTTCCTGCCCCAGAACTAGAAACAGCCATTTCTCCAAGGAGCACTGGTTCCTTTGAATGGGGCATGGTATTGAGAAGCCACAATGTAGTCACTAGGGGTATATTCCTTGTTATGGCTGTTTGTTGTTCTAGACTAATTAATTAATATTTATAAAGAGAAAATACATCATGTGTTCATACAGATATGTGCAATTCAAATTTAGGATTATACGATTTTTTCGTTTTCATTTTATATTTTTATATCTTGTTATACTGAAAATCTTGGTTGCTAACAACATTAACATTATTTGAATATATACACACATATTTATATCTTCAGAATAATCATACCAATGCCATTACTAACAGCATAATTATTGAAAACAGTGAGATTTCTGTGCAGTTATTTTTTGTTCTTAGAATTTATCCCACTAAAGATACACATTCAACTACTGTGGTTTCTTTTTTTCCAACTACCATGGAAAATCACTTAAAATAAAGTCACCTAATTAAAGTCACTTAAAATAAGTCCTCTCCGTGTGAATAAAACCACCAACTTGATATATAATGAGGTTCACTTGTTTCACTTTGCTTTGATTTTGAGGATTGTGCTTTTATTTTTATTGAAATTGGTTTATTTTATAATAGTGTATAACATACACACAATTCTCGAGTCAAATATGCAAAGTATGTATTGTTAATTTAAAATGAAGCAAGGCCTCTCAAACTCTTTGTACGAAGAAAATCATAGTCATAGGAGAAAGATGAACAAAGAAACTTGCGAAGCTCTTCTGGCCAATACAGACAATGTATTCCTTCATTTTTAAAAAGAGATGTCAATTGCAAGGTTATTACCAGGGCAACATGTAATTAAGCAAGGTTACCAATTTAAAAGCAGATTAAAAAAAAAAAAAGTACACAGTTATATTTCTTTGAAACCTTAAAAGATTCCTTTGTTTCATATACCATTTGCAGCAGGTATCAGAACTGGATGAGTCACACATTCTCACCTAAGTGCCTATCCTGGGAGCAGGGGGCGGGAGGAATGATCTCCTGGGTGCTTTATCAGAACAGGCTTTCACCAGCTTTATGAGGCTCTCGGGAGAGTGTCCGCTTCTCCACTCTTGCAGGGGAAGAAGGAACATCTCCTTTGTCTCTTTCTGAGATTCCCTTCACTAGAAATTGTCTGTCGGAGAATCTGCATTCTCAAGGTCAAGCTCTGGAATTCCATTAGACAGCAGGGAGCCAGAAGAGCAGGCTGAGAACTCAAATCGAGAAATGGACAGAAATGGGCCAGGAGAAGTCTTACGATTCTGCTTCTACAGCCTGCAAAGGGCCAAAGCTGCAGTGCTGCAGGGTCCTGAGCTACACCTCTGCTCTCACGTTCATCACCCTACCAGACTCCTCGGGTAGCTTCCCCCCTGCCCCTGCTCCCCAAGACGGAGTTTCACTCTTATGCCCAGGCTGGAGTGAAGTAACTCAGCTCGCTGCAACCTCCAAGTATTTCTCCTGCCTCAGCCTGTGGAGTAGCTGGAATTACAGGCACCCACCACCATGCCTGGCTAATTTTTGTATTTTTTAGTAGAGACGGGGTTTCGCCATGTTGGCCAGGCTGGTCTCGAACTCCTGACCTTGGGCAATCCACCCACCTCAGCCTCCCAAAGTGCTAGGATTACAGGCATGAGTCACCCGGCTGCTTCTTTAAGCTTGGCCCTTCTGCAGGGTCAGCCCGGAATT
>NW_012101477.1:2923718-2952143 GCF_000951045.1 Mandrillus leucophaeus
TAGCCAGGATGGTCTCGATCTCCTGACCTCGTGATCCACCCGTCTCGGCCTCCCAAAGTGCTGGGATTACAGGCTTGAGCCACCGTGCCCGGCCTAATGTTATTTCTTAATGTGTTGGTGGATTTCAATTGCAAATAATTTGTTTTCTCCATTGATAGCTCTAAGCAAGATTGTTTTGTGTGTGTGTGTACAACCTACTGGATTTTGATAGCAACATTATACTCAATACATAAATATAATTTAGGTGATTTTTTTTTTCCTATGCTCTGGTAAAGTTTAAGGAACACTGTAAGTATCTAGTCTTTAAGACTAATAGCTATTAAACTCAACTGGTCCTGGAGTTTTTTGGAGGGAGGGAGGCAGCTCTGTGGCAATTTTCTTGAGTTTGTCTATGGGGAAAAAAAAGTCTGTTTGGACTTTATATACTTCTGTTAAGGTCAGTTTTGGTGAATTATTTTCCTAGAAAATTCACTTTTTAAATATATATATTAAAGGCTTGAATGCAGAAAATTGACAATTGCATCTAGATTTTCTCATGTATTTACAGAGTGTGTGCAAAACAGATGCTTGAGACAGGGTCTCACTTTGTTGGCCAGGCTGGAGTGCAGTGACACAATCATGGCTCACTGCAGCAATCCTCCCACCTCAGCCTCCCGAGCAACTGGAACCACAGACATGCAATGTCACGCCCAGCTGATTTTTAAATTTTTTTGTACAGGTGGAGTCTCCCTATGTTGCCCAGGCTGGTCTCAAACTCCCAGGCTCAAATGATCTTCCTGCCTCGGCCTCCCAAAGCGCTAGGATTACAGGTGTGCGTCACTAAGCCCAACCTATTTCTTCTTTTGATGACTATTACCTTATTTATCACAAGCATTTGTGCTTTCTACATTAATTAGGCCTTCTAGTAGTTTAAAAATTTTGCCATCCTTCTTCAAATTTATCATTTTTATTTTCTAATTATTCAACTTATTTAACTTCCAGTATTAGTGCTGTTAAAAAGTCTGACACCATCTAATTTTCCTATCTTATGTAAGCCATTTGTCTTTTTGCATGGAGGCTGAGAAGACTGTTTTTTTTTTTTTTTTTTTTGGGCGGGGGTTACAGTCTTGCCTTGCTCTGTTGTCCACGCTGGAGTGCAGTGGTGCAGTCTTGGCTCACTGCAACCTTGGCCTCTTGGGTTAAAGCAATTCTCATGCCTCAGCCTCCCAAGTAGCTAGGATTACAAGTGTGCCCCACCAAGCCCAGCTAAGTTTTGTATTTTTAGCAGAGATGGGGTTTCGCCATGTTAGCCAGGCTGGTCTCGAACTCCCAGCCTCAAGTGATCCGCCCACCTCGGCCTCCCAAAGTGCTGGGATTACAGGCATAAGCCACCACCCCTGGCCCGAGAGGACTTCTTTTATCTTTAAAATCTAATCGTTTCACTAGGATCTGACACTTCTGAGTCAATTTTCCCAAGCACAGAGTGTCCTTACAGTATTTATATTCAGGGTGGTTTGTTTTGTGGGGGAAAACAATTTTATTACCAATTTAAACATTAATTCTGTTCCATTGTTTTTTCTTCAACAAAATTTAATGTAGTTGATAAAACCTAAATATAAGACCTGAAACTGTAAAACTCCTAGAAGAAAACTTAGGGAAAAAGCGTCACGACATTGAATTTGGCAATGATTTCTTGGATATGACACCAAAAGCAGACAATGAAACAAAAAGCAGGCAAATGAGACCATATTAAACTTAACTTCTGCATAGTAAACAGTAAGAGTGAAAAGCTAACCTACAGAATGGGAGAAAATATTTGCAAACCATGTATCTAATAAGAGGTTAACATCCAGAGTATATAAAGAACTCCTACACTCAACAAAAAATGAAATAACCCAATTAAGAAAGGGGCTAATGACATGAATAGAGACTTCTCTAAAGAAGACACACAAATGGCCAACAAGCAAACAGAGAGATGCTCCACATCACTCATCATCACGGAAACGCAAATCAAAACCAAAATGAAGCATCACCTCACCTCAGTTAGAATGGTTATCAAAAAGATGAAAGATAGTAAATGTGGAAACTATAAAAAACAAAAACAAACAAACAAACAAACAAAATAATGAGTTGGTGAGGATGGGGAGGAACTGGAACTCTCGTGCCCTGATGGTGGGAATGAAAATGGTGCAGCTGCTATGGAAAACAGTATGAGTGTTCTACAAAAAATTAAAAATAGAACTACCATATGATCCAGCAGTCCCACTTCTAGGTATATATCCAACGGGATTGAAATCAGGATCCTGAAGAGATATCTGCACTCCCATGTTCACTGCAGCATTATCTGCAATAGCCAAGAAATGGAAGCAGCCTAAATGTCCATCAAAGGTAAAGAAAGAAAATGTAGTATTATCCCTATGATGGAATATTATTCAGCTTTAAAAGGGAAGGAAATTCTGACACATGCCACAACATGGAGGAAGCCTGAGGACATTATGCTAAGTGAAATAGGCCAGTTACAAAAAAACAAATACTGTATGGCTTCCCTTATGTGAGGTATCTAAAGAAAAACTCTTACAAAGTAGAATGGTGGTTGCCAAGGGTTAGGGAGGGACAGAGGCGGAGGGAGGGAGTTGTTTGATGGGTATTGAGTGTGGTTTGACAAGATGAAAAAGTTCTGGAGATCTTTTGACCAACAATGTGCACTGAGTTAACACTCCTGTTCTGGACGCTTAAAAATGGTTAAGATGGGCCAGGCGCGGTGGCTCATGCCTGTAATTCCAGCACTTTGGGAAGCCGATCACGAGGTCAGGAGATCTAGACCATTCTGGCTAACACAGTGAAACCTCATCTCTACTAAAAATACAAAAAATTAGTCGGACTTGGAGGCACAGACCTGTAGTCCCAGCTACTCGGGAGGCTGAGGCAGGAGAACTGCTTGAACCCGGGAGGTGGAGGCTGTAGTGAGCCAAGATTGCGCCACTGCACTCTAGCCTGGGCGAAAGAGTGTCTCTGTCTCAAAACAAAAACAAAACAAAAAAAAATGGTTAAGATGGTAAAGTTTATGTCACGTTGTTTTTACCACCAGCACCACAAAAGCTCAATATAGTCAAATTTTCAACTACAGTTTAATTTCCTTTGCCTCTTTTCCGTATCGATTACTATCTTATTTCGTTTATTTCTTTTCAATGGAGTATCTTCCCCCTGTGCATCTTCTGTTTAGGTTTGTGATAACCTTTCCTTTTTCCTTTGTCTAGGGTCAGCTGTGGTCTTCCATTCTCTCCATCACCACTGCTCCTTCCCTCCCAGTCTGCAGTTTCTAAGCCCTCCAGAGCTGGAGATCCAGGTGATATGACCCTTGGTAAACCGTATGAGCAAACAGGTTCTGTGGTGGCCTCATCAGAGGGGTGGGCTAGAGGCTCCATGAGATTTAAAGGTACAAATTCGGTGACAATGATACTAGCTCAGGGGCCTTCTGGGATCAATAATTGGTTGTCTTTGAGTTAAAATTCTCACCAAGCAATCTCTGTAAAAGGGAGGGGTTATCCGTCCACTTAAGACAGAGCTGGGAAGGTACAGGGAATGTGAGGTTATGGCAAAACTGAATAGGACACAGGATAAACCTCCTCCAGTCTCTTTCTTTCTTCCGAAAAGTCTGAAAAAGTTAAGGTGCCAAAAACTCAGAGGGACAGAAATAAAACATTTGTAGGCCTTGTATGGTGGAAAAGTTTCCAGCAGAGAAAGTATGAACAAAGCTGGCCACTGGCTCTGGCACCAAGCAGGTCCCTGGCTTGCAGAGTGACCTCACATGTTGGTAACTTTCTGGGCCTTTTCTCCTTATCTGTAAGGGGAAAAAATAGGAGGAGGGAAATATTTCTGGTTCCTGAGGCAACTGCTTTTATTGCACAAACATTACCTTTTATGAAAAATGTATCTTTTTAGAGACAAGGTCTTCCTATGTTGCCCAGGCTGGAGTGCAGTGGCTATTCACAGGTGCGATCACAGCACACGATAGCCTCCAACTCCTGAGCTCAAGCGATCCTCCTGCCTTAGCCTCCCACATAGCTGGGCCTTAACAGGCATGTGCCACTGTGCCTGGCAATAAACATTACCTTTTCATATGCATGAAAGACCTCCCCTCGCTGGGCATTCATGCAATTTCTGAATACATCCAGAAGAATAAAGTATCTACACGGACAAGATAAATTTTAAATAATTTTTTTAAAACAAAAAAGACTAAAACGTGGTAAGAAATCAGTCTTGTGCATTTTGTACATTTGTGTCCTCCACTCTGTCTTCATTTACTGCTACAGGAAGCTGACTGCACAGCCGGTCACAGTTGAACAAAGACATCAGAAGGCTAGTTAGTCTCTTCACCACAGAAGCCCCCAAGTGAACCTAATTCTGAAGGACAGGTCTCAGTGTCCCTTAACTTTGTTCTCCCCAGGAGAAATCCATTTTGCTGCCAAATGTGACCAACAGACTTGGGTGGATACATCTAGCACAATCACGGTCTTGTCATGCTGCCAACATGGCCCAAGGCATGGTGTGCAGGGCAGCCTCTCTGAAGGGCCTCTGCTACGCCTGCTCGCCAGCACCACCTCCGCCAGCAGCAGAACCCTTGCTGGATGCCTGGGCATCTGAGGAGCGGGAGGCCTGCTTCGGCAGGCGGATGGGGACATAGATGTTGGAAGCACGGTGCTCCTTGAGGTACTCTCCTCCCTTTTCTTCATATTCTTTCCTGGTGATCCAAACTTCATTATCATCTAGGTGGTCCAAGGCCCAGTCACGAGCACCGTACCAGGCGTCCAGCACAGGGTTTGAGGCAAGTTGAACCTGAAACACAAAGAAGATTCACCAGGACACCTCCACCAGGGCTCCAGGCGTGAATGTTCACCTGGCTCAGCTACAGCCCCCGATATTTTATCCCCAGAAATATACACATAGGTGGGCCCAGTGCACTCCAAGACAGTTCGGGGCTAGCTCCACACCCTGTAAACAAAGCTGAGCTGGAATGCCCAGATTCTTCAGAACACATGGCTGTCAGACATTTTACTAACACAAGACCTGACACTCGGGGTCAGAGAGGGGCCAGTGGCTCAGCCTCCTGCTGCGCGATGCTGTCAACCACAAGCTGTCAGGGAGAGGTGAAGCGGAGGCTGGCCTGTGACCTGGGGAAAAGGCCTTCCTGGCCCTGCTCCCCGCTCTGAGCAGAGGGAAACAGGGGCCGCTGCAAGGCAGCTCTAGCCAGGGTAGCAAAAGAGCCTCAGGAGAAATGGCAGCAGAGAGGGGTGACCTGGGCGTTCCCTGTGAGGCTGCTGGCACTTAGTTTCCCCTTCTTCTCATCGGAGTTGGGCTGGGGTTCAGCAGCTCTGAGAAGGCCCTCGGCTAGGCTGACCTGATCATTATGGTAACGCTGCAGCTCCCATCGGGCCTCCTGTGTCCTGGAGTTACCCGCCTCACTTCCTACCTCCCTCTCACCTCCCCACTCCACCAATCCCATGAGTTCCAGGTTGGAATGGTGGTTTCAGAACTTTCGGGAGTGAAGGGCAGAGGCCGTAATGGTGGAATCAGCATGCGCAAATGGAGGTGGGAAAGTGCAGGCTCAGGAGTCCAGCTGCTGGGCTTGCCACGTGGGCAAGGGGCCTGTGAACCAGGACCTCGCCACTAGGATAACCAGAGGCCCCACCCCCTGGCTTCAGGGGACTTAAGTGCATGAGTGTAAGGCACGTGGTAGATGCTGCCTGCTACAGAGTATTCAATAAAGCGTAGCTCTCATCATTACTAATAAAAAATGCAGCAAGATATATGATTAATAGACTATATAGCCATAAAAAGGATGCTCTGGAAATGTACCTATTCATATAAAAACAGTGTCACAATAATTCGAAAGTGAAAAAATTACAGGTTACAAAATAAGCTGTCAACGATCTCTTTTTGGTGAAAACCATACATGAGATGAAAACGACCGGAGAGTACACAAACAACATTGCTCGCAGAGACTGAAACTACAGTTTTCTTGGTTTTCATTTTGGTTTAAATTGTCTGATATTTTTGTAATATTTAAAAATGTTTTGCTGTTTAAGAAAAAACAGGAACTTAAAGTTGTAAATTTGCACATCTTGGGGTTCTCTTCCTTCTAATGATCACGGAGGGCCTTAGGTGGCCGGTGTGTTTGAGCCACTGCTGAATATATAATCTAAAATTGGAACATCAGGGCTTAGTGACGGTGTGACACACTCATGACATTACAATGTGAAAGGGGGCAGAAACAGGAGTCGGGGGGAGCTGAGGCAAGGTCAGGTGAGACCAAAACAGCAAAAGCAGGGCTGGGAAAAGATCTGGCTGGTAGCAGCATTCCTACAACCAATGCTCACAAAGTGATTCATGGGAGACTTTGGAAATTATCAAGAAACACATCTTGAAAATCCTCTACGATTTTTTTCTCTACTACTTCATCCTAAGTCGCTACTGCCAGCGTGACTCAGCCCCATGCTCACGCCCCTTCCTGTCACCCCTTGGCTTCAGCACTGCTGCTCTCTCCTGCTCCCCCCTCCTCTTCCTCCACCTCCTTCTTAGACTCATGGGTGTCCTACAGCCCTTAAATGCTAGTGTTCTTTAGGAATTCATCCTTAACATCACCTACCCTCCCGAAGAGTGCCCAGAACACATCTATGCTTGTGGCAGGTGGAAGGGTGTAAAACTACCCTCTCGCCTTCCCCCTTCCCCACCGAGCGCTCATCCAGTTAGCTGTGGCCACCTCTCCGTGTGTCCACCCTGGAAATGGAACACACTATCCTCTCCCTTAAGTCTGTCCTTCCTCCCACAGCTCCTCGTCCAGTGAATCTCTTATTCAGCAAACTAGTTGCTCCACCTAGAACTTAGGAATTATCTTAGGTCTCACTTCCCTCCTCAGATCCAACTTACTAACAAGTTCTGACAATTTGACTGCCTTAGCCTCTTTCACATCAACTCCCTCTCTTCCTCTCCCTCTGCCACTGCTTTCCTATTTCCTGCAGAGCTACCAAGTGACACTGTGCCAAGGGCTTGGGACACATTTCACAAGACAGTGGTTGTCTCTTCCCTAACAGGTAGATCTCGTAAGGAACATAGGAAAGGACAGGGAAGGCTTCCTGGAGGAAGTGATTTCCAGGAAACCAGCCACTGAGAGAGCTGGATGAGCTAGAAAGAGTACTCTATGCAAAGGGAGCCAGCATGTGCAAAGGCCCTAAGGCAGGAAAACTCTGGAAAACTAATAGCAGTGAGCTGTGGCTGAAGTGCAGGGTGGAAGGGGGAATGATGAGAGAACCCTGGACGGTTCTTCAAGGTCAGAACACAAGGGACCCTGTAAAGCCTGACGAGTGGAGTGAGGGCTTCCTCCTAGAGGCTGGGAAGCTGCCTCCTAACTGGTCTGCTTCCAACATTTCTCTTAATACCCTATTTTGCACATCAATGTCAAATATATCTTACTAAATGTAAATCAGATCACAGTCCCTGCTTAGGCTCCTTCATGGTTCATCACTATGGCTAAAGATAACAGCTGTACAGAAAAGCCCTACTGTTACCTTAGAAAGGCTACTTCCAAGGGTGGGGCCTTGGCAGGCATCTGGGAACTTGGATTTTGGGAGGTCCCCACCACCACCTGGTACGAGTGGCTCAATAAGCCCATTCATACAAATAATGTGGTTTATGCCAAACACATGTTTCCCTTCTGTGAGCCTGGAATTTGGGTATGCTCCAAGCAGGGGGCGCCTATGTGATCGGTCCCCAAATAAAACCCCAGGCACTGCGTCTCCTACCAACTTCCCTGGTTGGTGACACTTAATGCGCTCTTAAAGGCACTGCTGGGGAAATTATGTCCTGTGTGACTCCACAGGGAAAGGCCTCAGACACTTACACCTGGTTGCTCCCAGGTTTCACCCCAGGCACCTTGTTTCTCTGCTGAGTTGCCGTACTAAGTCACAGCTGTAAGTATGATTACATGCTGAGTCCTGTGAATCCTCCCAGAGAAACATCCTGCCTGGAATGGTCTCAGGGACCCTCAAAACAACAGCTCATGTCTGAGAGTTTATTACATGCAGGCCCACTGTTGGGCGCTTGACGTGCACCAGTACACCGAATCCCAGCAACACATACCGATTACCCCTTCCTACCCCTGAGAAAGCCAAAGCTTAGCACAATTCAGTAATGGTGACGATGGAGTCAGGACCAAAGCCCCGAGACGCCACCCTGAATGTACACTACATCATGCAGCAGAGCAGACCACGGCCAAGCTTCTTAGCAGGATGCACAGGCTCTGCACAGTGTGGGCTTTGCTGACCTCTCTACCTCACCCACCTCCTCTCCTCTTTGTCAGCCACGTGCTCCAGCAACACTCAGCCACTTCTCACTCCCTCAACAAGCTTCTGGCCTGTGTGCCCTTGCTCATGCTAATCCTTCTGTCTGGGATGCTCTCTCCAATGTGTCCCATGCCCCACACTGTCTACATGGCAAACACCTATTCATCCTGAGAAGATCCAGATCCATGGAGCCTTTTCTGAACGCCAATGGAGACTGCCAGGTGCCCATGCCTGTATATCCCTTATGCTCTGATTTACCTGGCTGCTGCCTGCTCAGATAGTGAGGTCCTTGCAGCCAGGTGCTGTGTTCAGGACATCTCAGCGTCCCCACAGTGCCTGATCCATGATGGGAGCTCAGACCATGTTTCTTGGTAATCAGGGATTTGGTAGGTAAATTGTGGGGCATTCACACCAGTCATAAAGATAGTATTTTAACAGAACAATGACATGGGAAAATGTTCATGACAAGTTCAGTTCAGCTTACAAAGCAGTACACACTCACATGTGTAGAGAATGTATGGCAGACAAGCTCTGCCTGCAGGGCCGGAACTGGGTAGGGAGAATGACTGACTTTTCAGGTACACTTTTTCACACTATTAGAATTCTATGCATGTCTTCATCTTCCAATTTAAAGAAACCACAAAATAGTATATAAAACACGATTTCCATTTTGCTTTAAAAATTAAACATGGACTTAAGATCAGAAGAAAAGCCACAAAAATGTTAACAGTGGATATTTCTGCATGATTATTACTTTTGCAATCAGAAAACAGGTAATGCTATTTTCAGAATAATTGACTACTCAAACAATCAGTACCTGAAAAGAAGACTGGAAGGGTCTCATCTCCAACAGTTCCTTCTCCATTCTGGCTTTCATCCCAGGATACATCGTGTTCCCGCCAGTGAGGAAAACGTTCTGAACCAGCGTTTCCTGAACGTCCTTTGGGTACCTAGGAAAGAAACAACTCCTAATATAGTCCCTTAACTCAAATATCAGAACAAAATGTGGATGCAGAAATGTAAGCTCTCAGTACAAAACAGAAAAACATCTACACAAAAAGCTAAAAAAAAAAAAAAAAAAAAAAAACCAAAACTTTCAATTTTCATTTGTGTCTCTACAGAATGCCAGCCCAATGTGTCCACATAGCCAGACAAAACCATAATGTGAATGGCCAACTTATCTCCTTAACATGATTAGAATTTTTATACTTTTATAATACATTTTTAAAAAAATAAACGAGAATAAATTTGCATACGTTTTGATAAAGTGTAACAAATTTATACGTTCCAGTAACGATCACTACAATCAAGGGACAAACATTTCCATTATCCCCAAAAGCCATGCCTCCCTTTTCAGGGCCCATCTATCGACCTGTGCTTTCTTTTTATCTTTTTTAATAACAGCTTTATCTAAGACATATTTGATCACTTTCCAACCACTGTTAAGACAAGGCTCAAAGGCACTCAAAGTGGCAGCAGCAGCTTTTTCTTCCTTGCTAGGTACACGTTTCCCTGTCGTTATAACCAACAGCAGCCAGAGTCCTACAAAATTCGATTCCCTACTTGACCAACTTGAATGATCAAACTCACACTTCAGGTAAATGCCCGCATAAATGGGTAAAACACCTGGATTCTTATGGAAATATAAACTCTTAAGTTTACATTTAAGAGGAATGGAAAGGAGGGGAAAAATTTTATTAGCTCTGCAATATTTTAGGGTGATTTAAGATCACTAATCTTTAATAATGTGAAGGTTTACATGGAAACCAGTGTACATGTTATTGGGTTGTTCAAACTTAAAAGACACTCTTAAAGCTACTCAAGTCAACCCAGCATTTATAGGTTCAGAAAACAACTAACTACGGAGCTCCAGTTAGGTGCCAGTTAGGTGCCAGGCCTGGTGATAAGAGATTAAGGGAATACTGTCTGAGCACAGCAAGTCAATGAAGAGAAGAGAGTGAGACGCATTTTCAAGTGCCTGACCATCACATCTACCATTCAATGCAAAATCCAAGGAAATGTTTCAGGAAAATAGAAGGAAAAGCAGATTCGCTGTCTCACCTGTCCAGAATGTACTGAAGAGTCTCTGCAATCCCAGCCTGCTCTTCTCCTATGAGAGATGGCTGGAAAATAATCTCTGGAGCTCGAATTCTTTCTGTCCCAACAAACAGCTGATGATATGCTGCCAAGTTAAACACGGGCTTTAAAAACCCAAGGTTTAAAAGATATTTTTAGGCCAAATGACAAATATTCCAGTGGCTAGTTTCCTCAAACTGCATTTCTTATCCCAACAGTTTCTGTCCCTTGTTAATGCCAGTATAGCCTCTCCCAACTCTCTTGACCTGCTAATTCAATTTCCTACCTTCTTCCAACCTGTATATTATAAACATGTACATGTTTCCATCATGAAATGGTCCCCGAGTTGCAGGGAGAGGCTTTGTGGAGAGCAGCAGTAAAAGGCCCAGCCTAAAGGACAAGTCTCCTGCTCAGTGCCTTGCTTAGTGCCCCATCCCTGCTGGCAAGGAAGCTCTCTCCCAGGCGGGTCTCAGACTCAGGACAGTTTATCTGGTTGGTATTGTAATGACAGAAACATAGACTCCAAAGAGGATTATGTGTACTGGCATTGGCTTAAATGTAAATGAAACCATTAGGAGCCAGTCTTCAGATCTCAAGTTCCCAATCACTTTCCCAAATGTTTCTGCTGGGTGGACTGTTTCTCACAGATTCATAGATCTTGGTGCTGGAACCAATCCATCAATCACTGGGGAAAAAAAATCCCTGATTTCAGATGTTTTAAGTATTGGTACCCAATTTTCTAAAAATATAACAGTTTTGTTTTAAGTCCTAAAGAAACAGACTAGCCCAGCCATTTAAGTCAACACCTTCAAAGAATAAGCATGTTCTGGGCTGTAGGAGTCAAACCTGGACAGTGGTGACCGGCTTCTCCACTCCAGGTGTTTCCTCTGAAAACAAGGGATCAAAATCATTCATGCTTTCCACATCTTCCAAAGATGGCTCCAGCTGCTCCAGGTCAGGGGTCTAAGAGGAGAAGCAGCAAAATGAAATGGAACCTGTACCTTCAGCAGGCCTCAGTTCTATCACTTTAGTGCCACAAAAAAGAACTGGGATCTTGCTCAATGTTCTAAAACCTTACATAAAAACTATGAAAATGTTTCTAAGCTATTTTTAAAAAAGCACACATGAACACGAAGACTAAAAAGCCAGGAACAGGCTTTGCTTTGATCTCCTACCTTTCCTACTTTATACAAGCCTTACCAACCCCCGCCTTCTCTAAAGCCTTCTGATGGTGCCAGCTCATGGCTGGGCCCCGTGGAAGACTTGCTGCTTGCATGAGTCACACCACCACACACGCAACTCTGAGGGAAGGGTGTGACAGCTGCTATCCTACAAGGCAGCTAGACTACCAGCAAAGTTAAAGCAATCTCTTAATAATTAATAAATACATCTGCTGGCCAGGGAGCGGTGGCTCACGCCTGTAATCCCAGCACTTTGGGAGGCAAAGGCAAGCGGGCTGCTTGAGCCCAGGAGTTCGAGACCAGCATGGACAACACAGTGAAACCCCACCTCTACAAAAAGTACAAACATTAGCTGGGTGTGGTGGTGAGCACCTGTAGTCCCAGCTACTTGGGAAGCTGAGGTGGGAGGATCACTTGAGCCTGGCAGGTTGAGGCTACAGTGAGCCATGATCATGCCACTGTAATCCAGCCTGCGTGAAAGAGCAAGACTCTGCCTCAGAGATATAAATAAATTATTAAATAAATGTATGTGCCAACACTAATGAGCTTAACAATCGGTCCCTTAACAGCAGGTCCTGCTGGGCTGGGAATGGGACTAGAGGCCCCAAGGTAGCAGAGTGCTTCCTATCTGTGGAGTCCTGCAGAACAAGCTCTCCTCTGTGACCACAATGAACCTGGGCAGGGTCTAGACATGCCGGCACCATTTCCAAAAGAGAAGTTAGGGCGCTTTTAATTCTAATCTGTACAAAGTAAGCTGGGGATGGTGGTGGTTCTGAAAGACATCTTTAACCATCTGTCACTGGACATCTGTCATTGGAGAGAAGTTGCGGGTGGAAATATTTAGTTGCATCCCAGGGAAGAATGCTGTAACAATGAGAGCTGCTGCAGAATGGGCTGTCTTATGAGGCAGCGTCTTGGGAGGGTTCAAGCGGAGTGTAACCAATAGCCAAGTATGCTTGAGAGGAGACTGCGCCAGTGAGTATGCATTCTGAGTCTCGCCTTACTCTCGGAATTTATGAAGTATGTAAATTACCAACATAATTCAGAGGACTTAAATATACTTCTCTCGAACCTACTCATATATACTGCAAATGTAAACTGGCATTAAAATAAGGCAATACCCCTCAATACCCCACACACATTCACACACCAAAAGTCATGTGGCAAATATGGCATGCAAAATGGGTGACAATGTACTCTAAATTCTGTTCAGTATAGATGACTCTACAATATTTGAGGGGGATTTTCCAGGCTTGAGGATCAACCCTGGAAAGGAAAGCGAACGTTTCTTCATGTGAGACTTGTGTACAGGATGAGGGGGCTGGTTTATAGGGGTAATTTGAGGAGGAAAGAAGATGGGTTGGGTGACACGAATCTAAAGAACCCTGCTCTCAGGGAAGGAAGGAAAAGCTGTCCCTGCCAATACTGAATCAGACACAGAGGGGAGGGACACCTGCTATCTGCACAATCCTCACTGCAGATATTGCTGTATTTGATGGGTGAGGAAACTGTCGCTCAGAGAGGTGAAGTAACTTGCCCAAGGTCACATAGCACTAGCAGACAGTGGACACGCGGGAAGAGACAGAACTACTCAGTTCCGAAGTCTCTGTTCTGCCTTAAGCTGGAGTTCTATAAATCATGAGGCCGAGGATAAGACAAGTGGGGGCTTTAGGAATATGGAAACGATCTAGCCTAAGGTCAGAGTAGGTAATACAAGAGATCAATGAAAGATTTTACACGCAGCAGCAAGGCCAGCTGCGACAATGACAGGCTCCTCTGTCCAAGCAGGGACAGCAGAGAGGGAGTAAAGGAACATTCCCCTTGCCATCTGCAGTTTGTGATCTGGAAGACTCTCAGCTCCCCTCACAAGAAAGGAGCCCTCCCACAGGAGTGTCTGTGCCTATTCTGCCTTGGCACCAAACCCAGTTCTTCAGGAATGACCCTAAAGGGTTCCAGGAGAGGAGTGGAAATTGATCATCAAAGTTGTTTTTCATTTGGTGGTTTGTCATCTGGGGGAAGCAGGAACCAGGAGGCAGTGTGACATAACAGAAGGCGGCCAGGCTCTGCAGTCACTGATCCAGCTTGGAAGGCAACCAAAGGTATATGAAAGGTCCACAGAGGCAGAGCTGGAAAAGCACACTCTGAGCCGCTTCTCCATCTATGTATAAGTGGGACATGAACTTGGGGCAGCGTTGGGTGAGAAATGAACAACTCTTCCCTCTTCCCTTTTAAACACACACTTAATTTGGTCCCTTAAATAATTCTGTCGTATTACTGGGTTGAAGACAAAAATATCATCTGTGTATTTAAGATAACTACAGACAAAACCTGTAACCTGTGATTCCCCAAGTAACAGGTGAAAGCAAGCACTGGGGTCCACTGCAGTCGTTCCTCTCTACACCCCACATTTTTACCCTATTTTTCATCTTCATCCTAACCTCCACCCTGGCCTCCCTCAATCCAAGTGATGACCTTTCCTGTGGATTCACACACCCTTCTCTACCCAGCCTGGAATCCAATCACTTTTGCCACCATCCCTCCATGAACTCTATCTGCTTCCGTTACATCCAACCAATAAGCCTGCAGTCTAAAGGATGCCTCCCAGTACTCTTTCCACTTGGGCTCTGGAGCAAATTATATTTTTAAAAGAAGGTCACAACAGTAACTTCTATCCCACACGCTTTGTGACCCTGACACTCCTCATAAAGAGGTGGAGGGGCTTTGTTTCCTCCCCTTGAGTCTCAGTGGGGGACTGTGAGGACTACAACCAACAAAGTATGGTGCAAATGATGTCATGTGACTTCTGAGGTAAGGTCCTAAAAGGTCATGCAGCTTTCTTATGCTTTCATCTCTTGAAACATTCACTCTCTGGCTGCTCTCTTGGGAAGCTCCCTCTTGGAAACCAGTGGCCATGCTGGGAGGAGCCCAAGGCACATGAAGAAGCCATGTGTAGGTGCCTGGGTCAAGAGTCCCCCATGAACCGAGCCCTTAAGTCCTCCCAGCCCAGATACCAGACAAGTGAAAAACCCTCCAGCTGATTCCAGTCCCCAACTATTTAATTCTTCCCAGCAGTGGCTCCCGGCACCTTGAAGCAGAGATCCCTGCTGTATCCTCTCTAAATTCCTCACCCACCAAACCCATGAACACAATAAAATTGTTGTCGTTTTATGCTGCCAAGTTTGGAGTGGTTTTTGTAGCAATAGAAAAGTTAAATACGCTCCAGCAGGGCAAGAGTGCAGAAAGTCCCACGTGCTATTTAGGCAATCCTGTGGTTATTCCTCAGCTTCCTTCTGCCTGCCCTTTCCCAAAACCCTTCTCCACAGTCTCCTTTCTAATCTCAACCCTGGGAATCTTAAAAGATCACCTTAGTTGCTTCAAAAAATGAACTTCCCTCTTTATTCTTCATTCTACTTCCTTATCTATTTTCATGTCCTTGAGAGCTTGTTTGGAGGTTCTAGCAGGGGAGCACAGCTACTCGTATACCCTTGATGGAAGACCGGTCCTCCTCTATTGGGGATGGTCGTCCTCTTCGACCAAGCATGCAGCTTCGGGAGGGACACACACGAAGTGGTGAGGACAGGAGACACCCGCCTAGCCAGCCAGATCAGCCGGATCAACCCTAGCAATCAATGGGGTGACAGATATCGCAGCCAGATCACTCTCATGTCCTATTTTCTTATCCTTCCAAGCCTTCCTTGTTTCAAAAAATAATTATCATCCTAGCTAAGATGACCATTCAAGCTCTTAACTCTCCCATCAATCCTTTTGGCTTCCTTTATCTCTGACTGCTCTTGCTCAATCTTCGTCCTGGCTTTTCTTCTGTCACCTAACTCTCCAGCGGTGGCATTCTCCAGGAATTTTTCTTTTCTCCCTTCCCATTTGATTCTGTCCTCCCCTAGCTCCACCTGATGTCCCGCAGAGTCCTGAAAAACTCCACCTGATGTCCTACAGTGATTTTAAAGATAAGGAGCTCAGGGCCAGGTGCGGTGACTCATGCCTGTAACCCCTGCACTCTGAAAGGCAAGGTGGGAGGCCTGCTTGAGACCAGGAGTTCAAGAACAGCCTAGGCAACACAGCAAGACCCATCTCTACAAAAAATTAAAAAGCAAAAAGTTAGCTGGGCGTGATGGTGCACACCTATAGTCCTAGCTACTAGGGAGGCTGAGGTGGGAGGATCAATTGAGCCCAGGAGTTTGAAGTTACAGTGAGCCATCATCACACCATGTACTCCAGCCTGCGCAACAGAGTAAGATCCAATCTCTTAAAAAAAAGGTGCTCAAAACTAAGCCAATTATCTTCCCAAACTTGGTCAAAGGCACTACCATCTACCCACCGCCTTTCAATACAGCCTAAGGGTTACAAGAGTGGAATCTGGAATTGAACTGCTCGTGTCTGAATTTGACCAGTACTACTTCTAGCTATGTGACCTCACTCCAATCTTTCCTTGTCTGTAAAAGAGGGATAATGATAGTACCTAGCCGTTGAGTTGTGAACATGAAACAGGAGGACACCTATGTAGGTGCTCAGCAAGGGGTCGGCACATGCCACATGCTCTATTCCTAATCAACACTGCTACTCTCGTCACCTTGGCTTGTAAATGGCAGTGAGATCTTGGGATCCTACATCTGATCCTACATCTGTTCTGTTTTCCCCCCTGTAGCCTCACCCCTCCCTTCAACCATCATCCTAACTGCCACCAGTTAGTTTCCCAAAACAAAATCTCATTGTCTCATTCACTTGCTCAACATCCCTGGAAAGCTACGAATGTCTGAAGGATAATATGCAGGCTCGTAAGCCTAATGGGTAAAGACCTTAATCTCCACTTCATCACCCACCACAGCCTTTCTTGTTCACACTCTATATACCTGCATGTGTGGTTCTTTCCACCTAAAATGTCCTTCCCTCCTGCTCTGCTACCTACTGAAATCAAATAATCTTCCTTTTTTTTTTAGAGAGGGTCTCGTTCTGTTGCCCAGGCTGGAATGCAGTGGCACAACCATGGCTCACTGCAGCTTCGAACTCCCAAGCTCAAGTGATCCTCCGACCTCAGCCTCTCAAGTAGCTGAGACTACAGATGCATGCCCAGCTAATTTAAAATTTATTTATTTATTTATTTTGAGATGAAGTGTCGCTCTGTTGCCCAGGCTGGAGTGCAGTGGTGCGATCTCCACTCACTGCAAGCTCCGTCTCCCAGGTTCACGCCATTCTCCTGCCTCAGCCTCTCAAGTAGCTGGGACTACAGGCGCCTGCCACCACGCCCAGCTAATTTTTGTACTTTTAGTAGAGACGAGTTTCACCACATTGGCCAGGCTGGTCTCAAACTCCTGACCTCAGGTGATCCACCTGCCTCTGCCTCCCAAAGTGCTGGGATTACAGGCGTGAGCCACCATGCCCGGCCAAAAAAAATTTTTTTTAGAGACAGGATCTATGAGGTTCAGGGATTGGTCGCAAATTCCTGGGTGCAAGCGATCCTCCCTCCTCAGTCTCTCAGTGTTGGGATTAAAGGTGTGAGCCACTGTGCCCGGCCCAAATAATCTTTCAAGGACCAGCTGAAACATCCAATCCTTTCTCAAAAAACCAAATGTGTATTCCCACACACATTTACCAGCATACCTGCTATGCTTCATTACAGTCAGCTAAGCATGGTGCTATAGCCCTCGTTTTTTGTTTTTGAAGTACCCAGGAAGGCAGGTATTGCATCTTAATCACCTCTGCATCCCTGGTATACTGCGCCTGGCACTGAGTGGTGGGCCCCTGGGATATACCCTCAAATTCCCCTGGAATAGAGATGATTGTAAAGCTTTGGGTTTCAAGAGGTTTCTTCAGCTGCCAAAAAAAAAAAAAAAAAAAAATCAACATTCACCTTCACCTAGCTTCATTCCAAAGCATACCATCTTAAGATAACTTCTTAGCTTCACAAAAATTATAAAAAGGATATTTACTTATCCCAATTCAAATGATTCACAGAGAGGAACAAAGCTGGTAATTTCAACACAGAGAACAGGCATCCAACAGAGAACAGTTTTCTCTGCCACGGTTGGCTTCTCTCCTGCTAGAGTTTGCCAGGGTCTCCACATGTCTTACGTGGTGTTCAGAAACACTAATATGACTGTTCTTTTGGAACTGCATGGAATGACAGTTTGCCAAGGCATACCACAGACGATGCAGCATGGTTCCCTAAAACAGCCTTGAGCGGCGTAAGAAGCAGCAGAGGCCAACCTTGATCTTGGCTAGTAAAGCGGGAGAACTTTCTATATCTGGCCCATTGTGTTTTCCAACAAATGATAATGCTCAAAAACTGTGTTCTCCCCCCTCCTACCCTCTTATGTTGTGCTTGTAGCTATGAAAATCAAGCATCTTCTGGTTTAAATACTTCATTACAATTCATGCTAACAAAGCCTGCTCCTCCACAACATCCTCACAGAAATAACTGCAGAATAACAAGGGCCAGAATAGATTGGTCTATAAGAAAACAGATTTTTGAGATCACTATTAGTTAAATTCCAGCTGTATTAATTCAGTTCAGCCATTACTGCTTAAGTGGAATTTCAATATGAATTTTGGTTCACATATATCGATTCAATTCATTCTAAATGAATTATATTATTGGAAAATAATACAAATACTTTTTGAAAGGTAGAACTGGCTAGCCAGTGTCATGGTAACTTTATCCCACAAATGTGACTGTAATTGACTCTGATCATTAAGAATTACCCTAAAATGCTGAACGCTGATTAACCATTAAAGGTTTAGTGACCAATCATCGCTTTTTTTTCTCTGAGACAGAATCTTGCTCTGTTGCCCAGGCCGGAGTACAATGGTGCAATCTCGGCTCACTATAACCTCCGCCTCCTGGGTTCAAGCGATTCTCCTGCCTCAGCTTCCCGAGTAGCTGGGATTACAGGCGCCTGCCACCACGCCCAGCTAATTTTTCTATTTTCAGTAGAGATGGGATTTCACCATGTTGGCCAGGCTGGTCTCAAATTCCTGACCTCAGGTGATCCGCCCGCCTCGGCCTCCCAAACTGCTGGGATTACAGGCGTGAGCCACTGCCCTCAGCCCAACTGATCATCAAATTTGTTGCACATAGAAAAATCTTTTGCAGTCCAACATTTCAAAACCCCCTAAACCCAAGGAGATTTAAATGTGTGTGCCAGAGCATAAAATGAAGTAGGTACCTACTGAGTATCTGCTGAAAGAATGGGGGAATGGGTGGTGAATCACAGCATGTAACAAATGCAAACAAATGAACAAAGAAAAGGAAAAACTAGATTCTCAACTGCTGAAGAATCACATCTTCACAGCTGTTTGGTTTTTTTTCCCCTTTTGAAATCTGAAATCCTTCATCTGCATGTGGCTGAGTGGCACTGCTCTGGTATAAAGAAGAATATGTCCTGCTAACATGTCGAGCATGATAAAAACTAAATATGGATGAATATATAACAAAGACAACATGCTTCCAGATTTCAGTAAGCAACAACTCAAACCTCAAACAAAGACCTGAAAACCGAGAGAAGCAAAATGGAAAAGGCACACTGATTCAGCTGAGGCTGATCTGGGATGCTGCGTTGGAAGAAGATGGTAAAGGCCCCTTCTACACAAGATCTTAGTGATCCAGTAAGGTGCTCTATAAAGCATACACTCATGTACTGTCCTCACAAAATTGACAGCCTGTCGAGATGCAAAGAATGCAACAGTGAGAGCAGAAACTATGAGCGAGCCTCCAGCTGGGAGCCAGTCACTGCAAAAGTAAGCTTCCTGTTGAGCCAAAGGCAACTCTGACATCACTGAGAAGCACCATGCTACACCCAAGCATCAAATGGCACTGACTTGCATTTTTCCAAAGTATCTTTTTTTCTAGAAGGATAGGTAATCAACAGCTTAATGAAAGTTGATTTAAAAAGAAAAACAAAAAAAAAAACCAAGAGGCTAGTCTGGTTTATCCTGCCTAAAACATGTCTCAAGGCAATAAGTTACTTTGTTTTGGAATTCTAGGGATGACAGATCCAGGAATAGTATGTACAATTACAAACTCTTTGTTCCAATTCTAAAGGCAGGGGACTCTACCTGTGACTTCTGGACTGAATACCTACCTGCAGGCTGCCCCTTTGCCATACAGGAACTAAGATGCTGGGGTCTAAGCTCTTTTGGCTACTTTGACACTTATTAACAACCAAGCACGGTGGCTCAAGCCTGTGATCCTAGTGCTTTGGGAGGCTGAGGAGGGAGGTTCACTTGAGGCCAGGAGTTCGAGACTAGCCTGGACAACTTGATGAGACCCCATCTCTACAAAAAAATCGTAAAAATGACTTGGGCATGGTGGTGCTCACCTGTAGTCCTAGCTTCTTAGGAGGCTGAGGTGGGAGGATCCACTTAAGCCCAGGAGTCTGAGGTTACATTGAGCTATGATCATGTAACTGCATTCCAACTGGGCAACGAAGTAAGACTCTGTCTCAAACGAACAGCAACACACTTTGTTTTTTGTTTGTTTGTTTTTGAGATGGAGTTTTGCTCTTGTTGCCCAGGCTGGAGTGCAATGGAGCAATCTCAGCTGACTGTAACCTCCACCTCCCAGGTTCAAGTGATTCTCCTGCCTCAGCCTCCCAAGTAGCTGGGATTACAGGCATGTGCCACCACACTCGGCTAATTTTGTATTTTTAGTAGAGACAGGGTTTTGCTGTGTGGGCCAGGCTGGTCTCAAACTCCTGACCTCAGGTGATCTGGCCTTCCAAAGTGCTGAGATTACAAGCATGAGCCAGCATGCCCGGCCTCAAAAACACTTATTAACAGTGCACGGGTGAGGAAAACAGAAGAGGAAGAAGAAAAAGAGAAAATCAAGGAGCTTATTCAGAGGGTCTTTAGCAACTAATAAAAGGCTGATCTTAAGGCAACCTATACATGTATTATTGAGCATAACTAGCAACTGCTGTAAAAAATTCATAAATCATGGATGAAGCATGATCCCTGTCCTTAGAGAATATCAAGATGGAAACGAGGTAAATGAATAATCAACCACAATATATTTAATAAAATACTAGAATAAAATTAAAGGAAGTATATGACTGCCAATGACTATCAGTAGAGCTGGTTTAGGTTCAAGACAGCACCACAGGTTTGCTGTGTGAATGTTCTTCCTATGTTAAATGCACTTTCTGCGCTCAGGTGTCCAGGGATCTACAGGGTGAAATCCCTTCTCACAGAATTTCAGTTGGTACAAGGTCAGTGCTATCTCTGCCACCACTCACGTCCCTTCAGCTCTCTTTTCCTCCCGACTCTGGGCAAAACTCCTTTGATGTCAGCCCTCTGAGGATACTCCTCCTCTCAAGAAGGGCTGCTCCTTCCAAGGCCCTCAGTTACCTCTGGCTTGCTGTCTACCACATCCACCTCGAGGTTGACTTCCGCTTGGAGGATTTTCTGCTTAGCCTGCTCCACTGCTGAACTGAGCTTCTGGATGTAGGACTGCAGCTCTTCTGGGGAGTCCATATTTAGCTCTATCAGAGCTTTGTGAAACTGATCCATCTGGCCATCCTCTAGAAGTTCCTGAAAAGAACATTCACAAACAGGAAGGAAAGTAGCTTCAGAGCCAAATGGAGAAAATGACAGCTGGAGAGGGCTTCCAGAGCTCCCCTGGCCTACCCTGCCCAGAGCCACACCTCCAGCTCCCTCCAGTTTCACACAGCTGCCCACCTCTCTAGCTGTCTCTAGGCTAGCATTGCATCACAGTTCTAGCAACAACTGATTAGGTAAAACTAATGATGGTGACAGATATCTAAAAGGTTGTTACCCCTTTTTTTTTTGGGCGGGGGGCGGAGAAAGGTTGTGGAGGAAGGTGGGAAAGTTACTAAGAGGAGACATGAAAGGAGCCTTCTGGGGGGGATGCTGACAATGCTGTTTCTTGACCTGACAGCAGATACATGGGTGAGTTTCACTTTGAAAATCCATCAAGATGAAACAAAGATTTGTGCACTTTGCATGATGTATGCTACACTTACAAAGTTTAAAAACATAAAGGAGTTTATAAGGTGAAAATAAATAATGCTGGAGTCCACAGCTCTTTCAGAAGCAGCTGCTTCTACACTGTATTCTATGCTGATGATCCCCCTTGCACTCCTTCCTGACCCCAAAGGTGACAAACAGTCAAACCATCTTAAGGCCAATGGAAAAATATACAAGAAAATCTGAGATCATCTTGTTAACACAGAAGGGCGCCCGTCCCTGTGTCTGCTATTACTTGCACGTATAGCAGTCGGTCCAGACGCTCCTGATCCAGCTGCAGCTTCTCCTCCCGCCGCCGGGCATTGAGCTCCTGCAGCCGCCGCAATTGCTGCTGCCGCCTTTCTTGTTTCTCCTCAGAGGTCAGGGTGCTGCCCAGGAGCTTGCTGGAAAATGGGAGCTGCATCTTGTGGACATTATTCTCATAATAATCAGGACACCGCCATTTGTGTAATTCTTCAAAGAAACAGTTTTGAAAGTTATGAAATGGAAACACTATTAACACAACAATTAAAGTCAATTACCAGCCAGGCGCGGTGGCTCACGCCTATAATCCCAGCACTTTGGGAGGCCGAGGTGGGCGGATCACGAGGTCAGGAGATTGAGAGCATCCTGGCTAACACGGTGAAACCCCGTCTCTACTAAAAATACAAAAAATTAGCCAGGTGTGGTGGCGGGCGCCTGTAGTGCCAGCTACTCAGGAGGCTGCGGCAGGAGAATGGCGTGAACCCGGGAGGCGGAGGTTGCAGTGAGTCGAGATCGCGCCACTGCACTCCAGCCTGGGGGACAGAAAGAGACTCTGTGTGTTTTGTTTTTTTTTTAAATCAATACCAGCATTTCAGACATAGGTCAGATGGAGAAAATACACTCCACCCAATCCCTGAATCCACTCAATCAACTAAAAGCAGCTACCAAACCTGGACATAATGCCAGCAGGCCTGTTCTAAAAGAACTGCTAAGTAAAGTTCTTCAGCGAGAAACACCACCAGAAGGAAGCCTGGAGCACCAAGAATGAAGAAAGAGCAATATAAATGATAAAAATCTGCTTAAACATAACAGACTCATCTCCTTATGAGTTCTTTAAAACCTATTCGACAATTTAAAGTAAAAATCACAACACTGTCTGATGGCTTTCCAATGTATACAGATGAAATAAATAAGACAACTTTAAGATAAACCGGGCAAAATAAAGGAGTCAATAGAGTGCTGACATTTCCACATTCCCCTTGAAGTGGTAAACACAGAATCTAAGTAGACTATGAAAAGTTGTGTTTACTGTAATCTCTAGAGCAACCACTAAAAACTACAATAAAAAGGTACAGTAAAAAACACAACAGATAAAATACTTAAAAAAGAAAAGCTCAAATAACCTAAAAGGAGGCAGGAGACAGAAACAGAGGAACAATAAACAGAAGAAACAAAACAAATAATAAAATGGTGAACATAAATCCAAGCATATGAATAATTAAACTAATTATAAATGGTTTAGCCTAACAATTAAATAGAGGTTGACTTTGAATAGATATTTTTAAAAAAATGATCCAACTACCAAGAAACTCACTTTGAATATAATGATATAGGTAGATTAAAGGTAGAAGGATGGAAAGACATACCATGCAAGCACATGACCCAGCAATCTATTTACTCTGGAGAAATGAAAATGAGTTCACCCAAAAGCTTGTCTCTATCCCAAGTCCAGGCAATCTTTCCCTCACTTCTTCTGTATCACTATGGTTTTATCTTTGCAAAATGTCACGTAAATGGAGTCAAATAGTATGTACTTTTTGAAACTTTTTTTTTTTTTTAACTCAACATCATGCCTTTGAGATTCATTCAAGTTGTTCAGTGTATCAGTAGTCTGTTTCTGTTTATTGTGGATAAAGACAGGATCTGATTATAAAGAGAAAGCATATGTAACCAACACCACAATCAGGATACGGAACAGTTCCATCATCCTAAAAAATTCCCTCATGCTCTCTCTTTATAATCATATCATAGAACTGTAAAAGAAAAAGTTGACTAAAAGAAAAAAGAGTCAATACTGGAGCACCTGGAGAACAGAGAAGTGGGAGCACGGAGAGTTGTGTGCTTCAGCCCTGTCTTCCGGCAAGCCTAACTTGCCGCTAACTCTCCAGACTGAGTATTCTCATCAATTATTTATTTCCCTGTCTGTCTCCCCAACTTCTTTGTATCCCAGGAATAACAGATGCTGAATAAATGCTTTCTAAAGTTAATTAAAACACAGCTCTTAACACATGAAACATATACTTAAAATGGTTAAAATGGCAAATTTATGTTACATGGTTTTCACAATTAAAAATTAAAAAAAAAAAAAGATGCAGTTTTTGCCCTTCAGGAGCTCATTATTGGTCAGCTGAGGTCAGCACCCTCAACGAGAACAAGCAAATCCACTATTGGAATAGAGCTGTATTCACAGTGGCATTGTCCATAGTCCTTTGGTTTTATATGAACTATTTAAATTCAGGAGGAAGATATTTTCATCACATTCAAGTGACAATAGTAACTAAAACTCACACTTTAATTTGAAGTGTAAAATACAACCAAAAGTCCAAGACAAGCTTGAAAAGAATAAGAAGTGTTTATGCAGCATAGATGTTATGCTAATGGTATAATAAAACAATTTCAATTGTTTTCTAACTTAAGATATTTTTAGTCTGATATGTTC
The DNA here is from genome assembly GCF_000951045.1 of Mandrillus leucophaeus. Taxonomy (NCBI): domain Eukaryota; kingdom Metazoa; phylum Chordata; class Mammalia; order Primates; family Cercopithecidae; genus Mandrillus; species Mandrillus leucophaeus. Next base: position 2,947,973 of record NW_012101477.1, read on the forward strand.
TGCTCACTCTTAAAAATGTTTAGTATCTGGAAAAAGTTGAAAGTTGTACAATTCCAAGATCTGTATTACAGGCAAGTTATAAAAGCTACCATTTGTGAAGGGAAACCATACAACGTAAATCATCAGGTTACTGAATAGTTTAAGAAAGGGAATACAAAAAGGGGAAGGGGGTGCTTAAAAAGTGAGCAAACAAAGAATTACGCTGGCAATAATTTAAGGAATACAAGGTAGACAACACCCAAAAGCTGCAGGCAAACATCCTCTTGGATACCTTCCACATAATCCTCAGCGATGTAGCTGTGCTCATGCAGAATCTCCTCCATGCGGCTGAGGGTGATGGCTGCCAGGTGCCCAGGGTACTTCAGCTGGAGGAGACGCTGGAGGTAACCAGCTGCTTGGCTTCCTCCAAGATTGATGCGCTTGCAGTTTTTAGCATCTAATCTATAACCAAGCAGTAGAAAACAGCACTGACATTTCTGGAGGACAGAAATATGAAGCATCTTGGGAGAAACAAGATAATTTAAGGCAGATAAAGAAGAAACAGACCAGCAGGAGAAACACAAAACCTGACAGTTGGAAAGGACGTTAAAGCTCTCCTGGTATAGCCTCTTCTCTAGGCAGGCATTCCTAGTTCACCTATACAGTCACATGGCCACCTAACAGGAATGCACTCCAAAGTCAGATCTTAATGAGTCTCATCATATATTTCTCAAACTGTAGTCCTGGGACCAAGTATCCCAGAATTAGCTGGAGGAAATGTTGAACATGCCAATTCCCAGTACACAGCTGCTCTGGGGTAGGGCCTGGGAATCTGCATTTTAATGGGCTCCCTAGGTGACTGGTGAAGCCCAGAGTTTAAGAAGCCCTCCCCTGAACATTCCACATCTACTGATTAAGTAAACACATTAAGTAACCACACACATCCTGGTTTACTGTAAAAGAACCAGAGTAATTTTATTTTCCTAATGTGTGAAACTAAGTGGCAGAGCACTAGGAACTTGCTGTAGAAAACTAAAATGTCACTGCTGTATCGTACCTCACCAGCAGATGCCAGCATAGAACAGGATATGATTCACTCTGATAATTTCCCAGCCTTCAGGTAATTTTCTCTCAATATAACATTAACATGTTACTTTTATTTCTGCATATTCTCTTTACATAGAGAACTTCATACATCAGGAGTGTTTGGTAACACCTAAGAATTACTTTTTTCTTCATAGATTTTCACAGAAACCTCACAAGAAATTCAATGGTATTTGTCTTATATGTTCAGTCTGCTTTACAGTTTACAAAGTGCCATTACCTACCTTATCTCATTTCATTCTCAGAGTAACCCTGGGAAATCAGTTGTTCCCAATTGTACATGTCAGGAAATGAAGTGAGGAAGTTAAGTAGCAGAGCTGCAAACCCAGACATTCAGCTCTAAAGTGTGAGTCTCTTTATGCCATGTGAGAAACCTTCTCAGGAGAACACAGTGCTGGCCTAGGCTCTTACCAGACAGTGAAAGCTCAACGATCAAGTGGGAACAGACTTTTAAATATGACATAAACTACCCTTGCCTTTTATTCAACTTGAAAATATTTAGTATGGGTCCATTATGTGCCAGGCACTGTATCTGAAAAGTCTAAACAATAATGATTAAAGAACTTTAAATTTGCTGGGCACGGTGGCTAACCCCTGTAATCCCAGCAAGTTGGGAGGCCAAGGAGGGTGGATCACTTGAGGTCAGGAGTTTGAGACTAGCCTGACCAACATGGTGAAACCCTGCCTCTAATAAAAATACAGCCGGGCGCGGTGGCTCAAGCCTGTAATCCCAGCACTTTGGGAGGCCGAGATGGGCGGATCACGAGGTCAGGAGATCGAGACCATCCTGGCTAACACGGTGAAACCCCGTCTCTACTAAAAAATACAAAAAATAGCCGGGCGAGGTGGCAGCGCCTGTAGTCCCAGCTACTCAGGAGGCTGAGGCCGGAGAATGGCGTGAACCCGGGAGGCGGAGCTTGCAGTGAGCTGAGATCCGGCCACTGCACTCCAGCCTGGGCGACAGCGCGAGACTCCGTCTCAAAAAAAAAAAAAATAAATAAATAAAAAATACAAAAAAAATTAGCCGGGCATGGTGGCAGGTGCCTGTGGTCCCAGCTACTCGGGAGGCTGAGGCAGGAGAATCAATTGAACCTGGGAGGCGGAGGTTGCCCTGAGCCGAGATCGTGCCACTGCACTCCAGCCTGGATGACATAGCAAGACTCTGTCAAAAAACACACAAACAAAAAAACCCCACTCCAGAACACAAAGATGGTCTCAATTAAATTTATTCAAAACACTTCTACTGAATGCCTATTACCTGTAGATACTATGTTAGCTATCTCCCCATAAGTCAGAATTATAAAACTGTAGAATTATGGATGTGGAACTAAGAGATCATCCACCCCAACTCCCTCCAGAAGGTCACAAAGGACAGAACTATGGGCAAAGGGACTTACCCATAGTCACACAGTGAGGTAGTTCAAAGCTAAGCCCAAGGGCTCAGTTCATAGGCTAGTACTTGCTCTTTCTACTCTGCCTTTAAAGCACGCACTAAATGTTTCCTGAATGCTTCTCAAAATAGCACTCAAATGCCACAAGTGCAACTCACCTCCCTTCTAAGATGGGTAAAACATGTGTACACTGGTATCCAGATGAAATGATGAGTCCACTGCACATCGAGTTCTTTGGCTTATTGTGGTAGAAGCTGAAGAGGCTATCTATTCCATAGGCAACCTTGGGAATCCCATAGCACTCAAAAAGAAGTTCGGACATCATTTGCCGTGAATATAGTGGGTTGCACACAGCTTCTGTCAAAACTATAGGATGATCAACGCAGCCCTACTTTGAAAAGAAAGGGCAAATAGATGAGTGGTAACAGAATACTCTTTTTGAAGCATAGAAGAACCCCAAATCCTTATTGCAGGGCTGAATTTGCTTTTGGCCTCTTAATCAAAACCTGATCACAGGCGATTGTAAGACTCTCATCTCATCTTTACTGGAAAATACGAAAGTAGAGTCAATTTAAGTCAAGGTCCCATCCAAACCGTCAGCAAATCGTGTTGGCTCTATCTTCAAAGTATCTCCAAAATCCAACTGATTCTAATCACATTCCCTGCTACCTGCCTCATCTAAGCCACCATCATCTCTCACCTGGGTTATTCCAACAGCCTCCTAACTCGTCCCTGTTTCCACCCTATGACCCATGACAATTCATGCTCCATACAGGAGTCACAGTGATCCTTTTGAACATAAGTCAGGTCCTTCCTCAGCTCAACGCCCTGCCATGGCTCCCCATTTCACGCAGTAAAAGCCTATAAGGTGTGTGATCTGCCTCTCCACTACCTCTCTGACATCTTCTTCCAGGTACTACTCTCCCCCTCACACAGGCAGCCTTGCAATTAGGATTAGGGCACACTCCTGCCTCGGGGCCTTTTCACTGGCTGTTTCCTCTGCCTGGACTGTTTTTCCTTCAGATATTCACACGGCTTGCTATCTGAATCACCTCCTTCAAGTTCTTGTTCAAACATCACCTTCACGAGTCCTACCCTGACCATCTTATTGAAAAAAATGTAACTCCCTCCTCTCCTATCATGGCGTAGAATCCACTATATTTAATTCTATGTTTACTGCCTTTTCATACTAGAATATCTTTCCATAGTATTAATAGCTCCATAAGCACAGGAGCTTTTGTGTGTTCACAGATGTACTCCAAATGCCTAAAAAGTGCCTGACACAGAGTAAGTGCTCAATACATATTTGTTAATAAATGGACTTCTTAACAAACGAGCATATATGCCCAAATGCATGCTCCAAGATACAAGAAGCAGCATTTTATTCGCTGCTATACCCCCAGCGCCTAGCATCTGATCGACTAAAAGACAATCGCAGCTACTGAAGTGACTGTTACCTCTCCGAAAGCAGAGTGAGCGGAGACGAGACCGCACCTCTCCCCTCAAGCCCAGCCCAGCCCAGCCCAGCCCACTCCGCCCTTCACCTGTGAGGAGACACCCAGGTGCTGGAAGCTGTAATCCAGCAGCAACTCCTGAAGCTCCAGGTTGACCGGCACGTTGCGGTCGAAGGGCGAGCGCAGCATCCAGCGCAGTGGCTCCAGGCTGCCCAGGGCGTTTCCCACCTGCGGGCCCGACCC
>NW_012101477.1:2953328-2954913 GCF_000951045.1 Mandrillus leucophaeus
CGTGCACCATCGGCAGGGTGCGCACCTTCGACCGCCCGCTGCCCCGCCTCTGAGTGGCTGTCTCGTCCTCAGCCTTGCGTCCTGGCTAGAACGGTCCTTTACCTTTTGATGCTTCCTTTGCGTTAAGAAATCCCAAACTCTGCGGTGCCGACTGTTCAATTTCTTGACTAGGCAGATGACTACGCAGGTCTGTTCACTTTACTAACTCCCACAGACTGTTTTCTCAGTAAGACCTCAAACACTGAGAAAAGACTGCTGATTGTCCGCAAGCATTCCCTCTTTTAGTGGTATCACCTCCCACTCCCATGTGGCCATCCGTCTGGCTGCGATCTAGATGCGCTCATGTGACTAAATTGTGGCCAGGAGCGGGTGGGAGAGGAGGTGATGTGTGTGACCCACTCCCAGTTTTAGCCCTAAAAGCACTGGTAACGCTCTATCCTGTCCCATTTCCATCTTTTCACTAGCTAAGGGGGTAAAAATAAGAGCAGTTATTTTACTGCAACCGTTTTTTGTGCAGTGGAGCGATCTCGGCTCACTGCAGCCTCGACCTCCAGGACTCAAGTGATTTTCCTGCCTCAGCCTCCTGAGTAACTGGGATTACAGGCGTATACCACCACGCCCAGCTAATTTTTGTATTTTTAGTAGAAAAGGGATTTTCGCCATGTTGCCCACGCTGGCTATAACCATTTTGAAAGAAGAAAAATAATAGAGCAGCTGCCTTGAATCTACTCTACCAGGTCTATAAGACTTCAGTTTGAGAGATAAAATCAAATTAGTTACAAAAGACATTGTAAGCGAGAAATGAAACTCCTAACTTATCTCAAGAACCTCTATTAACAGTTTTTGTTGTTGTTGTTTGTTTCTTTGTTTTTTAAAGACAGAGTCTGGCTGTCACCCATGCTGGAGTACAGTGGCATGATCTTGGCTCACTGCAACCTCCACCTTCCCACTTCAAGCAATTCATCTGCCTCCGCCTCCCAAGTAGCTGGGATTAAAGGCATGCTCCACAACACCCAGCTAATTTTTTTATTTTTAATACAGACGGGATTTCACCACGTTGGCCAGGCTGGTCTCAAGTGATCCATCTGCCTCGGCCTCCCAAAGTGCTGGGATTACAGGCAATGGGCCCAGCATATTAACACTCCTAAAACAGATTGGGAGCCAGCCCAGTGCCAAAAATCAGGTTGTGTTGTCTTTCAACACCAGTCCATTGTTCAGCTATTCGAAGTACCCATCGTTAAGTTAATTAAGAGGGGGACCAGCAGAACACAGAAACCAGTATATGTAAGTTAGTGAATGTTAGTTTAAGAATTATGTCTATGTATATTAATATGAAAAAGCACTGACTGGGTGCAGTGGCTCATGCCTCTGATCCCAGCACTTTGGGAGGCCAAGGCTGGCAGATCGCCTGAGGTCAGGAGTTCGAGACCAGCCTGGCCAACATGGTGAAACCCCGTCTCTAGTAAAAATACAAAAATTAGCCGGATGTGGTAGCAGGTGTCTGTAATCCCAGCTACTCGGGAGGCTGAGGCAGGAGAATCGCTTGAACCTGGGAGGTGGAGGTTGCAGTGAGCCGAGATTGTGC
>NW_012101477.1:2955393-2964217 GCF_000951045.1 Mandrillus leucophaeus
TTTGAGATGGAGTCTCGCTCTGTCGCCCAGGCTGGAGTGCAGTGGCCAGATCTCAGCTCACTGCAAGCTCCGCCTCACGGGTTTATGCCATTCTCTTGCCTTAGCCTCCCGAGTAGCTGGGACTACAGGCGCCCGCCACCTCGCCCAGCTAGTTTTTTGTATTTTTTAGTAGAGACGGGGTTTCACCGTGTTTGCCAGGATGGTCTCGATCTCCTGACCTCGTGATCCGCCCGTCTGGGCCTCCCAATCCTTTACTTTTTTTTTTTCCTTCACTCCTTTATAGTAGGATGATACATCCATACCATTTGCCATGTAACTTTGTAGAGCCTTTCCTTGCAGACACTAAGATTAGGCTTGGTCATGTGATTTGCTTTAGCCAATGGACTGTTAACTGAATATGATTGGTTTAGACTGCCTTCTTGCACTCCTGCTTTTAGTCATGAGAGGAACGTACCTGAGTCCAAAGAGGATAAGAGACACGTGGTGCAGATCTGAACCTAAACTGTCGTCGGAAGCCAAGTCCAGCCAACCTGCAACCTGAAGTTGAGCTGCCCCATGGACCTCTGAACAAGAAAAATGTTTATTCTTATAAACCACTGAAATTCTGGAGTTGCTATGCAGTGTTATTGCAGGAGAAAACCGACTAATACACTAGACTAATGCTGTCCAACAGAACTTTGTACATTGGAAATGTACATATTGATGGAGATGATCTAATATCTGTTGTGTCTAACACAGTGGCCAGTAACCATATGTGGCCGTTGAGCAGTTGAAACGTGAGTAGTGTAACTGAATAACTGAATTTTTTTAACGTTCTTAATTTTAATTTTGATTTTTTTTTTTTTGAGATGGATTTTCGCTCTTGTCGTCCAGGCTGGAGTGAAGTGGCACAATCTCGGCTCGCTGCAACCTCTGCCTCCCAGGTTCAAGCGATTCTCCTGCCTCAGCCTCCCGAGTAGCTGGGATTACAGGCATGCATCACTACACCCTGGTAATTTTTGTATTTTCATTAGAGACAGGGTTGCACCATGTTGGCCAGGCTGGTTTTGAACTCCTGACCTCAAGTGATCTGCCCACCTCAGCCTCCTAAAGTGCTGGGATTACAGGTGTGAACCACGGCGCCCAGCCTTAATTTTAGTTTAAATTTTAATAGTCATGTAGCTAGTGCCTACTGTATTGCACACTGTAGCACTAGACAAAATCTAGGGCTGTAATGATTTACCCATGGAAAGGACTAGAAAAAAATACATTAGGCTAGGTGCAGCAGTTCATGCCTGTAATCCCAGCACTTTAGGAGGTTGAGAGGCAGATCACTTGAGGTCAGGAGTTTAAGACCAGCCTGGCCAACGTGGCGAAAGCCTGTCTTTACTAAAAATACAAAAAATTAGCTGGGTGTGGTGGTGCACACCTTTAGTCCCTGCTACTCAGGAGGCTGAGGCACAAGAATCACTTGAACCTGGCACGTGGAGGTTGCAGTGAGCTGAGATTGTGCCACTGCACTCCAGCCTGGGCAACAGAGCAAGACTCTGTCTCAAAAAAAAAAAAAAAAATGCTTTAGAAGCCTACTATTTTCCTAGCTGCTGTAACAAAGTACCATAAACTAGGATGACTTGAAACAACAGAATTTTATTTTCTTACACTTCTGGAGGCTAGAAGGCTAAAATTAGGGTGTTGGCATGGCCATGCTCTTCTTGAAGGCTCCAGGGGAGTATTTGTTCCACGGCTTTCTCTGGTGCTGTTAGCTATGATGGTTGGTTTTATGTCAACCTTTCTGGCTGCCCACATATTTGGTCAAACATTTTTCTGGGTGTTTTCTATGGAGTGCTTTGGGATGAGATGAACATTTCAATCAGTAGACTGAGTAAAGCAGACTTCCCTTCCTAATGTGGGTGGGCCTCATCCAATCAGTTCAATAGAACAAAGAGGCTTACTGTTTCCAGAGTCAGGGAGAAGTCTTCCTGCCTGCATGGCTTTGGACTGCGACATCAGCTTTTTTCCTGCTTTTTTTTTCTTTTTTTGAGATGGAGTTTCACTCTTGTTGCCCAGGCTGAAGTGCAATGACACTTGGCTCACTAAAACCTCTACCTCCCCGATTCAAGCAATTCTCCTGCCTCAGCCTCCCGAGTAGCTGGGGTTACAGGCATGTGCTACCATGCCCTGTATTTTTAGTAGAGATGGGGTTTCTCCATGTTGGTCAGACTGCTCTTGAACTCCCGACCTCAGGTGATCCACCCGCCTTGGCCTCCCAAAGTACTGGAATTACAGGCATGAGCCTGGTCTTTCCTGCCTTTATACTTGAACTGAAACATAGGCTCTTCCTTGGTCTCAAACCTGCTGACCTTCAGGCTGGAGCTACACTACCAAGGCTAGTTCTTAGGCCTTCGGACTTGGACTCTGATATGGTTTGGTTCTGTGTCCCCACCCAGATCTCATGTTGAATTATAATTCCCAGTGGTGGAGGTGGGGCCTGGTGGGAGGTGACTGGATCACGGGGTGGTTTCTAATGGTTTAGCACCATGGCCCTGGCTGGTCTTGTGCTAGAGTTCTCACGAGATCTGGTTGTTTCCCCCTTCGCTTGCTCTCTCCTGCTCCACCACGTGAGGATGATGCTTGCTTCCCCTTCGCCTTCCACCACGATTTTAAGTTTCTTGAGGCTTCCCCAGAAATGAAGCTTGTACAGCCCACAGAACCATGAGCCAATTAAATCTCTTTTCTTTGTAAATTACCCAGTCTCAGGAAGTTCTTTATAGCAGTGCAAGAACGGACTAATACAGACTCAGACTAGAACTAAACCATTGGTTCTCCTGGGCCTCCAGCTTTCCAACTCACCCTGCAGATCTTAGAACTTGCTTACCTCTGTAACTGAGTAACCCAATTCCATATAATGTGTGTAAGTGTGTATACATATATAATATTAGTTCTCTTTCTCTGGAGAATCCTGACCAACACACCTGCAATCCTCAGTGACGAACACACCTGCAATTGTGTTGCCCTCTCCAGTCTTTGCTGCCGTCATCATGCAGTGCTCCCCTTGTGTGTACCTATCTCTTTTCCTCTTCTTTTTTTTTTTTTTTTTTTTTGAGATGGAGTCTCGCTCTGCTGCCCAGGCTGGAGTGCAGTGTGTCGCCATCTTGGCTCACTGCAACCTCTACCTCCCAAGTAGCTGGGATTACAAGCATGCACCACCATGCCCAGCTAATTTTTTGTATTTTTAGTACAGACGGAGTTTCACTATATTGGCCAGATTGGTCTCAAACTCCTGAACTCGTGATCCGCCTGCCTCAGCCTCCCACAGTTTTGAGATTACAGGAGTGAGCCACCTCACCAAGCCCACTTTTCCTCTTCTTCTAAGAGCACCAGTCGTATTGGATTAAGGCCCCACCCTACTTCAGTATGATCTTCACTGATTACATCTGTACTGTGTATCCACAACAACTATATTTGTAAATGAGGGCACATTCACAGGTACCAGGGGTTAGGACTTCAACATACCTTTTTGAGAGACACAATTCAACCCACAACATCTACTAAGTTTTGAGGGAATTGTATTGCCAAGAAACCACAAGCCTGGACTGCAAAAGCCTGTAAGTATTTGATCCCTAGCATAACCCTAGGATCCCAAACCTGCACCAGCAGGAAGCTGTATGTGAAAGCTGTTCAGCCCCAAGGAAGGGTAACCCTCTAAGATGCTCAGGAGGATAATGGATAAGGAACACCTTCTCGGATGGCAAAACCAAAGTTACTGAAAACAACAGACAAGGGAGGTTTTCCCAGAGAGGAGAAGCAGACAGAGGTCTAACCAAGAACCCACTCCACTGCCAGGGCAGGGCAGAGAATCCATAAATTCCTGCCCAGTGGGATTTGAACATTGTTAGAAACCAGTGATTGCTTTGTAGGACGCTTTTAAAGTACTGCTGCTGGTTCTCACCCCTCGAGATTCTGATTTAATTGGTAAGGGACAGGGTCTGGGCATTGGGAGTTTTATCATCTCCCCAGATTATTCTATTGATCTATTGATCTAATAGAAAGCAGAGTTTCAGAATCAGTACTCTAGGGCCGTGCAGCTCCAAATGTGGTTCTTATGCCAGCAGTCTCAGTAACAGTCGGAAGCTTCTTAGAAATGCACGTTCTCCAGCCCCATCCCAGATGTAGTGAATCAGAACCCACATTAAACACACCTTCTATTTTGCTTAAGTTATGGCCATGTTGGCTCCTGTCCTAAGTAACACACACACACAGGTAATCATATAATGTATCTAGTCTTGTTCCTTAGAGAGCCTTCATGACAGGACCCAGACTGTAAAACCATCAGAAAACTGTTCCAAGGAAACCATGTGCCATGCATTCTGCCTGCAGCTTGGTGGGGAGGATGCGATGAGAACAGGTATCAAATTAGGCTAATGAAACTTAATTCATCATGGCTGACCAAGGCCTTGAGCTAGGCTTGGTTCAGAGCTTGTTGGGCCAACTGCCTGGGAAAGAGAAAGGATATCCATGTAACTGAGGAGACAGGTGGCAGACTAGGATGGGGGCAGGTGATTTAATACAGGGTCTCCAACTTCATCCCAGATCCTACTAACCCACTGGTTGGAATCATCAGACATAGGGCATGCTATGGCCTTTTAGCAGCCTGTACCTTTGCACATATGTATTGTTGATGCAGACTGAGATGCTATGCCCTACATCACTTGCCTCTAGAATCCTCATTAAGGGCCAGCTTGGATGTCACTTTGGTCTTCCTTCCCTAGGGAATAGAGCAGAGTGTCCCATAAGGTGCTTACCATGGGGCGGGTTCCCTTTATCACAGGTGATGAGAGCCTTGGTTGGTGAGAATGTGTTAGGTAAGTTAGTGCTGTGTCCTCCTCTAAGCCCTCAGGATAAGTAGAAGGAGCTGGGGGCAGGGGACTGATAGTTCACACCTCAATAAGGGGATTTTCTAAAAGGCAAAACCCTACAAGAATAGGAGAATGGGAGTGAGAGATTTCAAGAATGGAAAGTATACATGCAAGTGGTATCTAGTTTAGCAAACCTAGAAAACCTGATTTCCCAGCTGCTCTGGGGAAAGCTGAACACTAATCTGTTTCACACTGTACAATGTTCAAAAGCCTCAGAAATTAGTGGCACAAGGTTCTTCTGGAGGAGAGACTGAAAATGGAATAGCCAAAATAAGGAGAACATGTTAAAACTGTTTTACGAAGGAGCCTGCCTAGTCTATAGGTGGCTCTTCTTTTTAACTGCCTCCAGAATTCCCCGAAAAGACTGGAGGTTTGACTCTTTGCAAAGAGTAAAACAAATAGTCTCTAAACAAGGATATCAACTGAGAACAAAATGATGAAGTCAATATACATAATGAATGCTAAGATCCCAGTCTCTTCTCCCACTTGGTTCCTGATACTATGTACCAAAGCCTTTACCCTTCAGCAAAAGAATGGAAGAATCTTCCCTGAGATTCTTATCCAACCTGAGAGGAAAACTCTAAGTGAATTGGTCTTGGATGTTCTCCCTTCAAACAGCCCATCCAGATCAGTTTATGATGAAATTCACAGTCAGTAGGACTCTCCCATGGACTCTGCACCTCCAGTCAGCCTTTACTAGCCCAATCAGTCTGTACTACCCCAGTCTTTAAAATGAGGAATGCTTCTAACATGAAAGCCAGAGATTAAGGCATACAAAGAGGGAAGAAAATCAACCAGGAGGCAATAGAGAGTATATGAAAAAGAGAAACCTTAAAATATTTATTATAACTACGATATCTTCAAAGAGATAGGAGAAGATATTATATCCAGGAAACGAGAAAAGTTTGCTATAGAACAGGGAGGTTAAGAGAACCAAAATAAGGTTTCTGGGGGTTGCGGTGAGGGACAAGACAACAGAAATGAAAAACTTCGTAGATGGAAGATAAAGTTGAGAAAATCTTCAATAAAGTATGTGTGCGTAGAGAAAGAGGGAAAAAGGAGCAGTTCGAATCTACAAATAATAGAAGTTCTGAAAGACAGAACAGAAAACAGAGGGTCATCAGCAATTCAAGGCAACTTCCTAGAATTGAAGCACTTGAATTGCTGTATTGGGAAGGAGCCACAGTGAAAGGAAACGATCTACATGAACACACATCATGAAATTTCAGTTCCCTGGAAACAAAGAGAACATCCAGTAGTTTCCAAAGAGAAAGAAAATGTTTGCATACAAAAGAACAAAGATCAATTTCAAACTTCTCCTAGGCAACATTGAAAACTAGAAAACAAAATGGGAAGTGCTTTCAAGTCTAAAGAAAAATGGTTTCCAAACTAGAATTCAGCCAAACCCTCAATCAAGAACTGGGGTAGAATAAAGACATTTAAAGACATTCAAGGCCTCAAAAATGTACCTTCCATAACCTCCCTTTTATTCCAGAAGCTATTGTAGAATCTGCTTCAAAACAAGGGAGAAAACTGGCGGGGTGCAGTGACTCACGCCTGTAATCCCAGCACTTTGGCAGGCCGAGGCAGGCGGATCACGAGGTCAGGAGATCGAGACCATTCTGGCTAACACGGTGAAACCCTGTCTCTACTAAAAATACAAAAAGTTAGCCGGGCTTGGTGGTGGGTGCCTGTAGTCCCAGCTACTCGGGAGGCTGAGGCAGGAGAATGGCGTGAACCTGGGAGGCGGAGTTTGCAGTGAGTGGAGTTCGCACCACTGCACTCCAGCCTGGGCGACAGAGCGAGACACCATCTCAAAAAAAAAAAGCAAGGTAGTAAACCAAGAAGGAGAAATCACATGAGACAGGAGACAGGAGCTGCAACATACAAGTGAAGTAAGAGAACCCTGAGGTGATTGAAAAGCCAGATCCCAGGAGGATGGCTGTGCTACCAGGCACATGGGGTGCTGGCCAGGTTGGAGTGGGTCTGCTCTGGGAGAGACTTCTTCAGGAAAGGGAAACTGATACTATGCTTTGTGTGAATGAAACAATTGAGGGGTGTTTAGACAATTGGAGGAGAGTTTGGGGTTCAGTTATTAAAAAGTATTTGAGGCTGGGAGCAGTGGCTCACGCCTGGAGGCCAAGGATCACTTGAGCCCAGGAGTTTGACACCAGCCAGGGCAACATGGCAAGACCCCGTCTCTACAAGAAATCAAAACAATTGGCCAAGTGGTGCAGTGGTTCATGCCTGTAATCCCAGCACTTTGAGAGGCCAAGGCAAGAGGATTGCTTGAACCCAGGAGTTTGAGACTAAGCTAGGCAACATAGTGACACCTTGTCTATGCAAAAAAAAAAAAAAAATCATCCAAGCATGGTGGTGTATGCCTGTGGTTCCACCTACTCAAGAGACTGAGCTGGGAGGGTCACTTGAGCCTGGGAGGTCAAGGCTGTAGTGAGCTGTGATCTCACCACTGCATTCCAGCCTGGGCAACAGCTTGTCTCAAAAAATAAATAAATAAATAAATAAATAAATAAATAAATAAATAAATAAGCTGGGCATGGCGGTGCATGCATGCCTATGGTCCCAGCTACACAGGAAGCTGAGGTGGGAGGATCGCTTGAGCCCAGGAGGTCAAGGCTATAGTGAACTGTGATCACGCCACCGCACTCCAACGCTGGGAGACAAAGTGAGACCCTGTCTCCAAAAAAAAAAAAAATGGAATTTGAAACAAACAAAAAGGCAACTTCTTATACAATAAAAAGTTGTAAAGCAAAGGAAGTGTAATCATAGTTTATTACATGCCCCAGCTCTAATTAGTACACGTATCATACAATGTAAATCTTGAGTACTAAGCTAACTAAAATGATCATGTAACTATACTGGGAAGCTGAAGGGGTGGGGATGTAGACTGGGGAAGAATTAGGAAAAGGACTAAAACCTCACCTTCCTGAGTGGGAGTCAATAATTAAAGTCCAAAATGAAAAATAAAGAAATTGCAATAAAAACATTTTTTTTTTGGCAGGGGGTGGGGGACGACAGAGTCTTGCTCTGTTGCTAAGGTTGGAGTACAGTGGTAAGATCTCAGCTCACTGCAACCACCATCTCCCAGGTTCAAGCAGTTCTTATGCTTCAGCCTCCTGAGTAGCTGGGACTACAGGTGCCCGCCACCACGCCAAGCTAATGTTTTGTACTGTTAGTAAAGATGGGGTTTCACCACGTTGGACAGGCTGGTCTTGAACTCCTGACCTCAAGTGATCTGCTTGCCTCGGCCTCACAAAGTGCTGGGATTACAGGTGTGAGCCATCACACCTGGCCCAATATAAGCATGTTATTTGGAGACGTGAAGATAAATATTAAAAGGATCAAGTGCCGGGCGCGGTGGCTCACGTGTGTAATCCCAGCACTTTGGGAGGCTGAGGTGGGTGGATCACCTGAGGCCAGGAGTTCAAGACCAGCCTGACCAACATGGAGAATCCCGTGTCTATTAACAATACAAAATTAGCCGGGTGTGGTGGCACACGCCTATAATCCCAGCTACTCGGGAGGCTGAGGCAGAAGAATTGCTTGAACCCTAGAGGTGGAGGTTGCGATGAATCGAGATCTCGCCATTGGACTCTAGCCTGGGCAACAAGAGTAAAACTCAGTCTCAAAAAAAAAAAAAGGATCAAGTGTAAGAATTGAAAGTAGTTGCCTCTGGGGAAGGAGAAATTAGAGGAAGGGGCTACAGAGTGCTATTTGTGTTAACTTGTAGAATTCATTGATTCTTTAAATTATGCATATATGTAATGCAAAAAATAAAACTTAAAAAATTGAAGTATGGCCAGGTGTAGCGACTCATGACTGTAATCCCAGCACTTTGGGAATTCACATTAGGAGGATCATCTGAGGTCAGGCGTTCAAGACCAGCCTGGCCAGCATAGTGAAACCCC
>NW_012101477.1:2969262-2970737 GCF_000951045.1 Mandrillus leucophaeus
CGCCCGCCTCGGCCTCCCAAAGTGCTGGGATTATAGGCATGAGCCACCGCACCCAGCCCCATGGAAGTTTTCTTTATTTGCTCTTTTCCTTCTACTAGATTGGAAGTTACACATTCTCCGTCCATTTGTTGTCGTTCTTGTCGCTGATATTTGTGATGGTGGTGGTGTATAAGTAACAATCTTGCTCATCATTAAGCCTAAAGTTAATCAGTATTTCTCCCTATATCTGAATTAGAAAGCCATAGAAGATAAGACTTCAATCATTCCCTCCTGTCTTAGAGGTTATTTACCAAAATTTTAGTTCCACCTTAGATCCCAAGAATTGATTGTTGTTAATATTGTTTTCTATGGGCGGTTTTTGCTCAGGCACAGATTTGCTTCCTACATAGTCCTTCCTTCTTTGTGGGTTGAGTTTCTTTCTTGCTGAAGTCTATCCTTTGATAGCTATTTCAGTGAGAGGCTGTTGGTGGCAAACTCTCAACTCGCAGACATCTCAGAAGGATTAATCTCCCATTATTGACAGGTGCTTCCCTGCCCATGAAGTTTTCTGAATTGACATTCTTCCTTTCCTTCCCCGTCTCACTTCTCCACTGTGCTACTGGTGCTTGCTGGCATCAGTTCCCATGTGAACTACTTCAGTCAAATATGTCTCTAGTGTCAAGGTCTGTTGCTGGGGGAATCCAACCTGAAGCAGCCTCCTTTCAGTCCTCATCTTTGTTTGTGAGCCTCCTGCCTCTTCAGCTTCTCTTGGTCTGCCTTACTTACTTGTATTCTTCAACTCTCCCGCTTTGAACACCTCTTCAGAGTAAAGATTTCATGAGAATTATTTCCAAGTCTGATCTCACTCTTCTTTGAGAAGCTTCTAGGTGTGTTTCTTCTACTCCAAAATTTAGAAACAAAGAGTACCCCCATGTATTAGTCCATTTGTGTTACTGTAAAAGAATACCTGAGGCTGGGTAATTTATAAAGAAAAGAGATTTAATTGGCTTACAGTTCTTCAGGCTGTACAGGAAGCACAGTGCCAGCATCCACTTCTGATGGGGCCTCAAGAAGCTTTCAATCATGGCAGAAGGCGAAGCAGGACCGAGTACATCACATGGTAAGAGCAAGAGCGAGGAATGGGGGTGGGGTGCCATGCTCTTTTAAACAAAAGCAGTCAGATCTCACGTGAACTCAAAGTGAGAACTCACTTATCGCCAAGGGGATGGTGCTAAGCCATTCATGATCCAATCACCTCTCACAAGGCACCACCTCCAACACTGGGAATCACATTTCAACATGAGATTTAGAGGGAACAAACATCCAAACTATATCATCACATCTCCATGCCTGCCCCAAATCAAGATGATATTTGCCCAGAGAAATAAAATAAATTCTTATCATTTTCTACATCTTGTAACCTGTCCTTCCTCAATTCCAGGATATCGTTCTCTTTAGATTCTTCTCCTCCCTGTCAGACTATATTTTATCAATCT
>NW_012101477.1:2970867-2988635 GCF_000951045.1 Mandrillus leucophaeus
GCCTCCTGGGTTCAAGCTATTCTCCTGCCTCAGCCTCCCAAGTAGCTGGGACTACAGGTGCACGTCACCACGCTCGGCTAATTTTTGTAGTTTTAGTAGAGATGGGGTGTCACCATATTGGGCAGGCTGGTCTCAAACTCATGACTTCAGGTGATCCGCTCTCCTTGGCCTCCCAAAGTGCTGGGATTACAGGTCTGAGCCTCCACACCCGGCCTGCCTGACCTTTAAATATTGCTGTTACCCAAGGTCATTGACCCAGTGCTTTTTAAATGTTCATCTGCTCTCCTGGGTGACCTCATACTTTCTGTAACTTTAGTACTATTAATGTATTGATAAGTTTTGTGAAAATACATTAATCCATTCATTTATTTATTGAACACAATTTATTAAGAACATTCTGTATATCAGGTCTGTGTTACATAGTGGAGATGCAGTAGGGTGCCAAACAGAGAATATCTCTGCCCTTGTGGAGTTTACTATCTTTAAAGATTGTTGCTATGAACCTGTTTATGTTTCCTTCTTTTCTTCCTTTCATCCATGGACCATTTATTGATCCACCATTCATCTATCATCCATTCTTTCTTTCACTCACTGATTCATCTATTCATTGGCTCATCCATCCAACCCTTGACCTCAAAGCATTTACTAATCCATCCATCTATTCACCCATCCATCCACCCACCCTCCAATTGACCAAACCTCAATATTAGTGATCCCAAGCCAGTGGCACATCGTGGACTTGAAAGAAGGAGGAAGAAGAGGAGGAGGGGGTTGAGGAGGAGGAAGAGGAGGAGGAGAAAGGTCTTTCTGAATCTGAATCTAGGGGTTTGTGGGGAGCAGCAATCTCTAGAAAGCTCCCCATTTGATTCTGATTCACCCAGCCTGGCACCTGCCTATGGAAAGGTATTTGGGGACCACTATATTAGATTAGAAGCACTGTGAATACAGGAGCTTAGTTTAGCTTTCCCTGAAAGTAGACCCTAAGACAAAGATTCAGATGCAGTCAACTTATGTGGGAGGTGAACCTTGAAAGTAGGGAAAGGAAGAAAAGGAGAGGGGAAAGGCCAAGTAAAGATTGCTTTGATGAGCTTGTGGACATCTGAGGTTCAATCCTGTTGGGGATCTTCCAAGACACCTTGTGGAATAGACCTAAAATGATCCCATCAGAGGACAGGAGACAGCCATTTATTGCCAATTGATTGAGCACTGGGGGCTGTTAGCTCCCCAACAATTCCAAGTCATGCTCCCAAGGTAGCCTAGAAAGCCCTCAGGGAGATGAGGAGAGATGGAGGCACTGGCAGTGGCTCATGTTTCACAGCTTCAGGTAAACTTAGGTGCATCTAGGGAACATAGGGTGGGCAGTGACAACTACCAGAGAGGCCATGTCTGTCTTGTTTACTGTTGCATTCCTACACATTAGACCTTAGCCTAGTGTGTGGCCTAGAGTGGGTGCTTAACAAATATTTGATAAATAAATCTTGTTTGCCTACCAGACCTTGAAACAGGAAATGAATCACACTAACGATTCCTTTAATTGTGCTCTCCCTTCTAGCTGCAATCTCCTTCCCTTCTAGACACCACCAACCCCTCTATAGCATCCTCAGTCTTTTCACTCTATTTCCATCCCACCCCCAAAAGGGTTGCTGGAAGCTTCTGGAATCATAAAGCTCCCTCTACACCACCTCCATGTGACTCTGTTGGACCACGCTGCTGGGTGTCCCTGGCCAGAGGCCCTGCCCTCACCGTGCCTTCCTGGGCTCCACAACTGGCAGAGATGGTGCCCAAAGCATCGCTGTGGAACCAGCTACAGTCAGACTCTTGAAAAAACTCAGTCCAAATCTCCAGGGGGCAGAGCTCACCTCCCAGGCCTGGCGTTACATCCAGGACCAGGATTAGCATGAGGCAAGTGAGGCATTTCCTTTGGTAGCAAAATTTAAAATGGTACAAAAAATCCAGAAAGCAATATAAATAATATTTTGATGCAACATTTTTAAAAAATCAAAACTAATGCAAAAGTGAACCATAATGTTCAAAATAATGTGAATGAAATAACAATATCTGAGGTAAAGAAAGGAAGGCTATTGCTTTTTTTGCCTTGGTCTCCAATGTGGCTCAGATTAGTGTTGTACTGATGCTGTGCTATCTGAATGTCACTGTTACTTGTCCTGAACACTTAAAAATTTTGGAGGGGTGACTGGGCACAAGGGCTCATGCCTATAAACCCAGCACTTTGGGAGGCTAAGGCCGGGGGATTGCTTCAGCCCAGGAGTTTGAGACCAGCCTGGGGAACATGATAAGACTCTGCCTCTACAAAAAATTTAAAAATTAGCTGAGAATGGTGGCACATGCCTTGCCTGTGATGCCAGTTACTCGGGGGGCTGAGGTGATAGGATCACTTGAGCCCAGGAGGTCAAGGCTGCAGTGAGCTGTGTTCTCACCACTACACTCCAGCCTGGGTGACAGAGCGAGACCCTGTCTCAAAAATGATAATAATTATTTGGGAGGGAAATATACTGATGTCTACAACTTTTGAATTTTTTTTTTGAGGTAGACTGTTGGATGGATAGATGGATAGGTATGGTGTAGATACAGTGTTGTATACTGTTAATCATCCAGTGTAGGTGGTGGTGGGTGTGGGTGTATGTATGTTCAGTGTAGAATTCTTTCACCTTTTCTATACATTAGAAATTCTTCATAATCTTGAAAAGGAAAAAATGAAAGAGCTATGAGAAGGACACCCAAGCCTGGCTCTGTGAGGTCAAACAAGTGCAACACATGAATCCTTGGCTGTCCAGGACTGGGTTCCCCACCATACCCTCACTCGTGGCAAGGATGGAGCCCACCTAGGGGCCTGCCCCCTCCTTGACCAAAGCCTCTCTCTCGCTCTTGTCCCTGAAGTCCCCTCTAGAATAGCAAGGCCTGGATCCTCTCCACTTCCTGGATGGCCCCCATGGAGCCTGTTTGGCTCCCTCCCTATGAGATCTTTAAGTGAGGAATACTCAGTTCCTGGGATAAGACCCTGTCATATAACAAAACATGTTCAATAATAAGCATCCATCCATGTTTGGGGAAAAACGACTAAAAACTTTTGTAATGTTGAGGACCTGAAATAAAGCGCTAGAAAGAAGCAATACTTATCAACTAAGTGGAGGTGGGGTAGGAGGAGACAAGCAGCATTTAGGACTAGGGTGGAGAACCCTCTTTGCGGGCCGGCAGTTTGCTTTCTCACCGCTGGGCGGCGAGGCAGGGCGGTCTTGGGACCCTGCGATCGCGATCCTGGGTTCCTCCTGCGCACGTGGGTCTTAGTGGTTACAGGTCCTGGCCCCAAGGCAAGGGGCCAGGTACACCTACACACTTATGCTGCGGACCCGGGTGGGGACAGCTTACAGGGTGTGCAGCACGTCCAGCTAGGGTGCCCCATAAGAACTGATGGGAGCCCTGTGGGGCTGACACGAATTCCTCCTCTCCTCAATCCGATCCCGGAGTGAGCCTTGCCAGAACTATCTGCTCCCTTGGACTTGCACAGCGAGCCCACTGCGAGGAGAGCTGTGACTTCTTCCTTTCAACTTCTACCTTTACGCTTTAGTGATGGTGGAGGTGGGGGTAGACGGGTGGGGGAGATGAGAGGTGCAGAGACGGGTCCCATCCACTCCTCCTCCCCATTTCTCTCAGTAGCCTGAATGCGAGTCCGGGTATCGGTGTCCTGCCGACCAGGGTTTCGGGTTTCCCTTGGGCGTACAGGGTGCTAGCTCTCCCGTCCCAGCCACCCTCAGGATTCAAGAGACGCTGCAAGCTGAGCACAAAACCTGGAACCGGGATTAGTGGAGCGGATCCAGGCGAGCCCGCAGAGTTGGCACCGCTGTCCGGAGCCTGCCTAGTGTCTCCTTCGACCTTTAAAAGACTAGAAGGACAGAGCTGGTGCAGCGTGACGCTCCCACCTTTCCTTCCACTATAGAAGTCCGGGATTTTTCTGAAGGAGACACACGGACTCGGAGCGCACCCCAGGGTCCGTGGACCCGCTGAGAAACCTTGGGAGTTGGGGCGGGGGATGAACAATCAGCATCAGCTCCCCACCCCACCCCTCCGCCCGAGGCCTGGGAGATGTCAGTGGTCATGGGAAGATGGGAAACTGAGGACCCTTCAGCCAGTCCCGTATCCTGAACGCGCGACAATAGTGACACCAGGGAATTAGGCCGAAGGTAGCAGACCTCTCAGATGGCCCTTTAAAGCCACAGTGATAACTGAGGGCACCTGGTCCTATCCCTCCTCCCTTCCCACTCCAGTTCTGTGGCCGCAGAACCAGGATGATGCGAGGTCACCTCTGTCGCAGGCGCTTTAGGGAGCACGCCCACACGGATGCTCTGCACCCACGCACACATACTTACCAAGGTTCTCACAACACACGATGCAGCCTCCCCAACTCCACACGCATATCTTCACCTAGCATCTCACACGCCCCTTGCAGGCGGGCGAGGAGGAACACACACCCTACATAGGCATTCTCCCCGGATCTTTCTCCTGCACCATTCGCACCTGGAGAGGTCGTTGCTAACGAAGCCTCTGCCTCTGTGGTGAGAGAGGACACCGGAATCCACCCAACCGACTTGCACTCCTAGTTGCCCCCAGAAAGTCTGACTCTGACCTTTCCCAACAGTTCCTGGACTGGCCCTCCTGGAGACAGTGCAAGTGCTGCCGCTGGAGTGGGATCAGCACAAAAAATGACTAGATCTTTTGGGTAATTCAGGCAAACACTTTATCAGACAGGCTACCCAAGATAAGGGGAGGCTGGGGCCCTACAGCTTGAGGCTGTCGATTCTAGAGTCAGATCCCTTTGCTGTGGCTGTGCAAACCCCACCTTGGATTGCAGGGAGGGGTTCTCCGCGGTGGGAGATGCCTCCTGCCAGGCCAGATTGGCTCCTGGCTCTGGGGGCCTGGCAAAAGGCACAGCCCACTTCTGATTTCCCTTATAGCCCTCTTCACAATCTGAAGTCAGGCTGTGGATTCCTGCCTGCCCTTGTTTATTGCCTGTCTCCACCTCACTAGACTGTAAGCTCCAGGAGGGCAAAACTGAGTTTCTTTCTCTAGGTTTCCAACACTGCCCCAGCCCTGACCGGCTGCTTATAAATATTTGTTGAACAAATTTATAAGGTTCTGGTCCATAAAAGCTCCTCCTGTCCCACTCTGTTTTGAGATTGGAAGTTGAGAACCTCCACCAAATTCTCAGACGGACCTGCCCCGGGGGAGAGATTAGAACAAACCTCATCCTGGCAGCTGAGGGGGCCGATACAGCACTCTCCGTCTTCTGCTTCTTCCTCATACCTGAAGCCTCCTCGACACCAACTAATCTTTGTGCTCCCTAGAGCCCTGCCCCGACCCTTTAACCACAGCTGCTCCCCATGTCCGGTTTCAGCCGGCGGGAGCCAGTTCCCACTCCTCCCAGCGCCAGGGGATCCCGGCTGGTACGAACTTACAAACCCGACACCAGGCCGCGCAAGCCTTTGTCTCTTCTTTATTTGCGGATATAATTATGCACCGCAGTCTAAATTAGAGATAGATTTTTTTCTGATACACATTTCATCTTATTCACCACGAGCACACCACACGCACAGTAGAACAGTTCCACACCTGATAAATTGCACAAGATGAGAGTTTAGATTCCTGAAAACCGGCAGGCAAGCTGGCCCCGCCGCGGCTTCTCGCCTCCCGGCTTCGTTGAAGGAAATCTCCCGCCCAAAATGGATTTCCCAGTCAGCCTTTCCCGCTGCAGGGTTGAAACGTCTCCGGAATGGGAAGCGCTCTTGCTGGAAATGGCTGGACGCTGTAGATTCCGAGCACTGGATGGATGTGAAATGTCCCCCCAAGGTCAAGTTTCCACGCCTGCGAGCTGCGCCCCCTCTCCCTCACTTCCCAACCCCCTCGGTGACTGGAACCAAAGTGTCAGAGCCCCACTTGGAAGGACAGAGAACCCTGCCCGCAAATGCGCCCTGCCTTCCCCCAAAACCAGGGTGTTGTGGAAAAGACAAGACAACGGAAACGCAGACGCGATGGATCGTGAATCCCTATCCCCTCCCACCCCCCATCCCCGAATAATCAGAAACTAGGAACCAGAGATGTTTAAAGCTTGGCTTCCCAAGCGCGGCGGGGGGGCGCACTGGGCTGGTGGGGGAGGGGGGAGGAGAGAAGGGGGAGAGCGCGGAAGCGCGGCAGGGGCTCGCCCTTGAGCCCTAGTCCTCCGCGTTGGTTCGGTAGGCCTCGATGAGGCCCTCGAGGGAGTGCACGAAGCCAGACACGCTGCAGATGCCGCCGATGACGAAGATGGCGACGTCGAAGAAGACTTGGTGCCACAGCAGCTTGCGCCAGAGCAGGCGCAGGTGAAAGAGGCTGGGCAGCAAGAAACAGAGGCCGGCGCCCGTGAGGCTGCCGGTGAGGCCCATGAGCAGCGCGAAATGCGGCACATAGATGGCCATGAGCAGCGTGAAGACGACAAGCGCGCAGCGCAGCGTCAGCCCCCAGGACTTCAGGCGCCCGTCGCCGCCGTAGCAGGCCGGGAAAAAGGCGCGGCTGCCTTCCTGGAAGAGCGACTTCTCCAGAACCTCGACAGCAGCGAAGAATGGCAGAGGATAGGACAACAGCGCCTTGGCCACCAGAAAGATGTTGACCACGGCGCGGATGGAGCCAGGCAGGTTATCCGTGATGACCTCCTTGGTCTCGTCGGCCCAGGTGAGGTAGGCGACGAGTGCGAAGAGGCCCTTGAGCACGCAGGCGGCGATGTGCGTCCAGTTCATCATGCAGTGGAACTCGCTGGGCTGCTGCATATTGCCCTCCAGCGAAGGCAGGAAGATCTGCGACGTGTAGCTGAACACAATAATGCCAATGGAGATGGGGAACTTCTTGACGTCGATGTAGAACTTGACCTTCTCCCAGGCCCAGTCGCGTGCCCGCGATAGACAGTAGGCTATGACTAGGATATTGATGACGAAGTGGGCCAGAGTGCACAGCAGACTGAACTTGGACACGGCCTTGAGGTTCTTAAGGAAGGCGCAAGGCAGGAGCACGGCCGTGGCGATAATGGACCAGGACTTCTGCGACACGGGCAGCCCCGGGAAGCTGTTGTACATGAGGTTGCCACTCACCACCACGTACAGGATGCAGGTCATCACTAGCTCGATGATCTGCGCCACGTTCACCACGCGGCCGCCCAGGGTGGGGAAGCGCGGGGCGCAGCAGGCGTTGGCTATGGCCACGTAAGAGTCCCGCACGCGCACCACCTCGCCGTCTTCATTCTCCTCGTACAGGCACGCGATGAGGATCTTGCCGGTGTAGCAGCACACCACGGCGGCGAAGATGATGAGGAACAACCCCAGGTAGCCGCCGTGCAGGATGGCGTAGGGTAGGCCCAGCACGAACATGCCCTGTGGGGCGGAGAGGCAACCAGACGCGGACGCTCAGCGAACTTAGCAACCGATGAGGGGCCCGGGGGGCGTGGCTTAACGCTGTGGCCCGAAGGGGGCGCTAAGGACATTGAGAATTGGGTCTGAGCCGCCGGGGAGGAGAGGTTAAGGGCAGGCTGCGGGGTGGATGTAGGGGAGCTAATAGTGAGCCCCGGTGTCGAGCCAGAGATGGAGAGGGAGGGATGTATGGATGGATCTGAGAAGGAAAGGTGAGCTAATGGCTGGAGGTAGCGAGAGAGCTAGGGTGGGAGAGGGCTGAGAATAGGCAGAAGCCACAGGAGGCAAAGGAGATACTTCGGGATGGTTTCTGGGGACACGACCAGAATGAGGAGTTGGGGGAGGAGTTGAGAAGGGGCAGGAGGGAGGGTAGTCGGAAAGGGGCGCTAAGAAAGGTAGCGAGCTGGGCCTGAGCCACTGGAAAGAGAGGGCACGGGATTTGTGGTGGGGCTGGAATGGGGCACGGGAGCTAAAGAAGGAAACTCGGGAGTCTCAGGCTCAAACCAGAGGAGGAAACGTTGAAGGCGGCAGTTGTGGCGGGGAAAGGAGATAGGGTAGAGAGGGTGAGGGGCTGAAGGTGGGGCAAAGCCCCTGGGAGGCAAGAACAGAGACAATGTGGAGTTGCTTGGGGGAGCATGGCGCGGGGAGGAGGAAGCAGGGTTGGAAACTGAGAGTCTTAGGACAAGGGTGGAGTTACAGTGTGGCGAGGGCGAGGGCGAATCCTAAGGAAGGGGACTAAGTGGAGGCTGCGGAGGCAATTAGGAGGTGGAGCTTGGCAAGAAGGCGCCAGCGCGGCGGGCCGGAAAGCCGAAACGAGCAGGAGTCTAGAACCAGAAGGTTCAGGGTCGGGCGGACTGGGCTGTATGGTTTAGAATCCACATGGGGACTAAGAGCTAACGAAATCCAGGGTCCTGGAGGCCTACGAGCCTCCAGCCTCCTGCCCTGGTCTCCCTTGGGGCCTATCAAACGGAGCTTTGAAAGAGGCCCCGGGAAGGCGCGGGAGACAGCGAAGGCGGGAGCAGCCCCGGGTCCGTGATCCAGCAAGGCCGTCTCGCCGGGCCCCGGAATGGAAAGCGCCTTGGGTCGGGCCATCTTGTGTTCAGGGCCCGGTGGAGTCCTGCTGACCCCGAGATATCGAGCAACCCCTGGAAGGCCTCTGCTCCCAGGAAACCTGCCTTCCGTGGCCCCAGTGATAGTACGCTCTAGAAACGCCGCGGAGCCAAGCTGTAAGGGTCCAGGGGTGCCTAGAGCTGAAGTCTTCCGCCCAGAAAGCCGCAGCCTGCCAGCCACTGCTAGCTCGGAGGTCGTTGCCACGACTCCAAACCTGCTCCCGGTGGAAGAGTCCTGCGCCGCCTGGTGGGGAGTGGGGGGTGGGAATAAGGGGAGAGGGTCTAGAGAGCAGGGGTCATTCTTAGCCTCTGGAGAGGGCTTCGCCAGGGTCACATGCGGAGAAGCTGGCCGCCTCTTTGCGGTGCAGACGGGATTTCGGGCGAGAGGGGCGAGTCTGTGCACAGGTAATGCCGGATTATTGCGGACTAAATGTGCTTGTGTGGGAGCATGTGTGTGCGTTCGTGTGTGTACACCTGTATGTCTCCAACAGGCAGCACCTGAGGGAGCAGGCTGGTTCCTCTCTGCATGCCTCTGTGCATGTGTGTATGCATATGTTCAAACGAGTATTCGTGTGTTTGGTATGTGCAGGTACATGCTTTTGTGTATGGAGATGTAGGGGTGTATGCAAGTGCATTTGGGGATAGTACTGTGGTCTATATATAGATGCATGTCGTGTGCGCCTGTGCCTGCGCGTTTGTTCGTGGGAAGGGGGGCTGTGGGTATGTGGTGTGCCTGCCTGTGTACGTGTGCGTGTCAATGCGTGTGTGCGGGGGGAGGAGACTCTGAGCTCAGCGATTTCCCCTTCTTCTTTCCTCCCAAAAATGCAGCTGTGAATCCGTTCCAGAGTCCAAGACCAAATCGTGCCCTCCAATCCTGATTTTCTTTCTTTCTCATCCCTCCCCGCTCCCCCCGCCCCAATTTCCTTCACTTTTGCAGTGTCTCCGGACAGGTGTCTCAGACCGAACCTCAGCCTAGCGGTCTTGCAGCTGGTGCCATGGAAGGGAGTGTGGGTTAGGGCGGGAGACACCGCCTGGGGGCGTAGGTCCCCGCGCAGGGCTTGGAGGGATGGAGAAAGGGAGATTCCTGGGTTCAGGAGGGGGTCTCGAGGCCGAGATCACCGGGTGACTCTGTCGGGGGCAGAGCCTGGCAGGCTGAGCTGGGAGGGGGGAGGGCAGGCAGAACTGGGAATCCCGCGCTCACCTGGATGGCGTTGGTCACGTTCCAGCCTGCCTCCCACGCCGTGATCTTGGGCTTGTCGTGGCCCCCGAACTCACCACCAGCTCCCACCTGGTCCTTGGAACCCGAGGGCGGCAGAGGAGCGCCGCTGCCGCGCTGATAATGGATGTCTCCCTCGACGGGCGGTTCAGCGCCCTCGTCCCCGCAGGGCTCGCCCTCGGCTTTCAGGATGTCCATCTGCAGGCCCTGGCGGTGCTCAAAGTCGAGGTCGTCGCAGTGCGCGAAGCCCACTGCCTCCTCATCCGTGGCCGCCTGAAAACCCATCCTGGCGAACATGCCGCTCACCTTGGCCTGGGACTTGTTGGACACGGACGTGGCCACGTTGGACAGCTTGCTGCGGAGCAAGGTGGCCATGGCGGCGGTGGGGACGGCGGAAAGGACAGAAGGACCCGAGGATGCGGGGAACGCGATGTAAGACGGCGAGGGCCGGGGGGGGGCGCAAAGTCGCTATCTCCGCTTGCTCTCCGCGCGGCGCCCCGGGGCTCTCTGGCTCATGACCCTCGCAGCCGGCGTTCGAGGCTCGCTCAGGGCTGGACCGGGCAAGCTGGC
The DNA here is from genome assembly GCF_000951045.1 of Mandrillus leucophaeus. NCBI lineage: Eukaryota > Metazoa > Chordata > Mammalia > Primates > Cercopithecidae > Mandrillus > Mandrillus leucophaeus. The sequence continues at coordinate 2,981,211 of NW_012101477.1, forward strand.
AGCAGGTCTGGCAGAGCGGCGGCGGCGGCGGCAGTGGCTAGTGCACTGCGGAGCTGCCGCGGGGCGCGGGCTGGGCTGCGGAGGGCGGCGGCGGCGGCGGCGGCGGCAACGGCGTCAGAGCAGCTACGCGAAGCTGGCGCGGCGCCCCCACCGGTGCGCGGCCCAATGCGCTCCCGCCCCTCGGAATCAGGCGGTGCGGGGGTGGGGGCCTGGAGAAAGGAAATACCCGGAGGCAGGGGACGTGAGGAAGGGGCTAGGATAAGAGAAAGGGGGCGCCGAGGGATTCAGACGTGAGCTGGGGGCAGGAGAAGGGCGCCCTTGGGAAGGAGGCGGGAGGGAGCGCGTGAAAGAGGGAGCGCCCAGGGCAGGGGATGTGGTGGGGGGGGGTGCCGAAGTGCTGCATTTCTAGGGGAGGTGCTAAGCTCGCATCCTGGCCCTTCCCACCTCGCCGCCGCAGGGAGGGAGGGGGCCGGCGTGGGCTGATGCTCGTAGTCTCCCGCCCCCGGACCACCCCCTCCAGAGTCCGGGAGCTGTGCAGCCCCAGATCCTCTGGCTAAGGACTGGTCTGGGCGCCCCGAAAGCCCGCAGGACTGAGTTGTCAGTCTCTGGAGGAGCGGGTCGTCTAGAAGTCAGTCTGTTTCCCTGGCACCCATCCTTCGCGCTTAAACCTGGCCGCGAGTCCCCCTTGAAGGTAGAAGTGTCTGGCATGGATCGCTCCCGAGGAAGCTCAGCCTCAGGCTCAGTCACCTGGGCTCTCTCCGACCGTCCAGGGACGCCGCGAGGAAAGCGATTGTGAGGATCGCTCGCCACCAGCCGCTCTCCAAATGTGTGCAGAATGGAGGCGAAAGGTTGGCTTTTCGCTTTCTTTCCGTTTGGGGGGTCTGGAAGAAGGCAGGACTCTATGAGGACACCTCTTGGCAGCCTCCCAGCGGGTCTGCGAATGCCTAAGCCGAGAGGGGCACAGACGGGGCCAGGTGCGGAGGAAAGAAGGGCTCTCGGCGCTGCAGGACCGAGGAAGCGGAGGCTCGCGGTGCGCTGGGGCCCTGCTCCGACGGCCGCCTCCAGGCGGTGAGAGACGGTTGATTGGGGAACCGGTGTGTGAGCGCGAGTAAGGGAGAGACCCAGAGACAAAGACCAATGCTGCATCAGACACTGCTTGAGGCTGGATCAGTGTGGCCTCCGCGAGTCAGGTTTGGTAATCGCGTGTATTCTGTGTCTGTGTGGTTTTGTGCGCATTCGAGTGTGTGTGCCGGAGCTGGTGTGTTGGATTTCGTATGTGTTCCCGAATGGCGTTGCCTACGTTCGTGCCTGTGTGAGTCCCTTTGTAGTAGTCTCCGTGAGGGTCCGCTGTTCTGAATGGGTCCCTGTGTAAGTCCCCAGTTGAGGTCCTGGCCGGACTCCTCCTGAGCAGTAAACCGCAGGGCTTCACCTGGCAGTCCCAGCCTGAATGGAGAAGTAGCGGCTGCGACTGGAAATGGGGGCGGGGGCGGACAGAAAAACCGAAAGAAACAAAAAAGGAAGCGGCTGCCTATCGCCCCTCTCCCGAGGCCCTTTCTCCCTGGGAACCCCAGTCCACTCCTTCTCTGCAGTATTTCTAGATTAGCTCACGTCAGCGCACAAGTAGGGCGGCCCGAGGGCTTTGGCCAGAGAGTTGGAGCTGCCAGGACAAGACAGGCTTCCCTCTCTACAGCCTCCCGCCTCCTGCCACCTCCTCCCAGCCCAAGCACCTCCCAGTCTCCCGGAGGAGGCTTCTCTCCAGATAGGGAACCTCCACTACATTGGACAGAGATGCTCCTAACCTCTCCCCAGGTACCCCTTTACATTCCCCAGAAGCTCTGGAAAGCCCCTAACTCCTGCCTGGTGGAAACCAAGACAGAAATCCTCTTCTTAGCCTCCAGCTACTAAGACCAAAAAACAGAACAAAAAAAGACCTCTCCATAGAACCCTCCTCCAAATACAGACACTCCAAGTCATGATAGAACCCAGAACAAAGACAGGAAAGAGATTCTTCCTCCAAACACAGAGATCCTCTCCTCCAAGGAAGCTTCGAAATAGAAGCGATCCCCCTTCCGAAATTTGCCCTGTACAGAGACCCTCGGCCCACCCCAATTCTCAGATATAGGAAAGAGAGAGAGAGAGAATTTTCCCTACAGATTCCTGTAGACAAAGACTTCCACATCCTAATCGCCATCCTCTCCCCTTCTGTTTCTGGTGAAATTCTTTGGCCCACATGAGATGATCTGGGCAGAGGCTGGGTCTTTGTAGGGTTCCCCAGTGCCTCCTCCACCCCATTACACCCAGACCTTAGGACGGCACTGATGCCTTCTCTGACAAGTGAATCTAAAGTGGGCTGTGATGTTTTTTCATCGGTGAGAGATAGGGTCATTTATTCCTTCATTCAGTGAACCTTTTCACAGCTCTTCCTGTGCATGTGATTCTGTTCTGGCTATTCTGGGAATTGTCAAAATGACATAAGCATAGTCTCTTCCTATACTCCCCACTCCAATTCTTGGGTCTAGGAGGGACCTTAGAAAGCCCTCAGTCCAATTTTCCTTTCTGCAATGTTTAAACCTCCCCCAAACATCCCAACAGAACCTCACCATTTATCCTAGTTTTACAGACAAGCAAACTCAGGCCTGAGCAAGGAAGTGTCCTGCCCAAGGTCACACAGAATCCAGGTTTTAGCCCGGCTAGAACCCCCAGGAATCCTAAGGCTCTCCCCAGCATGCCTTGCCCTGCACTACCTCATCTTGTCCTTACATCCTTTCTCCCTGGTTGTTGTTTGGTATTTGGCCACCTCATTGTCCAAAGAGATGAAATTCAAAATCAGATTCTAGTCCCCCTGGCTATAATTAGATGCCAGCAGTTGGGAAAGGAACTCCCATATTTCCCTCCTTTCCTGCTGTTTGTAATAAATGCCTCTTCCCAGGCTGAAGGCAGGTGTGGCAAGCTCTCAAACAACTCACACTTTATTGAATAATTCTACTCCATCACATACTAACTCTATGACATTGACTACTTCCTTGACTTCTCCTAGCTTCCATTTCCTCATCTCTAAAATGTGAAAATAAGAATAACAGCCTCAAAGAATTATTGAGAAAATTCAGTGAAATCTTGTATATGAAATGCTTAACAGGTGCTGCATGCCCAATACATGACAGCAATTATTTTATGATTGTTGTAGTTACTATACTGAACGGCCAGTTCTCAGTGTGGGGTGGGGGGCGGAAATGGGAGTGCACAAGAAAAAGCCTGCGATTGGATCTTGGGGTTGAGTGAATTGGAATGTACGTCTTCTGTCTTTGCAGCTCTCTGTCCCTATTCCTCACAGTCCCAAGCTGACCTGGAGAGAAGAGACTGCAAGTCAGGAGCAGGGAGAGGGCAGAGCCCAGGAGACTAATGACTTCCCTTGCTGGTACTGAGCTGGGTTCTGCTCTGGTGAAGCCATTAACCTCCAAATTCTCCCAAATAACTCCTCTAGAGGGGTCCCCTAGGAGAGGATTTTGCAGTAGGCTAGTCCCCTGAGTTGAAGCACAACACACATATACATTCACACAGAGCACGACAAGCCAATGATAGGTATACAAAAACATGAGGACAACATAGAGATTCTAGCAGATTGAACAGAGCATTCTAGTACATTGACAGAGCAACACACAGGTCATGAACAGGCCAGCACACAGATAGACACATGCAAGATTTGTACCAAGACTGCCTGCCATACAAAGAAATCAGGACAGACACTGGTGGGTTCCTCTGCATGGGCAGAGGCACCTGGATAACAGGTTCAGACACACAGCAGTGCAAGGACAGGTAAACACACACACATACACACTGACAAGCTCCCATACACAAGAAATCACACACACACAGTCACACTGAGACCAGTAGTCAGGACTACTCTTGTGTGATCACTGAAGGGGAAAAGAGGAGAGAACAAAGGGCAGAAAGAGGCAGGGAAGACATAAAAAGGACCAAGCAGGGAGAGAGAGATGGAAGCAGGGCTTGCTGGACACAGCTACCAGCCAGTGGGACACAAAAGAGGCAGAAATGCCACAGCCTTCCTCTTTTGCTGATGCCAGAACCCAGATCTTGTGACTAAGAAACTAGGAACTGGGAGGGTATGTGGGGAGAGAACAGGAGTTGTTGCTATCCAACCTGGGGGTGTCAGAGGGTCTCTCCTGCCAGGGCCACACAGGTTCCTACCTTCTCTTAGGACTTCCGCCAAGCCTTGTGAAGCAAGGACTTCTGGATGAGGAGTTTGGATTAGGAAGGACCTGGATCAGATCCCCCGAAGCCAGGGCCCAGGTGAAATGCACACACCCCCTCCTGACACATGAACTCAATCTCTCTGTCTTTGATGCCTTCAGTACCCAGGGGGTTAAATGCCTGGCTAACAGAGATAGGAGTCACTTTGGGGGAATAAGTAGGGTTAAATAGAACTGGGCTTATCTCCCAGAGCAGACAGCACCATGGGGGAAGGGGAGGCATGGAGCCCTTGAATTAATGGCCTGGAAAGCCAACATCATAAGCATCATTTCGGGGCTGAATGATCACAGAGAGCCCCCTCCCCCTCCCCTGTAGCTCAGAGCCCTGCTTTTCCAGAGCAAAGTCTGCCTGGCAAGTCTTTTCCTGCTGAGGGGACAGGCACTGGCTTCATAAACCACTCCCACCCCTAAGTATCCTGGGGTTGGGACATTGATGAGGTTTTCCTACAGCTGGAGGGAGCCATGTTCACCTTTCCCCAAATCAAAACCCAATTTCCTCATGCTGTGTCCCTGGGCACAAGGGAGGAGAGGGGCAGCAAGGCTGAAGAGCCAGGTGGGGGCCCATGCATGGAACAAAGTCCCTGATTCTTCTCCCTTCAGTGGGACAAATCAGGTGGGGCCATTGACCATGTGGTGCTGTGAGCTCAGGGTAAGACATATGAAAATACATTCATGACTGTGTATGTACTAGCAGTTTTCCTTGCACACATAGTGAGCATCCCATCTCCAGAGGTGTCCAGGCAGAAGCTGGATGTCCTATCAGAGACAATGTCTACAGAAGTCCTGCCTCAGGGTAAGGGAGGCTGCATTTCATGACTTCTGGGGTTCAAGGTTCATGCTTTCTGGACTGACAGCTCTGAGAAGGGGTCAGAGAACAGGAGACATGAGGACCCAGGTCTTGCCCTCAGCAGCCTTTAAAACAAGAAGCTGCCTGGACCTGAAGGAGGGGGCCCTGGACCTGACTTGGTGGGTTAGACCAATGGTTCCTGCGCTTTCCTGAGAACACAGCTTCAGTTATGCTGGGAAGCAGGGAGCATGTCAGCCGTATTCCCCACCGTGTCACCAGCACACAGTAGATGCTCATTCATGGAGATGAATTAAGTCAATGTCACAAAGCTATTTCCTCCTTCCCAAGAATCACACAACACCCAAAATCCAGCTCTGAATTATGAAAACAGTAGCTCTTCTGAATGGATTTGTCTTTTATGCTCACATCATCTTTTATGTAGTTGAAAGTCAGTCCTACATAGGTGTGTGAGATGTGATTTTTGTTAATCTAAGGCTTGGGGTGCACACCCAGATTCAGGGACTCCTTGTGAGAACACTCAGCACCTACCAGCAGATTCTAGGTCTCTAGGAATCTGTGGGTCACTGGTTATAACTGAGAGAGACAGCTGTATTGGGGGCTCTGGTTCCAGCAAACCCTGGGACAGGGATCCTGGGCTCCAGCAGTGTAAAGGGGCCGTGTATCTGACCTCCTACACTCTCCAGGTGCAGAGCTCGCCTTTACTAAGTGCTCTGTGTGCCAGGCACTGCTGAAAGTACATTCTCAGGATTGTTTCCTTAAATTCTCACAATCCTGAGACTAGCCCACTGTCATCTTAGAAGGCTGCAGGCAGGGCCTGCGGGAATGGACTTGGGGAAATGGATAACTGGATAGGCACAAGCAGGGAAGACGACGGTTGGAAGGAATGATGATCGCTGGGGTCAGGGGAGCTGCAGGTGGTCCTTGCTTTAGTTAGAAGCCTCAAGGGTCAGCCTTTGCTCGTCAAAACCTGCCTTCACCCAGATCTAGAATAATCTATCTCATTGAGTGCTACGGACTGAATTATGACCCCCAAATCCATATGTTGAAGCCCTCCCCCTCAATGTGACTGTATTTGGGGATGCCTCTATAGAAGTGATTAAAGTCAAATGAGGTAAAAATGGTGGGATGCCAATCTGATAGGATCAGTGTCCTTATAAGAAGAGACACTAGAGCGTCCTCTCTCTTCTTTTCTCTCTCCTCTCTCTCTCTCCCTCTCTCTCTCTCTCTCTCTCTCTCTGCCATGTGAGGACACAGGGAGAAGGCAGCTGTCTGCAAGCCAGGAAGCGAGCCCTCCCCAGAAACCAGTCCTGCTGGACTGTGATCTGGGACTTCCAGCCTCCAGAACTGTTAGAAAATGTGTTTCTGTTGCTTAAGCCACTCAGGCTTTGTCACTTTATCATGGCAGCCTGAGCTAAGACTGAGTGCTTCTGCCAACCCCAACCTAGCTCAGCGACCAAAGATTTTTCTAGGTCACGGCCCCCATGGACATCTGGTGAGACTGCAGATCCTTCTTCTAGAAACACACACACAATATTGCACAAGGTTTCATATCCCTAAGCCCACTCGTGGTGAGTCCATAGCCTCCAGCCTAAAAGCCCAATCTAGACATTTTTGTTCTCTTCAAATTCTTTTTGCGAGCTGGAATCCGGGAAAGATATCATCACGAACATTTACCAAATGCTTCTTCTCTGCTAGGTTCTAAGCTAAGTGCCTTCTTTCCCTGTGTCACCACATCATGGACAACCTCACACTATCCCCGTGAGCATGGGTTGGTTTTATGTTTGGTTTATAGGTGAGGACCCTGGAATGCAAAGAGGTTAAGTGACTTGCCCATGGTCTCACAGTTAGGTAGTGGCGGATTCAGGAGTCGAACGCAGGATCAGAGCTGTCCTTATAACCTCAGCACTCTAGGTGAGTCTGCAGGGCAGGGCTTGGGTCTCTGGGCTCCAGGGAAGGACTGCAATCCAGATCTGGCTCCTCCTGGCCAAATGTCTTTGTGTCGGTTCCCAGGCATTCTCCCTGCACTGACTGGTATATACATCTATTCTGGGGCACCCCTGTCTCCCTCCCGACTATGGAGGCAACTCCCGGGACAGGGAGGTGGGAGGCATAAGGCCAGGTACATAGTAGGTGCTCTCAGAAGACCCTGTGGATTTCACTAAAGTCTGGGTGAGATCTGGCCTCAGTGGTCTGGGCCCTGTGTCCTGGCTTTCCAGCCCCAAGAACACATGGCTGTTCCCCATAGGATGGCTTAGACATGCACAGCTGATAAAGGCTTGGTCTGGTGCAGTGGGTCACACCTATAATTCCAGCACTTTGGGAGGCCAAGGCAGATGGATCACCTGAGGT